>NC_091392.1:138811104-139123604 GCF_032191515.1 Phaenicophaeus curvirostris | reverse complement strand
AGAAGGGGAGGTCTATGGATAGCAATGCTGCAGCTGATACATTTCCATGTTCTGGCAATACTCCTTGGAGACCAGTGTTTCCTCCTCCCTCACCTGTGTCAGACACTCTTTTCAGGCTGATGGGATTGTGATTATGAATAATTTTATTTAAGTATCACTGGGAAGAAGATACTTCCAATATAGCACAGAAACAGAGCTTTCTTAGCACTGTAAAAAGGAAGAGCAAGAAAATTCCCAAAGCCACTGAGCAAAGCAAATGTTCCAGCAACCCAGGATTGTTATAAGCATTTAAGAGGAGGAGGTGAAGCCACAGCCTGGCAGCTACCACAAAGAGACAACGGACTGGATTTCTGTTCCCTGTTCTACTATGTTTAAGCTTGTCTCAGAGCTAAGGTGTGCCTCGTCTGCTGAATAATATTTGTCCAATAACTTTCATTCAGCGAAGCTGTAAATTATTTTGAGATTTTTGAGGAAGTGCATTTTAGTAGGAACAGTAAACACCTTTGTTCATCAAAAATGTTTTAACAGTGGCTGAGAATACACCTGAATATGTTTCCCTGAAAGGGGGGCTCAGGGTGTCCTATCTGTTCAGATTAGCTTAAACAAACCACTCCTGGTGAGTGATTGCGGTTTTTGGCACTCCCAGAAGACAGTGCATTCCTGGGCAGAAAGTTCACTGCACAGAAGGGTCATTAGTGAGCACTTCTATGAACCCCTCCCCGTCTCCAGAAGGTCTACAGCAAGAATGTATCTCTGAAGCAGCTGCTTAAAGATCTGAAGGAAACTTGGCTGGAAGAATAGCCACATGATCCCCCAGTCCCTTGAGCATTTTTGGCTTTCAAACACTAAATCCAACGTGACATGACAGCCTTATACAATGAAAAACTCACCATTGACCAACAGAGCAATGCGACATCATGACAGTTAAACAGAGGGGAGGGTGGAGACATGCACCTAATTTCCCCTTTCCTTCTGTATTCGCATGCAAAGTTTTAGCATCTAACAGTTCAGATGGGAGAGAAAACTTCCCACAGTGACTCTGGCTGTTGTGCTGGGCAGCACACTGGATGTGAGCAAGATGTCCCGAGCATTTATGATCATTGTGCTCACCTTGTCTCAAGGCAGATCCATAGGCACAGCCAGCTCTGAGCTTTCAAAAAGTTTGGATTAGTTTGTTTAATCTCTAGCTCTATCCCTCCATCATCATACTATCCCTTTTGAAATCCTTACTGAAAAACATCCTCAAAAAAAATATAATTTGCAGATCAGGGACCTCAACAGAGAGCTCGAAGAAACTATCACCTTGTTGTGTGACAATTAGCTCCACTTTGCTTTTGGTTTCTATCCTTATATACTGGATATGACACCCTGTTTCCACTGTGGGGCACAGGTACAAATAAGAAGGAGAAAGGAGACAAAACTGTTGGGCATGGCACTCACACTAATGACCCTTCTTCCTACTGTAAAGCTAGAAGATACATTTACGCTTACTCTGAATCCTCTTTTCACAGTCAAAGCAGTGTAAATGAATGCTAGGGTTGGTGAGAATAAGAACTATAATACTCAAAGAGGTAATTTGACCTATCTAACCTTCACAGCAATTTCACAGCTCTACAGAATTTTCTTTACCCTGTTACAATTTGGAAATCTCACACCAGCAGTCGTTAGAAAGTGAAAGAAAGTTACTAGATAATTTCATGCATCCCAAACTCTTTAATTTAATCGTGGATCATACTTCAAGAGACATATTATTCAAAGATATGTATGAATTTCACATCAAACTGCAAGCATTTTTTTCTTTTACTTCATACAAGGTAATTGTTAGATTATAGACAATTGTTAGACAAAATAGCCTTCTTTTCATTTATCAAAGCTCTCAAAATCTGCTTCACAGCAGAAATGGTCCTAAATTAACAGACCAACAAACAATGCTAAATTACTACAGTTCTCTGATATCCGACATGACAGTTATTTGAAAGTAAATCAAGTCTCTCTGATGCTAAGTTGTAGCCCAACTGATTTACTGCTTAGTAAAGTCTAAAAAGAATTATGCTTATTCCAGTCAACTTCTTTGAAAGTGTTTGTGAAATACTTGTGTTTAAAATGTTAAACGTTTTTTCTGATTTATGGGAGTTTAAAGCAGTCTTAGGGTAGAGACAGAATAATCTGTTTTAAAAATATATATATATATTATTTTTTTCCTTCTCTGTTTCATTAAAGCCAAAAGTTAGACTTCTGAGTTGATTTCTAGAACAGAGAGTAAGTGGCTAAACAAAACCAATTCACATGAACTGGGGGTGGGAGTGAGGGGGGGGGAAGATGCATATAATTCATGAATGACTGGTAAACTTCTGTAAACCATTTGTAAAAGAATGCATAACTTTGTTCCTTTCAAAAGGTAAAGAAATTCAGTAATGGCTGCTTAGTCCAACTATTGCACTGGCTGGAACTGCTGTGAGAATTTGTCTTCAAAAATACAGACACTTTTAGTTTAGGTTTATACGCCCCAAAATTATTGAGGTACGTTTTACTTAATGGACAGCATTGTCATTTGATTTTTTTATGATTATCAATTGGTTTTAAGGCAGTCATCTGTGCCCATTCAGAGCAAGCATCTCTGCAATCAGACCTATGCAAATAATAGGTTTGGGAGCACAGAATGCAGCAGCCTCTTTACAGAAGATGAAGCTATATAGCAAGGAGCCATGCACCAGGTAGCAAAAAGGACAAACGTAATCCCTGAAGGTGCAAATCCAAATAATGAGTAGGAATTGAGATTATTTTCCCTCCAAGTAAGGATTTGTTACCTACTAAGCGCTGTGTACTGTACTGGGGCTCCCGTTTTGGAAAGGAATTTGGAAGAAGGGAGTTAATGCAGAAAAAAACCCTCAATGAACATAATTCAAGGGCTGGAGAAATGTCTTACTGAAAAAGAAACCAAAGCTAGTCAATGTGTCCCATCTGAAAAAAAAAACAAAGAAGGGAGCAATGGCTCAGTTACGAGGCCACCTTCACAGAGGGAAAATATCTGGTATTAAAAAGCTCTTGAACTTAATGTACAAAGCACAACTCAAATCTGTGGCTGGAGCCAGATAAATTCAAACAGGAAATACTGCACGTTTTTAATTACTTTTTTTATTAAGTTGTCACATTGATTAATTACTGAAACTAACTACTGAGGACAGCAGCCTGGCAGTGTCTTATCAACTAGAGTTATCCCTGGGACATCTGTTTATACAAGGCACTCTATGTCCAGCACTTGGAAAACTGGCTGAGATATGCGTGATAAAAGTGTGAGTAAGAATTAAGAGTCTCCCTCAAGCACAAAATCATTTGGCCTTAATTTTACAGCTCAGGAAATAAATCAGCCTCAGTATCAACAGAAATTTGGGTTTTAGATCTGGGCTTTGCAGATCTTTGATAACACCCAGGGAAAATAAAAATGGTTATCACAGTAGAAAAAGTTGTTTCACAGATTCTAAATGTGTTTCTTTTGGACTTATAAAACCTTTAGGAGGCTTGCGTGGGTGGAGATTGAGCAGGAAAGCATCTAGTTATTGAGAAATTTTTGTACATTTTCATGCTTAAGAAGCAATGCTTCTGCCAGCAATTTTCATTGAACATTGTTATTTATAGAGCCACTTCAGCAATGAAATAGGAAGCTGTAATCACTTTCTACATGCTTTGGGAGCCCTTGACATGGGCAGGATGTCTGAGAGGTGCTGCATTCAGAGTATCTATTTTTCCTTTCTTAATAAAAAAGATAATAAAAAGCTGTCTTCAGAGCTTCTGATTAAAAGGGGAGAACTCATTAGCTGAGAAACACAAAAAACGTAAAGAGGTCATTATGTTTTTGCAGTGAAGATACCAAGTTTAGCCAGACATTGTATTTTAATTGGGTTTTCCAGCAATAAGAGCAGAAGACTCTCAAAACAAGCCCTCCAAGGGAGGAGAAGAAGCGACTCTGCTTTCCCTTTGAGACCCTGTAGCCAAAGGGGCATCTCCAGGTCTTTGCTTCTCATGATTCCAGCCCTGGTGGAGCAGACCCCTCACTCACCCTTCAGCAGAGGAAGCTTCCAACAGTTGAGTGCTGGTGCCTGCAGCCTCCCCTCCCAGCCCTAAAGCTGCTGAATCTGCAGAAATGCCTTCCAATAGGCCAGGCCAGAGAAGGGCTTACTTAGATGCTCCTCTTCTCATCCCAACTCTTCTTTCAAACCTGAAATACCTCAGCCCGTTCTTCTCCTTGGGAAGCTGCTAAAACAGATCCTTGCACCCAAGGGGAGCTCAGCAGGGTCAGTGGAACTCACAGACACTACCTTTGGGCAGCTGCACTGCTGGAAGGCAGCCTTGCTTCTCCAGGCAGGCTTCTGCCCCTCAGCACCTGCACGTGCACGCGTGCTCTCCAGGAGCACAAGCAGAGTCTGTCCAGGAACCTCACAGAGCGTGTCACTGACTCATGCTGTTGTTTCAGTCCACAATGTGGTATAATAAATGATGCTGGAAAACGAACATAGGGTGTTTTTTCTTCCATTTAACACTCAGAGTACACAAATACGTGACCCGCACCATAGAATAGTTCAGGTGGAGGTCTTCTAGTCCAAACCCTGCTGAAACAAAGGCTAATGCCAAAATGAATCCAGGTTTTAAATATTTCCCAGGATGAAGATTCCTCAGCCTCCCCCTGCCTGTTGCAGTGCTAACCCATTCTCAGCATGAGGAAAAACTTGTTACATGCAAGTAGAATTTTTCTTACTGTAGGTTGTGTCTGTTGCCTTTTACCATGCAAATCTAAGAGCAGCCCTCCTCCGTTTCTTCTGTAACTGCCTTTGATTGTTAAAGACAACAATAAGATCACCCCCAAAACCTTCTCTTTTCCAGACCCTCTCAACAGAGACTGAGACGACATACTCATCACATCACATATTTCATAATTTCTTTTTAAACCCTCAGATCTCCTATATCTCTCCTGTATCCAAACATTATGTCAATAGACTGTATCTCATCAAAACCTTGAAATTTGTAGTCATTTGAGATTAAAATGGCCTTAATACACAGCAGTATTGCAAGTCCATCAGCAGCAGCATTGCCTGTGGTCAAACATGCAAAGAACAAATTGTTCTGTTGTAAATTGAAAATTCATCTGAAGTACACTTGCTCCTGTTTGCACCAAGCAGAGAAGGCAGAGAGACTGGACTGCCAGTCCTCTTTCTGTCTGTTCTAACCCAAGGGATTCTGTATATGAAAAACAGTTAAATAGTTCTGTGCTGTCAGAGCGGTTAGTAGGGCACAGGTCTTTTTTTTTTTTTTTCTCACAGCTGATCAGAGAAATAAACTGTCAAGAAAATGGCTTCCTGGGGACAATATCAGGTTCCTTGTGCTGTTATCTATGAGAAATGAAGCACCTCCTGAACCTTTTGTCTAAACCAGGCAAAATAATTGGAGGACAAAATCACTGCTATTGTAACAACTAACAGGTAAAGGCTTCTTCCTGACCATCTAGCTCCTGAAGCAAGCAAAGGAGAAATCACTAGCTGTGTAATAATAGTCTTCTCATGGGAATATACAGGCAAGTTTTCACAGCATGCCTGGGAGTGTGGTCATGATATGCTAGCTGTGCCCCAAGATCTTCCCTTCTGTCCTCACTGGTTCCTCTGTGTCAGGTTTGGAGATGGGTAGCCACAGGGGCACCTGCTGCTAAACACCAGACACAGTCAGAGTCACACAGTAGCTCTTCCACCAATAACTTCTTGGGTGTTCATATCCTAAAGCTACATTATTAAAATGCTTTGGAGGAAACCTTGGTTCCCTCAAAATGAGAAAAAAAATTGTCCTCATTAAAGTCAGTGACAAATATTTCCTTCTTCATCTATCTGGCAAAACATAAAACTATACACTTTTGAAATCAAAATTAATCTCTCTGGGTTTCATAGTTTCAGCCAGGCTGCAATGACTGCAATGACTGAGCTTCATTGTGGCTTCTACATGCATGCAAATGAACCGGTTTAGCATTATTTAATCTGGAGCATTTAAGTTAGTGAAGCTGAAGCATGTATGTTATGACAGAGTTGTGACTTAAGCCCACTAATTGCCACAGCAGTGTCATAAACAATAAGATAAGAAAGAGATGTAAAAAAGTGCTATGAGTGGAGTGAGATACCTTTTACTTAATGTGTGCCCAAGACAAGGAAAAGGCCATGTAATGAAATCTGATGCACAGAAAATGTTAGCAGGGAGTCGTATTCTCGGGGCATTATGACCATCCAGCCTTTATTCTGAATTTATAACCTTCATATAGTTGGGATATATGGGTGCTAGAATGTGTGTACACAACACCAAAGATGTCCCATGCCAGCCAAAGAAAACTGATCATGTGACACACTGCAAAAATCAGTGCTTATCTGCTGAGAAATTCTGTGAAAACAGGAGTATATGAGAAGTGTATTCTGATACGTTAGGTCCCTGCTCAACCCCAAACCAAGGTAGGTGTGATTGTATATGAAGTTACTCTAGTGCTGCAATGGCCAGTGATGGCTAAGACTGGAATGAGCATCTACAAGTAGTCACATAAAATGGAGGAAAGGAAAATGTGTGCAAAAATTGGCACCCACATCCCAAAGAGAAAAACTACAAAGAAAATCTTACATCTGTGAGCATGATTTCTTAAGAGCTCCTGAAAGACTGTCTTCAAGGATGGAATAAGGGAAGGCATCTTCTCCACTAGGGCAGATCCAGATAAAACTGTCATGGATGGCATGAAGAAATAATGACTTAGTGGGTCTTAGGATCTAATAAGGATGATGCACAGAAAATATCAAAGAGGAAAAGAAGAAAATTCATTACCACTCAATGCCTAATAAAAACCCTATTGGATTATTCATTGATATCAAGAAACATCCTGAAATTACTCAGCTTCCCCCTTCAGGAGAAACATATTAAAGCGTTGTACAATGCTCAGGAGGGAAGGGTTGTTCCCTGACAGACTGACAATCCTCTATGAAATGCTAACACATCAAGGGTCACTAAGGAGACAAACATGGAGCAACAGTCCTTAAATTCTTAGATCAAATAAAAGTTCTAATTGTAAGTGGTTATGTGTGTGTGCCTATTATATCTGCTTTCAAAGGAGATGCTTCTTTCAGTCTAAATTCATATTTACTTCTTTTAAACTCCTTTTGTTTCCTGTTTTTCAGTTTTACTCAGCAAGGAAAATTCCTCGAAGCCAAGCACAAGCACGATGCACTGCTGCTACCCAAACTTACATATGCAATGAAAAGACTGCAGCCTAGCAAAGCAGTAAATATACAGTGACACAAGAAACTCTCCTTTCATTTTTGACATTAGTTGAAGTCAGGAACATAGAAGAAGTGTTTGCAAAAATATTTCTTTGGCAAAACATGTACATTAGGTTGTAAAACTCATTAGGATACATGATGATCTTAGGTTGTGGGCTGTGGAGGAAGAACCACAGCACTGATGCTGAAATGCAGCAAGATTAAGGTTAAGGCACAGCTCAGAGAATCTGTTCCTGGGCAGCCAAGACCACTGCTTACAGACCAGCCATCCTAGTGTATTTCAGAGCTACCCTCCCTTGCTATAAGTCCCATAGTCTGTCTTCCCCAGTCTCAAAGGATTTGCAGCCTCTGAGTTCTGTTCTCCACCGCCCTTGTTAGATTTCCATGGCTTGAACTTTTCCAGCCACCTTTTGAACCCATGACAATGTCAAGTATTCACAAACTCCTGTTCCAAGGAGCTACCAATCTGTGATACTACATCGCACGTGATGTGTTATTAGAAGGCTTTTCCTGGACAATTAGAGACATTCTGGTTAAAAGCAGACTGAAAGAAGGGCCCTAAACTGTCAAAACCACCAAGGACTTATTTGGAATACAGGGAAGCTGGATTAAAGTCTCTGGTCCAAAACCACATCTGAATGTCTTGCCAGCCCAGCACTTGACCTGACTTTGGGAATTCTGTTGCTGATACTTTTTAGTACAAGCAGTTTGGGGCGATACCAGTTTCTCAAACTGGTCGACTATACCTGTTTCTGTGTATCTCTTCGGTCAGGGAAAAGGAGACTTGGTCAGGTTATTCATTTCCTGTGGATAAGACACAGATTGAAGTTTCTTTCTTGCCTGAAAGATCTGAAACCACCCAAAGACTCATGCGAAGGAAGGCACAGAATCAGGAACAGTCCAGGTTTGGAGGGACCTCTGGAGATCACCTAGTCCAGCTCCTGCTCAAATCAGGCCTGGTTTCAAAGTTAGGTGAGGCAGATAATACAACAAGGTACTGTGCATTTGCTTATGTAAAGTGGCCCAGCATTTGGACCAGGCACTCTCTGAATGCGTGAACCCAATGTAAGAAAGAAGTGGACTGCCAGTAGCCAATAGGTTATTGCTCCTGGGAGACACAGGTGTGGAGTTTGTGTCTCCCGCAGTCAAGCTCATCAGCACATCCACTAGGCTATCCTTCAGGGATTATTCAACTGTGTCTTATTCACAAATCCTTTTTTTTCCATCTAAATACCAATGGTAAATGTTTTGAAGTGTCAGTTTCTGAGGAACAAAAGCCTATTTATCTGCCTGGATGTGTTTAGGCAGAACTGAGTACATCCTTATCGATCCATAAGGTCAGTTTTCAAAGCTAATATACGTCCTTGTCTAAACAAGGCACTACTGAAAACATTATCTTGCACCCCATCCCCACAAGCCCCAACCTGAAACTACACCATAGGCTGAGCCCCAGCCCATCCAGAAGGATGTTAGCTTAAAACAAGTCAGTGATGCCTGTAGCAGATCATACCCGGCGAGGGCCGGACCCTGGCACACATGACAGCAACAAGAGCATTTGGCTGATGCTTTTGCCTCTCAGCTGACCAGCCTGACCATTATGTAAAATTCCTCAGAAGGCAACGAGACATTCCATGTTAGGCACAGACAGCCTGAGGAGTAGCTGGATGTAAAACTCACTGCAGGAGGAGGTGGGAATTTATGAATACACCCCCTCATTTCTCCACACCCCTACACCAATCTGCTCTGATTCCCTGCTTTACCAGAGTCTCTCTCAAGCTGTCACATGAAGGGTCACCCATGGGTGGCAAGCTCATCAGGTTCCAGCTCAGATAAAAGATTACTGTCCGCTACTGGCTATAGTTAGGCACTTTCTCTCCTGTGCTTCTGAGCTTCTTAGTGTAATGCACCAGGGGAAATCATTTCAGTGGGAAATTGCATCTGCAGGGTGAAACACTGGCTTATAAATTAAATTAGCCCTATTTGATGCACTATGAAACGTTAAAGTACATCTAGCAAGGGCATACAAGCACAAGACTGTCAATTTTGAAAAAATATATTAGACGTTACAAAGGCAAACATAAAACACTGGCACAAAAAAAAAAACCCTAAGGGATTTGCTTTAGGTGGCGTGTAACAGACTGAGCTTATTGTTGAAAAAGTCAGGTCCTTGACTGAAGCTTGAGCAGTGTTTGAGGGTGTTTAAAGCTCTCACAATAAGTTTACTTGTACCTGTTAGTGAGTTCAGCTGCCTCATTTCCTACTGCTGCTACATTGTCTCTGCCTCTCCCCCACCAGTTTTCAGGAGCTTTAGCTTTGAGGCATACAGTTGTCTCATCCATGTATATTGTAAGGCTTGCTTTGAGGTGTTTCCAGTCATATTTGTATTCAAAGCCCTGTAATTAGCCCACTGACTTTCCCAACTACAAGGTAACTACTGCTACTGATGAGATAGGAAGAAAATTTAAATACCTATGAAGGTGCAATGTGTCTTTGAATAGGTCAAAAGAAACATATTGCCAGAGCTACCAAACAGGTAAAAACTATTCTTCCTTTCGCATTATCTAACACATTTTCTGAAGGGAAAATCATATTTGTTCCTCGACAGCAGTTTCACATGTCCACAAGCTTAAATATTCCTTCAGTTTCTACTCAAACAGCATCCCCAAAGGCTTGTGGCGAGGAACCATTTCTCCTCCTAGATTCAGCTATAGGAAAAGCCCATAACCTATGCAAAGCCCCTCATTAACTCACCAGGATCTGCTCAGTCCTAAATTTCAGGAATTCTGTCATCCACAATTTCCCTTCTTTGTTTCAGTGATGTTTGAGACTAACTCATGGTGACCTGCTTAACTCGGAAGAAAGCACAGGGATGCTTCAAGAGAGAACTGACGAGGTCCAAATTAACCTGCCACCAAAAGATCTAATTCTGCATTGAAAGCTAAGATTTTGGTGACAATTCCTGGACCTGCCCTCAGGAAGCTACCAGGAATTCTGATGACAGCATGTGAGAAGACCAGCTTCCTTTTTAGGGCTTAGGCAGCAAATAAGTTTCTGTTTTAAATCTATGACTGTATCAAGAAATACCAAAAGATTCCTACACATCAGTTGGACCGTGTCTCTTGAAAGTTGTAGCTCTTCAGCATGTTTTATATGAGTAATAGATCTTATTGTCAAAAATGTATATATGAATATTTTACATTAAAATTATGTGGCTACATTTAAGTGACTAATCCCCTTCCTTCTTGCCTTAAGTTTTACTGAAAAACAAACTTTCACAGCTAATTTGTAAATTCTCTAAGCTCTCAGGAAGTGGGATGGTTTCACCCTCTTCCTTCTGCTGCAGGAGCAGGGCTGAGCAGAACAGACCAGCCCATTGTTGGTCTGCAGGCTGCTTTTTTGCTGGCAGTCTACTCCAGCAAGATGACTGGAAAAATCACAACAACATGTTACAAATGCAGCCAACACAAGTAAAATCCGCAAAAAGGAATGCTTCAGCAAAGTAATGGGAGTATATGCCTACTTCATTCATTCTTTATTAAATCATTTGACTTTGGAGATGTATTCACCCCACAACATCAATATATTATCTCAACACACAGACTTACACATACATTTTTTTTAAAAAAGGCCATCTATCCCAAGAAGTAAGCCTGAACTATTTCCCTTACACATAAATAGAATGAGATGCAAAAAAACATACATTGAATGTTGAAGTAAGTTTAAGTTTAAAGAATCTACAATCTGAAGTTGAAACAATCTTTTAAATATTTAATATTCCAGGAAAGGTTAATTTTTGAGACAAAGTAAAGGCAAAAGGAAATGTAACAAAAAGAACCACAGAATTTTATAATAGATACTCGTTGTGCCTCACTGATATTATACAATGCTGAATGCTCAGGTACATATAAATGTTGTCCAGCACCCCTGCACTATTTGCAAAGCTTGACTGACTTTTTATACGTGTTAATTTATCGCACATATTAAAACTCTGCTTCTCAGTATAACAGAACTGCATTACACTAGTCTAGAAATAATTTCTTGTAAAAAAGATTCAAATTTTACCTGCTTTTTTGAAGAATTCCTGGAGTAGTTCTTTTGTTTGAAAATAAAAACCTCCAAAATAAAATAAAAAATAGGTGCACAGATATTAAAAAATAAATTATTTGGGTCAGCTGAGAGAGCTGCAAGTTGCCCGGTGTTTTCTGAACAGAGAGTTTATTTGGGTAAATGACTTTGTCGCTGTGGAATTCAGCTCAGTTCTTTGTAGTAAGCATCTCTGGATGAGGAGAGAGTGACATTGCATCTTGTGCACACTCATAAATGAAGCAGGAATTCCCAGATTTGCCATCATGTGATTTCAGTGAGGAACTAGCTCTTGACTTACTCCCGGCACCCGTTACTCCCTGCCCAAACAGAGTTCTTCCAAAGCCTGAGATGATTGTAACAAGTGGCAAAGAGGGAAAGAGTACACAGATCACGATTAGCTTTACTGAGCAGATATTTCATGTGCTGCCCTAACTTTAGGCAGGAAGCAGGAGGAGAACAGAGCAAAAGTACAATTATTAAACTGCCACAGAAGTTATAAAAGAGCAGATTTAACAGTCCTTGCTATGAAAAACTGACCGTATTTGGAAGAGGGGGGGAGGGATTCATTTTCTGCCATTAGAAAGTACTAAAAATATTATCCTGACAAACAATCATTCTTATTCCTTACACTGGAATTTCAAAGTTTTACAAATTACACAGTAATTGCTGTACTCTATGCACCACACCAGCCCAAATCTATTTGCCCATGCCAGACAAAAACTGATAAAAGATTATATCATCTAAACTCCCCATACAGTATATGCTATTTGAAGAAACAGATGCTACATTCATATCATAGATGCAAGCAGAATAACACAAAGGAAAATAATACAAAATTCGTTCCTCACAAAGAGATTGACATTTTGCCTTGAAAAACTGCATATTATTAAGCAGCACTGATGGTTTCTTATGAGCCTTCCCAAAAAAGCAATTATTCTTGAAAGATGAATAACCTTTTTTGACCTTCTAAGATTCAAGACAGAGATGAACACTTCCAGCTCCCTCAGGATTGCCCATAAGGTCATCAACAGTTACCTTCAATGTTCTGATTTGATGTACATCATGAATGTACATCCATGGACTGTCTCTTCTCTCTTTCTGCTGAGGAGAGGTGGTAACTACACGAGTCTGGTGGGGAAATGTGATAAGGTGGCCCGCTGTGCAGTCTCTATTAAGTTGTTACTGTTGTGCTGTTGCTGGAGGTACTTACTTGGCCAAAACTGTTTTTTTCAAAACTTCCCTGCCACCCTCGGGCTCAAGTGCTCTTTATTGAAGAATAGGTTCTAGTTTAATCTGATTGTCTACAAACACCAAGGTGACAAGGCTGTAGGAAGTTATTTACATCCCTGTAACTCAAGAAGTGCCTGGCCATGGTTTGTAAACGCAAATCTATTTATACCTACCCCCAATATCACAGATCTGCCAGCTTTTTAATCACAGAAAATTTAATTTCCACAGAAATATTAATTTATAAGTAGATTATAAACAAATGGGTGTCCTCCCATCGATTTTATGCAGCATGTGAATCTAGTTCTCCTTTTCAAGAATATTCTGATGTGTTAAGAGTAATTAGTCACCTCTAACTTTATAATTTATTTGTGTTTCTATTGTTTAGATTAGCGACTAAGACATTGCTTACCTGCATAGTAACTGTATTTCAAGAGGGATGCAAACTATACTCTTTGCCATAAGAGTTCACCAAACACTCATTACCTCATTTGAACTGCATTTCCATTCAGATTTGTGCTACATCACCAAGACAGTGGAATGCCAGGCAGAAACCCAGAAAGTCAAAAGAATTTTTTCCTGTGAAGTTTATATTTTAAATAAGCATCTTCATGCACTCTAGTGAAATGGGAAATTAATGTTGTGCTTTTCCATCTGTTTCCTATAAACCTTTAACTGCCATAGAAGTGAGGGCATTTCCTGGGAAAGATAAAACTAACCTAAAATCTGCATATCAATTTGTGATAATTTGGAGGTCACTGCATACACATGCTGATGCCACGGGCTCACTGTCAGGCTTTCTGAAACTGCATATACCACTGGGTTGAAAGGAGCTGCAGCTTTTCCCTCTCAAGTTATAAAAAGTCTGGAGAAGTCGAGTCTAGCCAGAGAGGTGCACTGAAGAGATTAACTGAAGTGATACTCACATGTCTGCAGTAGCAGAAGAAAGTTGCCCAGCATCAAAACTAGGAGATAATGTATCCTTAGGGAAAGCAGATAAAGGCGAAATCAAGACAGGATGTGGGATAAAACAAAAATTGTAAGCGCCTTTCTACTTTATGGTAGAAAGGGGGTTCAGAAGTAGGTTACCTGCAGATCCTGTGCAAACTGCAGCTCAGCAGACGTGAAAGACTCCATTGTTCAGAAGAAGAAGCCATCAGATGCGCTTCAGCAGTATTAATTATGTCCTGAGAAACTGAGGCTGATGTCTGAGCCCAATGAGAAAGAATAGGGAAATGCATCTAGGATTTATTATTATTTTCCCAGATCTGCAAAGCAAGGGCAATAGGAACATAGCAAAAGCACAGAAAGCCAGCCAAGGCTTGCCTCCCAGAGCCATGCAAACCAGGAGATGCAGGGCTAGCATCCGGACAGGTTTTGACCAAAGCCGTGGCACAACAGAAACACCAAGCATGAGAACGGCTGTGTGGGTTACAGAGATGCAGGTATCAATGCAAAGGTTGGAGTATAAAGCAGGTAGAAGTCTGAAAAGGATGAATCAGTGAAGTGAATCCAGTTAGTCTTTTTAAAAGTCTCCTCTTATCAGGACAATCAAAGGATGGCTGAGGGGAAGCAGCAGAGGGGAGAATACAAGCAGTGGATAGCTGGGGCAGACAGGCTCACAAATTAACATCGGAAAGCAGAGAGCAAGGCCATGTTCACAAGAAAATCCAAATGAACAAACCCTGAAAGGCTGGAGGAAGCTCACGCTGTCAGGAGTGAACAGGACACTGCAGAACACACAGTCATTTTGCTTCCTTAATTCTATTAGTAAATTAAGCAGCATGACTCACAAGACTGCACTAGGGAAAGCAGTGCTTAATGTATACCTCAAGTCTCTGAAAACAATGCATTCAGAGTGCTGCTGATGAACTACATAGAAGATCATTCCTCTTGCTTGCAGTAGAGTCTGCAATGGGAACAAAAATAGAAGAAAAATTACTGATAAATTATAAGATCACATCTAGAACAAAATTACAGAGAACACTGATTTTGCTCCATTTGACTAACGATTTCACATCCATAAGTCTGTACAGCAAAGCTAACTGGAGTCCGGACTCAAACATCTTTTTTCTACGTTTTTACACTTCTCAGCTTCTAGAAATTAATACTGACCAGAGTTAGGTGGGAAACTAGGTGTGATTTTAGTTTCATTATCTGGGGGTTTTTTAGAGCAAAATCATGGTTTCCAATACATCCTATGAAGGTTTTCATGGACAAAATCACCATGTATTTCTGGTTTTTAAGATAAATAAATAAATGTTTAAATAAAGAATATCATAACTCAGGTATACTAAACAAGTCCCAGCCGCAGAGGTGAATAAACACTTGTTTCTCGGTAGGGAATAACATGCCTGCAAACAGGCTGACTGCTGCGGGAATCTCATGTAGCTCAGACCAACAGAGAGGGACTTTCACATTCCTGAAAGACTTTCCAGGCAGGAGAGCGCTGCCTGCTTAACTCTAGGGGCTGGAATCACAGGGGGGTAGCAGGAAGCCTGCTCCTGGTGTCCTCAACCCGTGAAAGGAGCAATTCATCCACCCACCTTCTCATCCACTCTTGCTGCACTGCTGTGGCTGTGTGAAAACCGGGCGTCTAGCCTAACCACTCTCCTACAATTTAAATCAAAATATAGACATCTTTAATGGACAAATCATCCCAGCCTAAAGTAGGAAAGGGTCCATTTTGTTAAATTTTAGGTGTCTACATGAAAGCCACAGGTCTAAACTCCCTTTTGTTTTTCCTGGAGGTGATAAATGCAGGCAGAAGAGTCTAAGAAAGGGACATCCAGAACACAACCAAGTATCCACTGCATGATGAGATTGAAAACTCTTCAGACTCTGTCTGAGTTGTCTTGTCTGTTTCTTTTTCCTCTAGTTATCATTTTTCTACTTGTATGCTCCTGGCTCTTCCTCTTGTTTCCCACCCTTGTAAAGGCCTGTCTGCGATAGAGAAGAGATCTGGAGGTGTGAAGGATGGTGAAAGAAGTGGAAGCAAGCAGAGCTGGTGAAAACATAGGGTCAGAAAAGTCCATTTGCTCAACACCAACCTGAAACATTAATAGCATAACATTTTTTCAGAAGTGAAAGTAGAAAGGTAAATCATATGGAGGGGGTTAATACCTAGTCTATAGTTTATGCTTGCAAACTGTCCAGCTGTAATGATTGTGACAAGTGGCTGCCATTCTCTGCTATTACTGGAAAGGAACAGTACAGTTTTTCCAGCAACACTGCCTGCTCAGTGCTAGGTTAAGATTCTGGATGTTGAATTGACCAGTCAAGGAGCCTGTGCTGATTTATGCCAGAGTTAAAGAAAACCAAATCAGTTAACCAGTCAAAATCAAAGATTCATTTTATGGATCACATGGGAACAAGCAGTCACTCCATGCAGGGCTGCAGCAAGGAAAACCAGAAGAAATCCATCTCTGGCACCCAACCCTGAGATCTTTTTCATTCAGGGTGAGGCTAAGACAGTAGTGGTGTCCTCCTCATTCAGTCTCTGGTGATTGGGTGGAAAACTGGTTGGATGGCCGGGCCCAGAGAGTGGTGGGAAATGGTGTGAAATCCAGCTGGAGGCCAGGGACAAGTGGGGTTCCCCAGGGCTCAGTGCTGGGTCCAGCCCTGTTCAATGTCTTTATCAATGACCTGGATGAAGGCATCGAGTGCACCCTTAGCAAGTTTGCGGACAACACTAAGCTGGGTGGAAGTGTCGATCTGCTGGAGGGTAGGGAGGCTCTGCAAAGGGATCTGAACAGGCTGGACCGCTGGGCTGAGTCCAGTGGGCTGAGGTTTAACAAGGCCAAATGCCGGGTCCTGCACTTGGGGCACAACAACCCTGTGCAGTGCTACAGACTGGGAGAAGTCTGTCTAGAAAGCTGCCTGGAGGAGAGGGACCTGGGGGTGTTGGTTGACAGCCGACTGAACATGAGGCAGCAGTGTGCCCAGGTGGCCAAGAAGGCCAATGGCATCTTGGCTTGTATCAGAAACGGCGTGACCAGCAGGTCCAGGGAGGTTATTCTCCCTCCTCCCTCTGTACTTGGCACTGGTGAGATCGCAGTTTGAATCCCAATTCTGGGCCCCTCACCACAAGAAGGATGTTGAGGCTCTGGAGTGTGTCCAGAGAACAGCGACGAAGCTGGTGAAGGCGCTGCAGAACAGGCCTTATGAGGAGCGGCTGAGAGAGCTGGGGTTGTTTAGCCTGGAGAAGAGGAGGCTGAGGGGAGACCTCATTGCTCTCTACAACTACCTGAAAGGAGGTTGCAGAGAGGAGGGAGTTGGCCTCTTCTCCCAAGTGACAGGGGACAGGACAAGAGGGAAGGGCCTCAAGCTCTGCCAGGAGAGATTTAGGCTGGACATTAGGAAAAAATTTTTCACAGAAGGGGTCACTGGGCACTGGAACAGGCTGCCCAGGGAGGTGATTGATTCCCCTTCCCTGGAGGTGTTTAAGGCACGGGTGGGCAAGGTGCTGAGGGGCATGGTTTAGTGTTTGATAGGAATGGTTGGACTCGATGATCCAGTGGGTCTCTTCCAACCTGGTTATTCTATGATTCTATGATATTAAACAAACATTCCGTGGATTCTATATGGACTTTACTCTTGGAGGTCTCTTAAATGTTTCACATCAAGATACAGTTTTTATCACACTGGCTAGCCCAGCACTGCTCATGCCTCGACAGCAGCGGACAAGCCTGCAAGGAAGAGCAGAGCATCCATGAACTTTGGATACTTGCTCACAGCATGCTGTGGGCAAGGAGATGGGCGTTCCTCCCAGCCTTGTTGTCTGTGCCTGGATCCACTGTGAAAGGCTCCACGCACCAGGTCATGAGATACGGTTGGGGAAGAATGCATGTCATAATGGTACCCTTTCAGCTCTGGGCCCTGAAAGGTGGCATTCACTGCCTGCCTCACATTGCTCCTGCTTCCAGCCATTGCCCCTGGCCATCGCAGCCGCCCTGCATGCCAAACACTGCCCGTCTTCGCAGGCCAGGGAGCTTATGGGCATCTATACCTTGTTTCAGCACCCAAAGAAAGAAGAGCAGCATGCAGGGGATACACAGAGTGCTACTGGGACCATTACGTGACTCTGTTTAAGGAGATGCTGTTACAAGAGCAAACAACCTTGTATGCATTGAACACATACGTCAAATCAAGCATGAGACTACTCATTGTACAAGAGGAGCTTCATGTTCAAAGGTCACTCCATAGCCTTAGGGTTAATCATAACTCAGCTGAGGCAATCACAAAGACAAACCTTTATCTGTTCAGTTATCTTGTCTACGTAGAGAAACAAATACAGAGTGGCTCCAAATTCTACACCTCTCTGCACCTATGCCGGTCTCTGCACCTATTCCAGAATAACCACGTATGCCACCTCTCCACTTCTCCACCCTGCACTGGTCTGAAGTGAAGCAAGAAAAATAAGTACTCCAGAATAGTTATGCTGCTGTCCATGCAGACTCAGACAGGGTTATGGAGCTATTATTTCTGTGTGTGAGGCAAAGCGGAGAATATGTCTCTAGCAGATGTGAAACTAATTTGCTTGAACTGGGAAATTTTCTGAATTTTTCATAAAAGAAGGTATTTGACTGCTTTGATTTTTCAGCAAAGTTTAATAGTGGTTCAGAAGGTCTTTTATTCCCATCAGTGTTACATAGTCCTCTCCCATTTTTTTTGCCGTATATGTGTATAATTAATGATAATACATAATGATAATTAATGATACATACATACTCTATATACAATTCTGCTAGGAAAGTTCTAACATATTACCTAACATATCCTAGCCCCATTACACAGAATCAGTCACATTAGTCTGGTCGAGCAAAAGCATCTCCACCCCTGAAGGGCTGAACTCAACATTTCCCAAACTGGTGAGAATCATTTTCTTTCCTGGCACTTTAAAGCATAGCTGGCTCCCCTAAGCTCACCTATAAGAAATCTCAGCATACATCCTCATCTCCACATCGGACTTGAATGAAGGAGAGGCGTATTGTACAAGACAGTGTTTCATTTCACATCACAGTTTTTCTTCGTGACCTTTTACTCTGCATGGGAAAGGAGTCTTTGTGTCTTTGGGAATGGTAGAGATGACTCACATTAACATGAACACAGCTGTTTAAAGGTTCGGATCCAGTAATTCCCAATGGCTTTTTTCCAGCTTCTCCTTTGCTGTCATCTTCTTCACTATTTTTTTGTTCTAGCTACAAATTTCAAGTGGTAACTCATCATGGATGACCTGAACCTTCCACTTAAAGGCATTGTCAGCTCAGAGGGCTGGAAGTCCAGTTTCAAGGCTTTTAGTGTTGGATCAAAAATGCAACAGCCCCATGGCGTGGAGAGCTAAATGTTGTGTAGGCTTATTTTACCACTTCAAACTCAGATGATTACGGTAGTGGGTGAAGTAGATGTTATCAAGCTCGGTGTGAAGTTAGTTATCATCTGTCCTGGAACCACCATGAAGCTGATCCAAAAGGTCCAGTATTCTACAGCAGAAAACTGCAGGACCATAATGACTGATGAACAATCTAGTAAAAATTCTATTCACATATGTAAATCCAACAGACCAAAAGCCATATTAAAAGGAAATCTGTTCTACACCATCACCAGGAGTGTCTTCCAGGGAACACAGCCAATCTTGTGTTTCTGAGTTACACTCAAATGCTCATCTCTGAAGGGTGTTTCTCATCACACAGGGTGCTGAGGACTGCTCAACATTGGCAACCAAAAGTCCACATCAGTGGTAGGAAAGCATAATTTCACTTAATGACAATCCAGCCCCAACATAGTATAGCCCCTTCTCAGAACAGTTTGTCACTTCCAAGGTGGCTTTTGGGGCTAGTTAATGTTTAACTCGGAGCAGTTACCTTGCAGCCCCTCCCAACACAGCACTAATCTGGTTATGATGTTATTATCAGGAGCTGCTGTCTTCATCACGCAACAGACAAGTTACTGAAAACTCATGAAATTACCCCAAAAAGAGCCACATCAGTAAATGTATGCTTAGTAGTTGCAATTCACCTCTTTCCTAAAAGCAGTAGGAAAGCCGGACCTAGGTTCTGATGGGTAGAGAGGACACTGACTACTCCTGCAAACACTACTAACTCAGAGGAGTTTTGAGACCACAAAGTAACCTGAATCTCCCGGAGATGCTACAGAGCAGTTTTTCTAATATCTCCCATAAGGCCTTGGCAGCAATTGCCACCACTATGTAAGAGATGAGATGGTAAGACAAGATGAAGATGAAGGTGATGAGAAGCTTGTATCACTCCCAAATGGAGGAAAACAGCTTGTACAGTTTAATCTTTCAGATTAAACAGCCTGCAAACAAGTTCTAGCTAGGGATTTTGCCCTCCCCACTTCTGACTTCAAAGCTTTGCATAAATGGATATCCCAAAAGCACGCTTTGAGCATGTGAGCTATTTCTGTAGCCAGCTACTGTAAAGTAATATTTGCTTAAACTACTTTCCATTAGTTGACTCTACATTCTCTAGCTCTTACATCTTTGGAAAACAATTCCCAGACCAACATTGATCTGTTTATAGACGTATAAGGGCAATCCTGCTTGCATTTCTTGTACATGGTTATGCCAACCACATCCTTCCCAACTCCTTTGACAGTGCGAAGCAAGCAAGCACAGTAATGTTTTGCTTACTTTTTTCTCACTCAGTGTCTACCACTGTTGAGGCTGCTTTCATAGACATAGCAACATACATTTTACCAAAGCTGTGAGCATTGGTTCTGTATGTCCATGCTCCCTTTTCAGGACAGCAGCCTTTTCTTGGTGGGATAAGCCAATTCTTTTCAGTGCATCACCTGGCAAGTATGAAGCCTTGGTCTCATCAAATAAATGTTTGTAGCACTCCTACAAGATCATTTTTTATCAATGCAGCCTATATGTTGAAATAGTTTGTCTGTACAACATGGGAACTTTGATCTCCTGACTCCCAGTCCTGTGCCTTAACCACAGAGGAAGTTTGAAAATCTCCCACAGGGTTCTCCTCCCTTGGTCATGTCTCTACACGGGTAACTTAACACCACTGCAATCTGCCTGAAACCAAGCAATATCATTTTGAAAGGAAACATCAAAATGCTATTGACATCCTGCAGCATGTAGGCAGTGGTTTTGTTGAACCAAGACTGAGAGACTAACCCAGGGACTGAAGCAAAAAATTATTTCACCTTTGGCCTGGATGTCAACGGGACTCATACTTGCCTTTATAAAGAATTCAATAGCAAATGAATTTCTTACTCCCAAGGGCCTTCCTCCCCTGACACATATAATGCCCAATATTTGTCTTCTGACAGTGTATAAAAATCATTAAACAGACTCCTGACATCCAAAGTAGTTGCCTTTTTCACAGTAAACAATTTTAATCTGTTCATAACAAACTAGAAAGACAAATTACCTGGCCACAGGATGGTATTTGCACTGAAGCAGACAATGCCTACAATGTAAAATTTGGATCAGCTTCATGGTGGTTCCAGGACAGATGATAACTAACTTCACACCGAGCTTGATAACATCTACTTCACCCACCAGCATAATCATCTAAGTGAGTTTGAATTGGTAAAATAAGCCCACACAACATTTAGTTAGCTGCTGCATTTTTGATCCAACGCCAAAAGCCTTGAAACTGGACTTCCAGCCCTCTAAGTTGACAATGCTAGGTTATCCCAACAAAGGAGCTGCCTAGGATGCAAACATTGAGTCTGCAAATGGGGCCAAGATGAAAGGTTTCCACAAGCCAGAAATACTAAAGAGGATAAGGATCAGAAACAAAAGAACAAAGCAGCTCCAAAAGATTGGAGACACCTAGGGCCCCCTGTGTGGCCGGGCTTCCTGCAGAACAACACACTTTATCTGATGGACAAGAGGCATCCCTTATCCATGGCCTCCTTGCCTCTCAGGGACCACTGGAAGGAGGTGGCTGCTGCAGATAAGAGAGGCAGACTTGCCTCCTCACCCTCCCATGTGTTCCTATCACTTCTCCTCTGCAATCCAGACTCAGGCCTCAACACGTCCTGTTCTCAGTGGCCAAAGTGGTGGCTGTCTTTGAGGCTGTACTTTTTTGACAAGAA
Organism: Phaenicophaeus curvirostris; assembly: GCF_032191515.1. Lineage (NCBI taxonomy): Eukaryota > Metazoa > Chordata > Aves > Cuculiformes > Cuculidae > Phaenicophaeus > Phaenicophaeus curvirostris. The sequence continues at coordinate 139,101,921 of NC_091392.1, read as the reverse complement.
GTGTGCTCACGGCTCAGCAGGTCTTCCTTCTCTGCAACCAGCTTACAGCCCCTGCATCTGGGAGGGGAGTAGCATTTGCAGTCTTGGGGGACTGCTAAAGAGGAACAATAAGAAGGACTTGAGGGCAGGACTGGCTTAGCAATGCTCCTCTCCCAACCCCATCTTGCTGGGCCAGAGAATTTGACTATGAAGCCACATAATAAACAATAGAAGGGAAACTTTCATGGGAAAACAGCCACCGACAGCTTTTGGGCAGCGTTTGAAGAAGGAATTGCATTTGGCCATAAACCAGAAACAGCACTAGCTGAGGTGCTATGAGACCTAGGTTCACCTGCGGTGGAGGGGACTGTTCATCCCACAAGGACGAACAGTGGGACAGCCACAGTGGTGGCATCCCCTCCCAGCAGATGTGCCGCTCTGGATGGAGCTGTAGGAAAGCACAAGCAGACTCTTGCAGCTCAGAACAGCAATCTGCCTCTAACCTAAATGATCAGCAAGCCTTGATAGGGTCAGCTGCATATAAAGAGAAGTTGCCATCTGGTTAAGGAAGCTTTTATTGAAAAAGAAAGGATCTTGTTGAACCAACACAGGTCCACATGGGAAAAACAGGCAGCTGAAAAGCTTCAGTGTCTTCATTCTTACTAACTGATAAAGATTTCAAGGGTCTTGTCTACACTAAGCTTGGATGTCTCAAGCCACCTTCATTAGAACTTGATGGACAGGGTGCCATTGCAGAGTCTGTTCTACTTAACTAGAATCCCTTTTCAGAGAAGCTAATAATGAACAGAGCATTGCAGGAATAGCAAATAAGCTGAGAGGACTCAAGAAATCTGTTCGAGCAGCTGCGGGTAGCTGAAGTACTGCCAGATCATCATCAAGAGATGTCTTACAAGGTTGTTAAGACTCTTACTGCCCAGAGTTCATGATCCACCTAGACGGGGCATTCTGGTACTTAAATGTCTCTAAAGTTAGAAAGTATGAGGAAAGGGTGGAGTGTCAAGTATCTCTGCTGCAAGGAAATTCTTTCTTCTCCACCTGGTTTGGATAACTGTGGACAACTGATCGTTTCCTTTTTTTATCCCAGTGTTTTGCATCTTGAAAGATTCAGCATGGTGTTTTTATCCAGCTTTCCTGCATCAGACATTCCCACTCTTTTTGACCTCTCCTTCATGTCTGTTCTCTAACACTGCCAGAGACCTGCTTCCCTTTGTACTTTCTCCAGGCAGGATGCTTGTGTCTTAGGGAATGCCCAGGAGTACTCCAGTCAAGGCTATATACATTATCAGGTTAAAATGGACTTTCTGCACTGAATGCCAATGAAACTGCCCCAGGAGGACACTTCTTCCTTTTGCAACTGCTTATTGTTGCTGAATTGTTTGGTCTGTGGTCCTCACACCCCGTCCACTAGCATTGCCTCATCAAGAAATTCTTACAGTGTTGTTTGGCCCTGACTGCAGATAAAGAATTACACACACACTTGATTTCTTCATGAAGCTGCAGTCCACAACTTCAGTTACATGCATCACATACCTAGAAAAGCCAGGATCCAGTATCAGTGAGTAAATTGCCAGTATAGCCCACTCCTGATACAGAGAACTTTGTCTACTACAAGGGAGTAGTAGACTACACCTACAGGGGGAGAACTTTGGAAAAAGCTCCCAGTCTAACAGATCTCACACAAATTTTGTCAGTATGGGACTACCCTCAGATATGGTTGGAAGCCCTGCAGCCTGTCCTCCTGACTTTCACCCCTGCAGGAAGGAGCTTGGTCTTATTCCATGGGAGACAACTCATTAGCCTCCAGGCCATACACCCTCCAAATACACATTCCATCTGCTCTATGCATCTCTGTGTATCCTCCATCTGCCTACTTGGCTTTTGTCAGACACATACCAGCATTGTGAAACTTCTCTTGAAGAGAACATTTCATCCTGCTGGGTATAAATTTCATTCTTTGCATGCCTGCCAACAACATTGACATTTGGATGTCCACTTCTCCCTGCCTCAGTGATCATCTCCAGATAGGGCACCTTACAGCTAATTCTGCAGCTGCACAGCCAACTAATAAACCACGTCTGACCATACTCGCAAGGGTAAGAGAGTGTCTGTTCCTTTGAGGGCATCTCGTCAAAGAAGCCATAAACAAGAACAGAGAGAAACAAACCTGACCAGCACGTGATGAGGGAGATTAGGATGAGAAAGAACCAAGTCACACTAATTGGTAAGGACTGTGTGGAGCACAGGAATGCTTATTTTGTCAGCCAGGAGGATAACAAAAGGGAGGTAGATAAACACAGAGCCCTGAAACCTGAACAATTAACATTAACAAGCACGATAACCAGAAATTAAGCTGGTCAGTCACAGTAACTGATGGGCTAGCAAGAACTTGCAGGCAAATTAGGACTTTGCAACTGACAGGGATGTAAACCTGAGGGTCCAAGATACTGGAAGGGGTCTGTGCCTGCTGATGTGTGCAGGGAAAGAGGGGCAGGGAGGGGCAGACAGAAAAGGGTATACAAGAGGCTGGTTGCACGCAAAACAGGGCCAGTCAGTATGTTGTTCTGGCTGAACCCGTTCCCGAATCACCACCACCTGCCTTGTCTTCTTGATTTCTTAATCAACCTTTCATTAACTATCCCTTGCAGGATCACACTCCGTATCTCATGTGTGCTGCAAGGACCGAGTGCTGGCAACTGGTGAGTGGGAGTGACTGAAAATGGGTGCCAGACACTGGCAGAAGCAGAGTTTCAGCATCAGCTAGCGGAGCAAGTGGGGGTCTTTAACCCCTAGCTACTGTGACTGGCCACATCAGTGTTTCTGGGATATATATACACATTACTGATTGAACCTGCGAAGGGGAAAGCAGCAGCCACATCACTCGGCCTGAGCAGAGACCACAGGGCGGGCATACGCTTCATATTGTAAAAGGGCATCTGATAACTCTTCTGCCATGATGGGAAGGGAAAGCAAAGGAGGAGGGTTAAAAACTATCAGTTTTGCCATTCACTCATTCACAAAGTAGACTGCTTCCTTAGAAAAAGAATGTTTCCTTTCTGCATTTCTTGGAAGAAACACACTGATATTCCTTTTTTTTATCTCTAAGCAAGTTATACAACTTTTCCATACTATAGTAATTCATAGCTAAACAGGGTTTGAAATTCAAGAATGGCAATTGAACTCTGTCTCAGTCCTTGGGCTTCTGGCATTTGGGCATGATTCATCCATCCATCAAGTGTCCTGAAAAGCTTACTACAGAACCTCTTTGATCAAGCTGGATGCCTACAGGGTGTGGGTGTTACCATGGCAAAGGACAGCAGACAACCACATGAGCACCTCTCTAGTAGATTCTCTACTCTCTACTTCAGGAGAAATTCAATTCAGCAGCAAAGATAAAAGAGGTTGCTTAAGGTTTTGGGGTTTTGCAGATTTTAAGACTCAAAAAATACTCAGCTTTTTTCATCAGCAGATAGAGCAAAGCTGGAGGACAGGACACAGGCCTCACTTTTGGAATGTGCAGGAAGACGGGGGATTGGGACAGAAGAATTTATCACAAGAGATCTTCAGTGTAAAATAGAGGCTCACGGACTTCAAACTCTGATATATTAACAACACTGATATATTAACAACACTGATATATTAACAGTACATAGATAGCAAAGTGCTAGTGCTTTGGCACATATAAATCTTTTTTTCCTACTTCAAAAAATTAGTGCCTATGTTCTGTAGTAAACACATAATACCTGCCTGAATGCCACTTGATTTCAATGAATTATTCAAATGAGCTACTCCAGACGCACAATGTTTTATGATCAACCCTTGTAAAATGATATAATTTTCTCAGAGACAATATGTTGTACAAGTGCCATATATATACACTTCTACTCACTGTTCAGGTACTTGAAATCTGTCCCTCACACCTACTGAAAAGCAAGCTTCTTCCCAGCTGTCCACGAGCAAATTTAGCTTTACTGACACCAGCAGCATTAGCAACAGACGTATAAACAAAGAGTACCTAATAGCTACCATTAACGTGTTGAGTAGACTTGCTCTGAGTTTATTATGACTCATGTTCTACCTATAGCAATGCACCTACAATTGGTGGAGCAGCACAAGAAACGTTTGGTCAACAGCTGTAACCTGCAGAAAACATTTCTTGGTAGAGCCATTAAAAGACGTACACTCTTTGTCTGTGGCAGAACTTTTATTGGAAGGAAATTATAACTTTTGCATTTACATGGCACAAATTATATACAGTACACTTTCCATGATAAGAATTATGATGCTGTTCACAGAAAGGTATCAAATTTGAGATAAATAACGCATAAGCTAAAATATACAAACCAGGGGTGGAGGTGAAACTATTGGCCGTTTTTATTATCTATAGAAGAATTTCAAGGAATAATGTTAATTCAAAAATTTTTAACAAACTTCTAGTAAAGTTAATTGAAATATTTATAATACTATTCAGTTGTTGCACAGTATTTCCAATATACAATCAAGAAGATGCACAGAACACAACACTTAATATGAAAAAACCTATTGCACCCACACTTTAAAGGTTTCACTGCCTTTTGGATGCTGCACTACCATATTTATATAAACATTTACAACACTTCAGTAAACACAAAGGTTCTAAATGTAGTGCAGCATTATGGGGGACCACTTTCTGCTCTTAAAATACATGTTAAATGCCCATATACTGTGCCATTTATTCTAAGCTGATGGTTTAAGCTGTAACCCTTAATTCCTACTTTGAGTAGCAAACACTTTCCTCATGTTCAGACAATTACCATCCCCTCTGACTATATATTCTATATTCCAAGCCCTAAACTGTCCTTGGCTTCACTGACATTTTGGCATCTTGCCTTAGTGCTTGTGACAACTATACCTTATGTTATTTTTTTTAATGTCCTGTTAAGTAGTCCTGCGTAGAATCTGAAGCAAAAGAATCTGCATCTTCATTATCAGAATCATCACTACTGTCATCAGCCGCTGGCTCCCCAGTCAGTGCTATCCGAGCATAATCATCAGTATCTATAGACTTGCAGAAGTGAATGGCATACTTCAGTTTTTCCTCTAGTACTTGCTTACAGGAATATCTGGGCAGCTTCAGGAGAAAGAAGCAAGTGTATGACTCAGGAAGGAAGTGGTCTGGAGGATTGTATTTATCCAATACCTGTTGAAAGCAAAAAGCATAGTATTTTTGATTCACTGCCCAAACCACAAATAAGTATCAAAATAATACTTGCGAATATTTTTATCAGCATATTAGACTTGTGATTCTGATGCTGCATTCTCTTAAAGGAACAATGAAAAGACCAAATCCATTTTCCCTGCACTAAATAAATATAATTAGGCATATATGAGCTGCTTTGATTATGATTGTGTGCCTTCAGCAAATACCAAAACACAATTTGACAATTGTCATTTTTTAATTTGGCTGAAATAACTACTGAGCTCAATGAAATACTAAGTAAATGCAAGCAAAACATTAATATGCCAGACAGTGGAAAACTACCTAAATCCAGAGAAGCAAACGGCTGGAACGTAAAACAAATATCCTGTTTCTCAAGTCCAGAGAGAAAAATATCTGTACACATTATGGGTCTCTGTTGCACTGTGAAATACACAATGTAATGTTGGATAAACAGTATAATGAAATCAGCCTGTTCTCTCACTACCTCATGCTACTACCTCTTCACTATCAGCTTTTTAAAATGAAAAACCTACACCTCATTCCATACACCTTACCTGAATAACAAAGTCCCTCCCTCGAAAGTCTGCAATAGTCCTGGGAAGCCTTGTTCTGCCCCACACAAAACGCAGGAAGAGAGATCGCTCTGTATTGGAGAAGGACTCCATCACTTCCCAGAACCACTGTATCAAGGAAGCAGTTGGTTCAATGCCTTTGTAAGTTGCTACAGATTTCAGAAGGTGAAGTGGAATATCTGGGCTGCCACATACCTGAAAAACAAAATATAGTGATAGGCTACAAAATCTGATCAAATCAATTACAGGCAATTTGTTCACCCCATTCCTTTGAAATATTTAAACAGCTTTTATACTGACAAAACGAAAAGTCAAATATTCAAGGTCCTGTGCACACCCTCCCATTGCAATAATGCTAAACTTACATCTTCCCATCAGGGGACAATAATGATGCTTCTTTCGTATTCCTGAATCACATAAAAAATTAAACATTTTACTTGGAACAAATATCTCAAATTTGCCTCTTAGGTCCCTGTTTTGTGAGATTTTTAGGCCTTGTTGTTTGTTTCTTCCAGAAATAATTCAAAATATCACTACTCAGCCATATGAAAATAACCGTAACACCAAAAGGGCAATTAAACATTTTCTCATCATTCCTCGGACAAAACCTTTATAATCACAGATCGAGCATTAGAAGTAGTATTTAATGTGGGCTTTTAATTAGTAAGAAATAAGTGAAGAATCTCACTCCTAATCAGTTAGCCTGACAGAAGTAACAAAACAGAAATTGATACCATAGTTTCCAGTTCATATCCTGTAAACAGCGAAAGTAGAGGAACTGGAACAACACGGGCCATCCCCTCACGAACTGCTGCAACTTGTTCATCAAATTCGTGAAGTCTGCAGAGACACATTTTCAGAGTTTCTATGAACGTCATTTCTAGCAACTATTTCTAGCAATTACTGTAACATCAAGGAAGTTTTAACTGCCCTTCTCAATCCTCCAGCTATGTGCCAAGGAACTTTAATAAGCATTTATCACACAAGATATATGGATTCATACCAGTTTCTACACCAATTCATACTGCAAGCAAGCTCAGTATGGAGAGACACCTCCCAGTGTTTAGGATATTTTATTTCCAGTATTATACGTGTGCTGTGCCTGGCAAGAACAAACCAACGTGTTCTTTGAAACAACGTGTTCTTTGGAAAAGAACAGCTGTGCTCTGAAACTCTGCCTTCCAACATTCTCAAGACTAGACAGACATTATGGTAAAAGAAAAACAGATCTGAATTAAACATGATATCTGAGGACAGGAGCTGCTGTATTTCAAGACAGACAGATAAGTAAAACACACTGCTGCTTCTGCTGCCACCCATGACTTGTTCTGCATTTTTTTCATCCTGTCAGATAATTTCTGAGATGTTTTACAGAGCTCTCCAGAGCAGAGATTCGCATCACTGACAAATCCTGTCCTCAGGCTTGTCATCACCAAAATAAACAAAGATTTCAGGACAGACAGTGTTTATGCATCCACTTTTTCACATAGATTCTATTCAGGTGCTAGTTTTTCTCTAGAGGGCTTCATATAATTAAAAAAAAAAAAATTGATACCTAATCTAAACATTTAAGTTTCTCCCAAAGGATTTTGAATTGTAAAATGCTTTAGAACTACTCACATCCTTTGAGGATAACCACCATAACTGGCAAGAGAATAAAATCTTTTATTCAAAGGAATGTAACATTTTGTAGAGAGATTATCATTTATCCATTCCAAATAAAATACCTCTCTGCTGTCAGAAAAAGGCTTAAGTACTGGTTCATAACTGTTTATAGAAAAAAAAACCCCAACACACAAACACACAACAAAGACTGTAATTTAAGTATACTATAACGGCAGACACTATAACTTCAAACTACTAAGCAAGTACATAGTGATGACAGAGTCTTGCTCAAGCATTCTCTTCAACAGTTAACTGTGGTGGAGAGAATAAAACAACTGTGAATCGGCTTCTTGTTCAATTTATCTCCATTTCCATAGTTCAACAGGCACGAGGCCCACTGCTTCCCCTAACAAGACGTCTACAACTGCTCCTTAGATGTACTTGTCTAGAGCCGCTGTCTAGGTATTTAAGTAACCAAAGGCCTTGTCTCCTCAAACACTGGACACTTACTTCCCACTGATTTCAGTGCAATGTTCAGCTTTTGACAACTGTGGATGAGTTTACTTGCCTGTACATAGGTGTCAGACTTATTTTAGGGTGTCCAGGGAATGAACATTTTGTTTTCTGCATTCCAACTTAGATAAGAATACAACAAGAACTCATCTGGGACTACTCTAGACTGCAACCAATGATATGAAAAACTTTGGGAGCAGTAATACTAAATCTAAGCTCTCTTCACAAAGAACTTGATGATCAAGTGATTGTACAAGAAGAACTAGATGGGTGGGGCATTTCTCAACCTATAAAACTGGCTGCCAAAACTGGTCTGTCAGGACAGCTATTAAAATCTAGAGCCATACCTGCTACTTCTATTTTGTTTCCTAAAAATTAAGTTTAAACTTTCAGAGAGATTTAAAGAAATCAGAAAATCAACACTATAATCACATGGAAATACTAAAATACTTGTACATAAGAGGTTAAAGTCGTATATTGTTTGAAAGCTTTTACATATCTTTTAAAAGAAAATGCTTGTTCATGTTAGTAAATTGAATAACTTATTCAACAAACCTGTAGTTTATTGCCAGCCTCACATATTCAGCTCTATTATCCAGTGTAATATGGGTGTACTTGGAACTCAACTGAATATCTTGACCGCTTGCATTAGGCACAGTGAATGGGAGGCTCATAGCTTCAAACTCTTCTGAAGTAGCTTCATTGTCTCGAATGTACATAAGCCCAGGAATAAAATCTTTATCAACCTTTTGAAAATAACAAGGCCGAGTTAAAGTCTGTTTACTACCACTATACAACAGTGTCTCTTGCATACCAAAAGCGGTGCATCACATGCCATCTACCAAAAGCACTCTCAAATGTCTGACCACAACCCACCTAATGAATTTCCAAGCTAGAAAATGCTCTACTACTTTGTACAAAATTTCATTATGCTGGGATGTGGGAGGGTACATGTGTTCCAGATTTCAATCCTTTTGGGGAGCACTTGCCAAGAAACTGTATTATATAAGAAAATGGATTTAAAGCTTAAACACATAATCACATCTACAAAGTCCAATGCTGGTTTGGGTACAAAAGGAATCCCCTTACTGACAAGTGAACGACTCCACGCTTTTATATTAAGTACATTTCTACGTGACAGTATTTGAGCAGGAACTCTTTGTAACAAAGACCTAACTCTTACTCCACATTTACCAAGCTCAGTAAACAGAAGCTGAAAGTTTGTGAGGCTCAGTATGTGGGCATGAACTACTTTTAGTTGTAGTTTGAACTAATTTTCTTTTACTTCAAAACAGTGTAGGTGTGTGCACCCAATCAGTTACTGCATTTTGGCACAACAGACAGTAACAGCTATGGAAAGTAGGAGTTCAACCACAAACACTTGTCTAGTCAACTCACAAAAAGATTCAAGAATTCTCTAGAACTCAAATAGCTTATTTCTGAACTACTCGTAAATTTACAGTTTTAACAGTGAGTACAAGTTATCCTTATGTACTGGCTCATAAAATAAAAGGCTAGACAAAATACAAGTATATAGAAACCAGGGAAGCCAATCACTGGACAAAAATTTATGCTAAAGTCCACTTGTCTTCTCTAAGTTATATTCTACTCAGAAACTTCATACATACTTCACTGAGATCAGCAATTGTTAGGCTCATTCCTGCTAGCTGTTTCCACACTGGCTCAGCCAGGTTGAGGCTCAGAGGGCTCCCAGTCCGGATAGCAATGCCCAAAAGTACACCTGTAAGTTCAGACACAGTATTTTTTCATTTTTTTTTGTCAGATTCACAATATGCAAGCACAATGTCACAATGTTGCTAAGAAATTACCAAGAAAACGAAACATGTTCATATGCAAAAGTGACTTGGCTGCAGGATTTAACAGGAAACAATCTCTGTTTGCACCAGATTCATCTCTTCCATTCGGTGTCACAATTAACAGAGGGGTCAGCCCATTCTGAAGCTCCTCACACATTTCCGCTATTGATTCACTGTAACCTCCACCGCAATCATCCACGGATTCACCTTAGAAAAGAAAAAAGGCTCAAAATGAAATGTTACTTCAAAAAAACCCCAAACCAAACAATGAAGTATTGAAATAAACTATTTTTTCTTTCATAGGGATGACTGAGTAAACAAAGGTTTACTAAAAGCTACACTGTCATATCTGTTCATATGAAATCCCTTTATGTTTTGCTTTATAACTGGATATTTCCATTTCATTGTGAACTGTATTACATAGATTATACAACATAACACAATGCCAAAAATACTATTTTGCTATAGTGTAACCTTTTTTGTGTTATACACTAATCAAAATAAAATAGAAGTAGGACAAGAGAGTCAAAGCAACACAACCCTTAAGTAACATTTAGAAGTAGATTCATTTTTTATATCTTCCAAAGGGCAGAAAGAATGGTTCTTCAATCTAAAATATTTTTCATCTAGAAGCTTGAAGTGATATGTGAATTGTAAAAACAATCCTTGCAGTAAAACCAGTTAGCCAGGACTATTAATCAATTCAGCTACTTGAAAAACAGGTTTAGGTTTTGCAGAATGTTTGTTACAGGCAAAAGAGTTGCCCCTGGAATTTCAGGTTAATTACAGACACATTTACACTAGTCTTGCAGACTTTTATAAAATTAGTTTAAAAGGCTTTTTTTTTACTTCCTTCTATTTTAAGCACCTTCCTCTGCCTACACACATGCATTGTTTTCTATATCTCCGCCTTCCTTCAGGCCCTTGTAATTACAAAAAAATAAACGCAAAGAAAATGGTAAAGTGCAAATCCTCTGAAAACAATAAATGGACAATCCTCTTACCAACAAACTTGACCTTCCAAACACGATGAGGAAGCAGCAGGCTATCAGGGCTGAAGGAACTCATTTTAGCACACATCTGTCCAAACACTGACTTTGTACCATCAGGCCCAGCCAGTCCTCCTTTACTTCTAGAACGTTTTACCTATTCGGGTAAGCACATTATAAACGTCACTGTAAGAACACATTACAGTTGGCATTGCTGTACAGATCAGACCAGATGAATATTTATAAAATACTAACACATTCAGTGAAACAGTTGCAGATGCCCACAGTGCATCTTGTACATGCAACACATACAGAGGAAGAACCGAATTTCAATCTATTGGCACCACAGCATATTTCAGTACTGTTCAACATCCATTCCAAGATACTGATATCACAGACTCCAATTTACATATCCCGACCCTCTCCAGGACAATGAAAGCACTTAAGATCTCAGGCTATTGGAAGCCCAGAACTATTTCAGAATCGCAGTATGGCTGAGGTCCCAATGGAGCTCTGAAGGTCATGGAAGCTCAACACCCCCTGCTCAAGCAGGGCCACCTACAGCCAGCTGGCCAGGACCATGTCCGCACAGTTTTCAAATATCTCCAAGCACAGAGACTCCACAACTTCCCTGAGTAACCTGTGCCAGTGCTTAGTCACTGTCACAGTGAAAAAGTGTTTCCTGATGGTCCAAGGAAACCTCCTGTGTTTCAATTTGTGCCCACTGCCTCTGGCCCTGTTACTTGCCACCACTGGAAATAGCCTGGCTCCCTCTTCCTTGCACCCTCCCTTCAGGTAAGCAAAAATATACATTAATGAGATGACCCCTAAGCTTTCGTCTTCTCCAGGCTAAATAGTCTCAGCTCTCTCAGCCTTTCCTTATAGGAGAGGTGGTCCAGTCCCTTGAATATCTTCATGGCCCTTCTGTGGACTCTCTCCAGTACGTCCATGTCTCTTGTATTGCAGAGCCAAGAAATGGAACCAGTATTGCAGGCGTGGCCTGAGCAGAGGGAAAGGATCACCTCCTTCAACCTGCTGGCAACACTCCTCCTAATGCAGCCCAGGACACCCATTAACCTTCTTCACAGCAAGGGCACACTGGTGGCTCATGTTCAGTTTGGTGTCCACCAAGACCGCAGGTTCTTTTCTACAAAGCTGCTTTCCAGCTGGGTTACCCTCAGCATATACTGGTGCATGAGGTTGTTTCTTCCCCGATGCAGGACTTCACAGTTCTTGTTGAAGTTTATGAAGTTCAAGTCAACCTATTTCTCCAACCTGTTGAGGTCCCTCTGGAACACAGTATGACCTGCTGGCATACTAGCCACTCCTTCCAGTCTTGTATCATCGGCAAATTTTCCAAGAATATACTCTGCCCCATGATCTAGATTATTAATGAAGATGTTGACCAAGACTGGACCCAGTATCAACCCCCAGGGTTCACCCCTAGTTACTGGCCTCCAACCAGACTTCATGTCACTCATCATTGCCCTCTGGATCTAGCTGTTCAGTCAGTTTTCAACCCACCTCACTGTCTTCACATCCATCCCATACTTTGTCAGCTTGTTTCTGATATAAAAATAGGTCTGCAACTTCTGCAATAGGTCCTGTCTCTCTGACATAGCTGTCTAATTGTCAATGATTGCTATAATTACCACCATTTTTAAGTACTGCAAATTTCAGTACCTCTGTAACAGAAGAAATTTTTCAACTAATGCTTGGATTGGTACAAATATGAAAATGTATTTGGTTATCTCGTTGCTCCCACATGTCCTGACCTGACAACGCTGAATGACTGTTCTAGGCAATTTCTATGACCTGACATAGTTAAAAATACTTGAGACAACTTTGGTTCAAATGCAGCTGACCACAATGATAATGATTATTTTTTTAAATGAAACTAAAAATTTGGAGGTCGATTAGGCCTTAGCAATTTTACTGTTAGAGCTGAAAATACACAAAACCAACAGGTATGTTCATTGCGGCTAGACAGAATGATCCTTACCACTTCAGTTAACAAGCCAGTGGGCTTTCTTCCCTAGATAAGGAATTTTATGTTCCCTCAACCACAATACCTTACTTATCTTTACTTTCAAAGAGTTCATTTTTTATCTCTCTCTACTCAGCATTGTATCTCTTTGTCTTTACAGGAAAATGAAAAGACAGAGGGGAATCAAGGATAAAATTTGTTGATGAAGTTTTCTCCTCCTGTTTCTGAAGAAGCAGCCAGTGTCTTGGTAAATTCGCTTTTTCTGGATTGCAACTCATTTAGTTAATGCATACCCATATTTGACAATCAAATTTTAAAGTTTTCTTTATGCAAAACAGATTACAGGATGTGCTACCAGCCAGAAAAATGAATAGCTTTTTTATATTCATTAATAATAATATTTAAATATGCATCTACAGTACTTACTAGGAGCCTCATAAAGTAAGCACTAACAAAATACACACACACACAGAGTGTGTGGCATCTACAGAAAAAGCGTACTTTCATTGATGAAGATCCTTAAGAAATGTATACAAGGAAAAGCCCAAGTATTTTGCCGCAAAAGATGCACACAAAATGGGTAAGAACACAAAAAATATTTCAACAGTACAGAAGGGAAAGAAATGGAAATAAACAGAAGGCTGGAGAAACCAGAGGCATTTTTAACTCCCCTTGGTTCTTCAATTTATATTCTCAACCTGTCCTCACTGCAAAGGGATTCCTATAGCACGCATAGTTCACCAATATGCATGAGACTGTTCATTCACAAATAACCCAGACTCATCCCACTAATCTGTATTTCATTGCACTCCAAGACATGGTGCATGTAAAAATTCAGTTCTGATGCTGCATATTTCTGATACTTTGGATAAAATATGCACCAGATTTCTTTCAGATCTTACTGAAAGGCTGACACAGTCAAGTCCTCCTCATGGATAAAATGTTCACAAGCTGGATTTAGTTCAACGGATTTCAAAGAAATTTGGATGCCTTATTTTTAAGTTGAGAAATCACTGAGTCTTCCCTTTAAAAAAGGAAAGTACGGTAAAAAGTCTATGAAAGCAGCAGTTAAGTCACTATTTTTTAAAACCCCACACTTAAAACACAAATTAATCAAGTGATAACAAAAAGGCAAGCAATCTTGCCTGAACTGATTACGATGGCATGCACATTTGCTATCATACATTTAACTTGGTATTTATTTACTAGCAACACAGAATTTTCATTTAACCTCATCATTTAGATCTAGGAATGGTTACAATTTGACTTTCAACAAAGCAATGTAACAATACCATCAAGGATCATTAGCATTTCTGCTAGCACCTTAATATATTGCTTGGTGACAGAAACAGGTGCCCATATTAAAGTTTATTACATTATTAGCAGAGTAAAACACTTCACTGAAAAATGGCAAAAATGCATACAAATATGTTTAGGTCACAATCCACCAAAGGTGTTTAAGCTTTTCATTGTAGAGGTCTAGAGCACAGCACCTTGCTCATGTTTCCTAATCATCCTCTTTAGAAACATAATGAGTATCCTGTGAAATTATTTTACTGAACAGGCTGAATAGGGTGAGATAAAACCCTCACTGAATACAGGCCTCATTAAAAACAGATTATGCAGCATCTCAAGTTTTTAAAATACAGTTCCAGCCTCCTTGCTGATGAGATTACTTTTTATCATAAAACGAGTTAATATTTTGATTAGAGCCCACGAAGGATTTTCATAAAACTGTCTGCCATCAGAAAACAGTTTGTAGAAAAACAGCTTTTCTTGGACCAGAGAGAAACATAGCAGTGCAAAAGCAGAATACAGTGAAGCATGGAAGAATCAAGTTTAAGAACTTGCCTCAGTGAATAAACACTTATTGTGAGTAGAATCATTGCAACGAAGGGGGAGAGGCATTCAATCTGTAGTCTGGTTAAAGCATTTTGAAGTGATGAAGACCAAAATTTAAGTTCTTTCTCTGAATCTGAAGAACAAAACTTTGTATTTGTCTCAAAAGCCTGAAAGTACCCACTGAAATACTGGCCATCCTGTGGGACTCTCTCCAACCCACATAAATCCACGTACTCAGGGGCTAAAAAAAGGTTTACAAAGAGATGACTGCTTATTAGTTGGATTCAGTTAAGAAAGAGAAATACTGTTAACATAGAAGACAAAACTATGAAGAAAACAAACACGATCAAGGATAGGAAATCAATCTCAGAAAAAGTAGTGAAGTATTCAGTGTTACATTTAAAGGAGCACAAATGCTCTCAACTGTAACTTAAGGTTTCAGTTATTTATGCTCAAACTGCAATGCTATAGGAAAAAAACTGTATAAAAAGATGAGTAGAAGAAGATTATTCTACACAAGCAGACAAAAAGAGCTTAGTCTGATCAGTGTATGAAAATGAAGGCTGTTATGAAATGAGTGTTCTTTAAGAAGTACACTTGATAAGGGAGAAAGCAATAACCAGGAAGGAGGAAAGCTATTTAAATTGAAGTACAATACTCACATAAGAACAAATAGTTCATTCATTGATATGCTATCCTTTAAAATCAGATCATTTCTTAATTGTCATGCTACTGAGATTTCTGTAACCCACATTTAATAAGGAGTCCTAGGGAGGAGGAAGAAAGTATTCTTAAAGTGGGATTTCATATATCTCTAAGTGTGACATTCCTCCTGTGACAGTAGAGAACATTGAACCAGGAGATACTTTGCAATATTACATTCCTGAAAGAAGACATCCTCCTTAATAACTGAAATGTTTCCCGTTTAAAAAGAGAAAATTTCTTTCAACTGCTGTGATAATCTCTTCCATCCAAAGGCAAGATATGATTTAACAGCACTATGAATGTGTCTGCCTACAGGTCATAACTCACTGCCCATGTGACACCGCATGAGCTACACTGCTACTTAAATACTAAGGTAAATCTGATCTGCTAGTAAGACAGTCAGTAAGTGAATTTGAGCACTGAAGCCCTGTCTAGACATGTAACTGTTAGTTCACCCTCTGGCTCCAATTTCAACTACTTCTATTACACCTTATCAGAACAAGGCCCAGGTGCTGCTTTAGAACATACCACTTCGTGACCGTTCCCAAAGAGTAGTAAGGATAAAACCACATCAAGTTTGGTTTCTTCTGCCCTATGCAGTCCTCCAGCAGTGTCCTAAACTGCTTGCCCTCAAGCTACACCTCAAAGTATAAAACATCTACCCTCAATTTCACTCTCCAGAAATACCAGGTCAGCACTTGGGTGAGTTGCAGTACAGCCATCACATTGTATTCCACACACCTTGAGCAAGAAAACTACATGTAAATACTGTGTCCTACATGAGGCTTCCAATAGAAAAGGTTCAGGGTCAGGTAGTTAGGTGAATGTCATCTACTCTAAGGAATCTCATTCACATAAAACTTGACCTCAAGACAACACGGCAGTGTTTGGCTTGCTTTGGCTAACTTATGCTGCCGGTTAGACAGCCGGTACTGGTACTTCCAAAGAAATAACAACAAGGTAAAATGAGGAAATATTTTAAAAAACAAGTCCACATCTGGAAAACAACTTTAAATTAAAATCCCATCTGATTTATAAGAAGATGAAGAAGTGAATTGACTGTACCATTATAATACAGAGATTGCAAGAAAAGTCTTCTGAAAGTGAAGGGATTTTAAAACCTGGCATCAGTTAAACTCAAAACTGCAAATAAGATTCTTAACATTGACAATTAGCAGGTTTGAATCTTCAATTAAGTATTATAAAGGATCATACAGTTTAAGAATCCACATTTTCATTCTCTGCAAAAGCTAACTCAAGAAATTGTGACCTATATTTAGTACCATGTAATCAGGCCAGATTATGTTAGCCTTGGCTACATCTAAGACAAGCTTGCGTTATAGCAGTATTTCCTCTCCCCCAGAAGTTATGAAGAAGGGAAGCCCTGCAGCTACCAGTTTTTCTAGATTTAAAGACAGATTCAAATAATGAACTGGAATACAAGAGAAAGCTTATCTCAATTAACTCAACAGTAGAAAGAAGATAGTAATAAATGAGCTCAAAACGTACTCATGGCCTGCTCAAAGTTAAGTACTTGTATCATGTTATTGGACTTTCTGAATTCACACACGCACACACAAACATAAAAGTAATAAGAAAATCTCTGGCACTCTCTTCAGCTTCAACTTTCCAAATAACAAACTGAAACAAAACATTTTAATCACATAACATTACCACAAGAAATTTTAAATGCCCAAAGAAAAGGGCAAAGAAGCAGAAACATTGGTTCTGTTCACTAAAATAAAAGTGATTAGTCGATTTTTTTTAATATTTCTCTATTCTAGCCCTACATAGAGTTGGTTTTCTTACTTTTTGTAGGAAAAAAAAAAAGAAAATCACCACTGAAGAAAGGAAATGCACGAGGACTCCATAACACCAGACTTCAGTCCATTTAAATGAAAACAAATGTTTTACTATTCTATGTTACAGAAATATCTATGGAAAAAAGACATATCTGGCCTAAGGCACAATGCTACATTTTCTACCGCCAATGATAAGGAAAAAAAGCCTTTTTACTATCAAACTGTTCTGCAACCAACATGACTCCATGTGATGACCAGTAAAGGACTGGAGTTTATCAGCCCAACTTTTAAATTATATTGAACGGCCTTTTTTTTCCTTCCTGTTCTCTCTTAGGAAAGCAACAGCTGAATACTTCATGTGACCATTCAGAAAGGTAAGAAGGGCATCAGAATCAGTACTCTCTTATATCATCTAATGCAGTTAGTTTTGAGAAAGTGGTCCTTTGTCAAACAGGACATCGCTCAGTAAAGTCTAAATCATTCACTTAATATTTTAACAAGTGTTCCCTCCCCTCAAACAACTACAGTGTGGATGAAAACATACTGAAACTAAAATAATCAGCCCTTGCTGCGTTCACTTCTTCATCGTTTGATTCTGTGATAAAAATTCAACTCTTCAGTACTCAGACAGTAAACATAAAGGGACTGAAACATAAAGGGACTTAGCCAAAACTGTGAGCTAAACATACAGGTACTAAAACCAGAACTTTAGCTTTAGATACCTGTATTCTGTTGAGCTCTACAACTGGCCCATGCTGACGATCTCTCACCATAGTTGCTTGCACAACTTTTCTGAAAGCTGCCTCCTAAAAAAGAATACAAAAAATTACAATAGTGGCAAAACTGCAATCAAATAAGAAAGTTGCACATAATTCAAAGGTAAACATATTCTTAATTCAATTTAGGAATAAAAAGACTCTTTAGCAGAATAGAGAAACTGAAATACTATCCCTTCCACAATTTCTTTCTGAATACACAACAAAACACTGGAAAAGACATAACACCTCTGAGTCTTTGTGTACATGAAACGGAAACAAGCATCAAATACTTTCGAAATACTACAAACAAACAAAAGCAAGAGAAGATAAAACTGTGAGATGTTAGGTGAGGATTGTGTTATTTGTGCTAATACAATTCAAGCTGAAACACTCCAAATACTACGAAAGTGAAGAAGGAAGTCTGTCCTGTACCACTTAAAACTGCAGCTTGAAAGGTTGTACTGCACTCACATTTAGTT
The DNA here is from genome assembly GCF_032191515.1 of Phaenicophaeus curvirostris. NCBI lineage: Eukaryota > Metazoa > Chordata > Aves > Cuculiformes > Cuculidae > Phaenicophaeus > Phaenicophaeus curvirostris. Next base: position 139,083,655 of record NC_091392.1, on the reverse strand, counting down.
ATGAGCTAAGCAACCAACATGCTGCCAAGTTCGGGTATAAATTAATTTATGCCAGAATAATATATGCATATGGAGAATAATTAATGTCAGAGAAAAACTATCAAAAAGACTAGATTATCTCACTACGGAAGGCAATAAATAAATCACAAATAACAATATAAAAAATGAACTCTTCAGGCAAATTAAAGTATCTGAGGTTCTCTCATTAAATATTTTAATTAAATTTTACACTGTCAGTTTCAAGCAAGCTTTAAAAATATACTTAAATCTTTAGAATCTCTGAAGGTAAGCCTGACTTAAATGCCTAGGTATGAATATGGCATCACAACTCAGTGCCTGGCTGAATGCTTTTGACATAAAATATGCCTGATATCACATTTTATCTTTCTGCATCTGTTCCACAGACTCATAAACTACGTTGAATGTACCTCCTGCACACCCATTCCTATACTTTACATCATGTAATTAATGACTCCTTATTAATAGCACTAACTTATAAGTGTCACAAACCATAGCTTGGATTTCCCTTTCCTTCTTACAAATTTAGGTTTTGATGAAAAGTGCGTGGTCTTCTCTTGGTCTGTGAAGTGTGTATTCTGCTGGATTGCTCTACAACACAATATTATTGGAGTCTAGAGAGAGACCTTAAGACAATATATGCCAAGGAGTCTAGTTACAGGCCATGTGTCTTATTTAAGGACAAAGAACAGCACTGTGGAGAGACACTTAACTGCTTCTCTCTTCAAACATGTCTCCCAGCAGATTTTGTCTGTTTATGTAAGGTTATCATTTTTTGTTAGACAAGTTACTATGGCAGTGAGAAAATTCATATCCAAAACTCGTGATCATACTGAAGGCAAGTCGTGTTTTTAAAGGCTTTCCAGATCTAAAGTTTTGACTAAGTGTTATAGCCTTCAGACATTATAATTACCTAGAATTTCTCATGACTGACTTCACACACAACTAGAAAAATCCACTTTCTTTACTAAATTGAGATCACACTTTTTACTTCTAGCCTAAAAGTTTGTATCTGCATATGGCTTTGGATCAACTAGCATATCACCTAATCATGACAACTGAAACAAATACGCAGACAATGACCATTTCATACCTATTTTATGTTTTTCTTCCAGGATAACATTTACTGAATAGTCTACAAGAATTTGACAATACTGCAAACTGAAGATTAAAGTGTAAAGTTATTTTTAAGATAACACATAACAGCACTATGACAAAGAACTGAGAAAAATAACAAAAAGAACACATTCACAAAGAAAGAAGTCTGCATCATCAACATGTAAATATCTGATACAAAACATGCAGAACAAATCAAGATATGTAGTTCTATTTTATTCAGAAACAGTTTGAACAGTATATTCCACTTACAGTTACAAATCAGTTCCTTAAAAACATTCTGATAAATACCTTTCCCTGTGAAATCAGTATTCCCCGTAATGTGTCAAACCCAACTGAGGGTCCTTGGCCAGTTTCATCAAGTCTCCCTTCAAGATCAAACATTGGAATGCAAGGACAGAAGAGTTCAGAAATGTGGTGCAACAGCAGAAGTCTGTTTCTCAATGAAATTATGGGAATTTCCTGTAGATGATTGTACTCCATGGGAACCTATGACAATGAAATGTTACCAAAATGCATTTTAGCATTATTATACACATCATTTTAATAAAAATAATTTACAACATTTGTAGGTAAATGTGTACTAGAAATTCAGATATTTGCTTGTTCACTGTCAAAACACAAAATACATGGAATTCAGTTGTTTACAACTGATACTAATAGATCCCTTTAAACTGAAACCACTATTAGAAACATGACAGTTAGACTAGTGTTGCTATTCCACAATTTACAATTCTCCTTATCCATAAACAGACACATTTTACATCCTGTCATCACAATACCCAGGCATTATAGCTGAAAGACAGTGTACTAAAAAAAATGTTCTCAAATTAAAGAAAGTAACGAAAAACTCCTTTGGAAGGCATAAGGTTTTCATAGCTGGAACAGAGAATTAAAATTCCTGTCAATTTGCAAACTAAGTTACTGTTCTGCATTGGATTAAAAATTGAATGAAGAGTCTTTCTCATCTTAGAAAATTGGAATCCTCCTTCGGAAATATGCAAGTTAAAGTAACTGGCTCAAATTTGAAGCAAAATTAAAGCACACTGAGCTTATGCAGAGGTTTAGAAAGGAAATATGCCTACTGAAAGATCAGCAATAAGCATTCCAAGTACGTTTAAATTCTGAACACAATAAGCCAAATACATTACCTGTGTAGGGAGCTTGCCAGCATTAGCAGGTTTACTGGTTGACCATGCTAAAGTATGAGCTGAGCCACAGGCTACTCTGTTGATCTTTTTACCCTGAAGTGCTGCAACCAAGCGTGGTCTTTGGATGGCATTAGTGGTTCCATCTCCAAGCTGCCCTTCATCGTTATCTCCCCATGTATACACTTCCCCTAAACCAATAAGACAAGACAGAAGCTTTATGCCAGTTTTTGGGGTTTTGTTTGTTTTTTTTTTAAATTAGCATTTATAAATCATTTAACCGAATGAGGCCTTGGACTGTATTCAAGATTTCTAGGACTGATGGCCATCCTGAAATCCACTGTCTGGTTTAGATAAAACTTGACTGATGTGGTTAGGCTCATGGTCTATGTCCAGCAGGTAGTATAATACGCACTTATTCCCTCATAGTTTGTATAACTTAGAAGTTCTGTTCTAGAACAGGAGGAAATGGTGGAGCAGAATAATAACAACAGATACACCAGAAACAGCCTTCATTTGAAAGTTTCATAACGAAAAAAAAAAAGCTGATATTAAAAAAAGAATTAGAAAAGGCTTAACATTTTATATGAGAAGGAAGACAAGAACGTGTAATAGGTTGTATTAGTAGAGAGGACTGTTGCAAGATAATTGGAAATTACTTTTAAAATATGAACCCTGTTTCTGCACATTCATTTTCTCCAGCTATATCCCATTTCACTAACACCTACAAACCACTTAGTTATTATGCAGACTTGTTAATTAAATGTGGGACTGAGTCTGCTACAAAGAATATTCAGTATCTCAACCTGCTCTGTAAGAAGCAATATTGTTTGTGCAGTGCTTCATTTAGCAAGTTAAACACCTCAGCAGGCTCACAAGACCCTGTTAAAAAAACACTCAAATCCATTTATTGTACTGCTTGACCAATCTATAATTACTTTTAGAGGACTATATTTTTATTTGATCATCAGCATTTATGAAACTTGAACTTTTTTTTTTTATTAATTAAAAAACTTCCACCGGTTTTATGTGATCATTTTAAATCAATGACACGCTTGCTGCTCAAGAAATACACAGTATCTGCAAACAGTAAGTATTTCCATGCACGTAAAGAACCACCTTGCTAAAGAAAAATTTCATTTTTTTCAAATTTAGTGCTGAGAACTAAGTAAATAATTTGATTTTTATACCATCTTCAGTGCAGCAAACACAGTGCAAAGACCCAGTAGCAATTGCAATGACTTTCTTTCCTTGCAGTCCCTGCACTTGTCGTGGTCTTCTAACATGGTCATCAGATCCATGGCCTAATCGATGATAATCTCCTTTGCCCCTGCAGAGAGAAAATGAAACATATCAAAACAGTGTTTTTATTGTGGAAAAAATGGAACTACAGACTGTGTCTAATATTTGGCCTGTAGATGTATTAGCATCCTGGCTTGTATCAGGAACAGCGTGACCAGCAGGTCCAGGGAGGTTATTCTCCCTCCTCCCTCTGTACTTGGCACTGGTGAGACCGCACTTTGAATCCCAATTCTGGGCCCCCACCACAAGAAGGATGTTGAGGCTCTGGAGCAAGTCCAGAGAAGAACGACAAAGCTGGTGAGGGGGGTGGAGAACAAGTCTTACAAGGAGCGGCTGAGGGAACTGGGGTTGTTTAGCCCAGAAAAGAGTAGGCTGAGGGGAGACCTTATTGCTCTCTACAACTGCCTGAAAGGAGGTTGTAGAGAGGAGGGAGCTGGCCTTTTCTCCCAAGTGGAAGGTGATAGGACAAGAGGGAATGGCCTCAAGCTGCACCAGGAGGGTTCAGACTGGACATCAGGAAATAATTGTTCACAGAAAGGGTCATTGGGCACTAGCACAGGCTGCCCAGGGAGATGGTTGAGTCACCTTCCCTGCAGGTATTTAAAAAATGGGTAGACGATGTGCTCAGGGACATGGTTTAGTGGCAGATAGGAACGGTTTGACTCGATGACCTAAGAAGTCCTTTCCAACGCAGTGATTCTATGATTATATACAGTCCAATATGAAAATTCTCTCCAAATACTCAACATTAACCATGACTAGCTCATAAAACACAGACGAGATACTGCTGGTAGAGTAAAAATTCTTAAATCTCCAATACACTGTCCCTACTTATTCTGTGTACGTCTTTCCACCATTTTTGCAGGGGGTTGTTCGGCTTTTTTCCCCTCTTAAATGGATCAGGTATTACAAGCATTCATATGCAAAAACATTTACTAATATCAAAGGCTGGAACTCTGTACAGTTTAAGGATATCTCTAATGCCACCCAAACAAAGGAACAGAAAGATGTTGGGAAGGCATTCAGTTTAGTCTTTTCAAACACTTAAGTCTAGCAGTTTAAACTACATAACTTGGAATGGAGCAGGAAAATTAAAACAATGAACTAAAATAAAATTCTTGGACTATGGCCATCACAATTTTGATACTATATGAGAATGTTATTTAGGCTACCATCTTCCACCCTGCATGACACTTCAGGTTCATACTTCTGCTTCCAGAGGAAGTTCTCCCTGGAACTTCTGCATCTTGCAGTGGTCAATGCTTGGAATGACAACTCCGTGCTTAGATCTCCAAGACAAAATGCTTTGATTTTTCATTCAAAGAGTATTGTAAAATGTTCCTCAAAGTGGTAGATTTCATTACTAATCAAGACAGGTAAACTCACTGTAGTTTGTAGTAGGGGAAGGAAATCAAAACAGTGAAAAAAGTATAATACTAATCCTCGCTGCAGGCAAGGTTACATCTAATACCGTCAAACTAACTAATACAAAATACTTACCATGTATATACAGCTCCAGATTTGGTAAGAGCCACAGAAAATTGTGATCCACATTCTACTTTAACCACACCAAGGCCTGTGAGAGAATCAATCTAGGAGAACAATGTCAAATTAAATCAAAGTTAATTACAGAGGCTATAAGCTCGTAGTCTGCACTGTCTTCAATAAAACATAATGTGTATATGTGTGTGTGCTTGTATTATTTATAAATTAAAATGCGGACGTAGATCATTTAGCAGAATTCTACTCCTTTCATCGTTCTACCGTTTGCCCCTTAAACACTAAAGAGAAAGTCGATGATCATTTCCGCTATGTTTTGCCAACAGTTACTCAGCAATTGTTCCTTAGTAGAAATACTATGGGTCTGTCTCCAATTAATCATTCCTAGGTTGTATGAAATGGATCTGATTCTGCTGACATATTAAAATATTTAAAACTCCAATATACTCTTCCTGTTTATTCTGTGCAGGTCTGGAAACAGAATGGAGACACCTTTATCCAGGTAAAATGTGGTTCCTAAAATCCACTGTGACACACACACACAGTTCACAAACACAAACAACATTAATCATCATCACAAGTACAATAATTCAAATTAATGGCTACTTGGATTTCATTTGTAAAATATGCAGAAATTCTAAGTCAAACATGCATTCACATGAAAGATTTAATATACAAGCAAGGTTACTTTTTATCAATTGTGCACTTGGGGCACAACAACCCTGTGCCATGCCACAGACTAAGAGAAGTCTGGCTAGAAAGCTGCCTGGAGGAGAGGGACCTGGGGGTGTTGGTTGACAGCGACTGAACATGAGCCAGCAGTGTGCCCAGGTGGCCAAGAAGGCCAATGGCATCTTGGCTTGTATCAGAAACAGCGTGACCAGCAGTCCAGGGATCTCCCTCCTCCCTCTGTACTTGGCACTGGTGAGACCGCACTTTGAATCCCAATTCTGGGCCCCTCACCACAAGAAGGATGTTGAGGCTCTGGAGCAAGTCCAGAGAACAGCGACGAAGCTGGTGAAGGGGCTGGAGAACAGGCCTTATGAGGAGCGGCTGAGAGAGCTGGGGTTGTTTAGCCTCAGAAGAGGAGGCTGAGGGGAGACCTCATTGCTCCCTACAACTACCTGAAAGGAGGTTGTGGAGAGGAGGGAGTTGGCCTCTTCTCCCAAGTGACAGGGGACAGGACAAGAGGGAATGGCCTCAAGCTCTGCCAGGGGAGATTCAGGCTTGACATCAGAAAAAATGTTTTCACAGAAAGAGTCATTGGGCACTGGAACAGGCTGCCCAGGGAGATGTTTAAAAGACGGGTGGATGAGATGCTCAGGGGCATGGTTTAGTGGTTGATAGGAATGATTCGACTCTATGATCCAGTGCATCTTTTCGAACCTAGTGATTCTGTGACACCCCTTTCTGGAATGAAGTCATGACTTCAGCAATATTATGGAAATATATTAACACAAGGAAATATGAAAATTAAAATGAAAAATATCGCTGGAACTAGCAATCTTCTCTAAAGAATAAACCTTCAAGTGCAACTTTAACAATCAGCATAAAATTTAAAGAATCATTGTAGCCTACAAAGTTCATTCTTAAGAACAATCAGAAGAATCCTGATGTCCCAGGGTGGGTGGAAGTTTGCACATATTAACAAATCTGTCTTTAGTGTTCCCCATCAACCTCATAGTTTCTAAAACAATGAAAAAAAATGCCTTCTAATACCTTCATTGGTACTTTACAGCCATCACTGCCTCCTCTCCCAAGTTTCCCGTAATCTCCATCACCCCAGGACCAGACTGTATCATCATCAGTCAGGCACAATGTCTGTGCATCTCCACTGCCACAGGCTATGTCAATCACACGGTAGCCCTGGAGTGCTTCCACCTGTAAGGAAATCACTCATTTTTATTCACAATAATTTATTTTTTATTCACTCAGTAATTTAGTTTCAAAGAAGACAACAAAGCCAACTAGAGAGGTGCTTCACTGGAACAGCAAGTCTGAAACACCAAGTCTGAAACACCACAGGAAAGAGCAAATGAAGGGAAGTCAAAGGGCTTTGCTTTTTTCAAACCAGCAAAATTAAATCTAACTGTGTATTTTAAATACCCAATTATTTTTAATTGGTGAACTATTTAAATTGTTTTGATCTAAAAAATTCAGGGAAAACAATTCATGCAAAACACGTAAGGTTATCAAAGACTACATTCTGATTAAATAATTTCATGCTCTCTGGGCAAGTACTGTATACAGTAAGAAAAAAAAAGTTATTCTCAAATACTTTTTTACTAGTTTACAACTTTCTAGCACTTGCATCATAATCTGAATTGAATCAAACCTTCTGAAATGCTGCCATCTAGCGATGAAGTTCAGGATTTGGAGTAAAAAAAATGGTAATCCACACATACTGCATCCTCCCCATCCTCTCACCCTCATGTAAAATAGATTATAGGCAGCACAATCCACCGCCCAAAGCAGCATCAAACCCCACATACTCCAACTCACCTACAGATTATCTATTTTCATACTAACCAAGAACATGGAGCCAGGGGAAAGATGTATAAAGATGTACAGGAAATGTGGATACATCTTGTTTTGGGGGGGCAGGTGAATAAGAAAATCTGGATACAGGTGTTAAGGCCCCAAAGGGGACTAAGAATACATGATACCTCACTCCACAAATTCATGCACTGGAAAAAGTTAATGCTGGCATGAATAGAAATATATGCACAGAGCTATGAATAAAAATGACCAACTAACATTCAGTTTTATTCAAACAATCCTTTGATATATTTTCAGCAAGAGAACACAGGCAGCAAAATGAACTCTCATCTCAAAGGCACGGCAGTTTTCTTAATGCCATCATTCTAACTTAAGTTCTTACAGTCTAGTTTACAGGAGTACAACTGTCTGAATTGCAATCTTCAGCTAATCAGTGTACTCATTTTCTTTATGTTCAGTACTGTCCAGGTTCTCAGATTTACCATGTAAGAATCAAATGGAAACAGCTATCTTCATCAGTAACTGCGAAACTCAAATTTCTTTCACAATACCAATTGAATAATTACTTAGGTTAAATTCTCATTTATTATATTCATATAGATATTATATTATTCCTATACATTCATAATAATTATTATGAATTATATATTATATGGTATATTACAATAGAAAATGCCTTATAATGTATTATGTCGATTTAGTATATTCTTATTAATTTAGTACAAATGTAAGTAAGATCTCAGTATTAGATCATGAGAATAAGTGTATAATTATGAAGTCAGGAAAAAAAAGCAGTTTGCAAGTAACTAAGTGGCTGTACTCGGCACTGGTGAGACCGCACCTTGAATCCTGTGTTCAGTTCTGGGCCCCTCACCACAAGAAGGATGTTGAGGCTCTGGAGCGAGTCCAGAGAAGAGCAACAAACCTGGTGAGGGGGCTGGAGAACAAGTCTTACAAGGAGCGGCTGAGAGAGCTGGGGTTGTTTAGCCTGGAGAAGAGGAAGCTGAGGGGAGACCTCATTGCTCTCTACAACTACCTGAAAGGAGGTTGTAGAGAGGAGGGTGCTGGCATCTTCTCCCAAGTGACAGGGGACAGGACAAGAGGGAATGGCCTCAACCTCCGCCAGGGGAGGTTTAGGCTGGACATTAGGAAAAAAATTTTCACAGAAAGGGTCATTGGGCACTGGAACAGGCTGCCCAGGGAGGTGGTTGAGTCACCTTCCCTGGAGGTGTTTAAGGCACGCGTGGACGAGGTGCTAAGGGGCATGGTTTAGTGTTTGATAGGAATGGTTGGACCCGATGATCCCGTGGGTCTCTTCCAACCTGGTTATTCTATGATTCTATAATTCTATCACTGTGATTACTGGTATATTTTCCAAGAAGTAATCAATGAGGAGATCCAGAAGACAAGGAGCTTATTTGTTACTTTCAGTGCAAACTACTCCTCTTAAGGGGTGGAATTTACTTACTGAGGGGCGGGGTGTTTGACTTGGGGCTTTCTTTAAAATGTTCTGTAAAACAAATTCCTTATACGCTGTTTAGTGACCTCTAGCAAAGCAATGCAGCTCCACTTTCACTTATTTCTTCCAATTCATTCCTGTTTTCTAAAGCAACATTTCATTTCCTACAAATACATGCCACCAGATTGCATTTTCATTATTTGTTGGCAGAAATGTAAGAAGTTATGAATCAGAAGAATAAGAACTGGACTAAGACTGTGTAGAACTTGAAAGGTTTCTTACCAGTTTAGGTTTTAGTTGGTCCTCACTATCTCCATGCCCAAGGCGCCCGTATCTTCCCTTTCCCCATGTAAAAAGGTCTCCTGCAGCTGTAATACATGCACTGTGTGCACCCCCAGAAGCGATGTCAACCACTTCTATACCTCTCAGAGATTCAATTACACGAGGACGATCACAAGGGCTGAAATGAAAATATATTGTTGTGATGAAACTTTTAGAATAGACCATTCATGTTCACCATAGTATAGAAAGAGGTTTTTAATGAGTACAAGCACACCTAAAGTAAATGAGTATTTCTTTTTCCTCCACTTTAATATCTGAAAGATTTATGTTTAGTCATTCAGAAATATTTTGAGAAGCCTATAAAAGCTAGAAGTATTTTATTGTATGTTACACAATAGCATTACAGGTAAGCTGAAACTACAAAACTGCTTCAGTTAAAAGCTAGTCAAAGCTAGGAATTTACCCTGAAAAATCAGTCCACTTTAAGACACGCTATCAAAAATTCTAGCATAAAATGTACTGTTGCCCCCCATGGAGTTCAGCATTCCTTTTTCTTTTTGAATCAGAACATTGTAATCTTGAATGAAACAGAACTTCTCCTTTTATGTAGGTAACAATGAATATGGAGATCAGAAGCAGAATGGCCCATTAGCTCCTTAAAATGCAAGACAGATACCAAAGGAAAGCCCCTGGACTTCAGCATCCACAGATGTGTTAGAACACAATAACTAATTACAGAAATCAGAGTAATTGTTTATCTGAAAAAATATTTTGTGGTTCTTCAATTTCAACATTTAAATTGCCACATCACTGCTTAACACTGACTTCTACATATAGGCAGTAGTTTATACAAAGCTTCAAAAATATAACAACTATAAGTATTCATTAATAGTTCTTATAAATAACATTTCAAAGCGTTACTTACCTTCGGTTGCCATGACCAAGCTTACCATCTTCTGCCTCACCCCAAGAATAAACTTCTCCCTCAGAAGACAATGCCAAACAGTGTTTTCCACCCGAGTTCACAGCAACTTTCTTTATAAACACATGTTGAATGGATTCCAGTAAAGTTGGAGTAGAAACTGATTCTGTTCCTCCAATTCCAAGCCTACCACCAGCTCCATATCCAGTGGCATACAGCTTTAAAGTCAAGAATAAAATTCAGTTTTGTTTAACTCTTGAAGAATGTTCACTAGAATTGCAGAGACTTCTTAATGCATGTATATTAGAATTCAGTTAAAGTAAAGTCTGAAAGAAGTTTCTTACATCCCTCTATACCCTCATAAAATAAGTAGCATTTTGTATATTTCACAAAAAATATGACAATATAGCTACATCCAAGCCAGTATGAAATATCACTGACCTAACAGATTGCATTTTAAATCCTAAGACTGATTTTGTGAAAGTATCACAGTTCCATGTGATAGTATTACAAAGTCATCTATCACCTGTAGGTCTCTCTCAAACATCACTATTCTAGTTTTCTTTCATCTGTGGAATATTAGCACCTAAACACAGTTGCTTCTTCCCCTCCCAATCGCATAAACAGAGTTTTAAGTACTGCTTTTCACTCTCTTTTTGTCTATCTGAAAGTAAATTCTCTCAAGAGAATGGTATCAAGCAATGTCATTAATCTACCCCTTATTCTTCTGCGAATCTTTAGCAAGGATGATACTGACTGCTGAAGACAAAATCATTACAATATCTCACTAGACGGAATTTAACTGTTACAAAAAGCACTAGCTAAAATTCTCAATCACATTCTTAACACAAAGCTGCCATCTGTATCAAAATAAGCACTCTTCCAAATTCATGAACTTTTTTTTTTCCTATACATTAAATTTTTGCAAGGTGTTCCTTTTCACTCAGTATTTAAGCATCAGCCAATCAGATCCTGCAATATCTAGCTTACAGGCATTCAGCCAGCTAAGAACAATCTCAGAGACCCATCACATCTCGCCTTGTCAGAGAGACAATCACCATCACATTTTACTGTCCTGTTTATGTGACTCTGAGCACATTACTTGTACTCAGCGGTTTTTTTTCAAAATCTGATGACACTTTTGAATTAAGAACTAAAATATGGGTCTTCTTCCATGCATTTATGCTATAGCACAATGAACTCCTATACTTCACTGGCAGAGTTGGTATAGTTCAGTTGATTTAAAAAATAAAATAAACCAAAACATAACAACAACAACAATAATAATAATAATAATAATAATCATCATCTGTGCTATGCACATTGTTTTTTCTTTAGCCAATCCGATTCTGACTGAGCATGAACTATTTCAAGGAAGTCTAACAAAGAATCACTTATCGTATCCTTACTTTCCCATCAGCAGTCACTGCAAACAGAGTTTGTTCACCACCAATTAACTGTACTGGTCTAAGGGTAGCAAGAGCTTCACATGGAGTTGGGACTTTGACTTTTGCCCCTTCAATCCCACCAAGTTGTCCTCTGTGATTATGACCCCAACCATAAATAGTTCCACTGCCTCCAGCTGAAAGTGTCCAATCATCAGGTCGTCTGCAGAAAACGCAAAGCAAACAAAATTTTAAGAGCTTCAAAAAAGCCACAAAAATTGCAGTTTATCATTATACAACAATGAAGCATCACAAGATCAAATCAATGATAGTTGAAAGAAATAACCTATTCATCCACTGGACAAGCTGCTCATCCTGTTCTCTCTTAAAGACATCATGGCACTCGTGAAGAACATCCATATTTTCATTATCTGCCATTAACTCTCGGATTTTCTTTGCCACCTGCAAGATATTTTGGATTGCACAACATTATTCAAACTACCAGTTACTCCTATCACAGTTGGCATAAAATACTTCACACTCAGTATATCTTCTTAAGTGGAACACTTTTGCATGTTCCATGAATCATTAAAAATATTCCCGCAGTACCTCATCAAGGAAAAGGCGAGGTAACGGTGTCCTTTTATCAAGAGCCACAGCAACCCTGGATGCCATACAGTATCTTCTGAACCAGGCCCATTTGTGCGTCTCTGCACAGCAAGGAAGAGTGTCCAACTCTAGATCACAAGCAAGAGCCACAAGCACCTGCAGACAAAAAGCATTTCTGAGATGTATCCAAAATATATAATAAAGAGTAACATGCATTTGATGCAGCTGAATAGTTTATAGACCAGTAGGACCTGAGTACCGTTTCAAAGACATGTAAAGTACAAGGGACACCAAGAGCCACCTTCATTACCCTCACTGACAGGGCAGCATCAAATGTACCCACACATCTCACATGGTTACATATCTAATTTCCTCTTCATATCCAGAAATTTTCACAAAATCCCTGAGAAAAACATTCCTAGAAAAACTATGTGCTGAACCTTTTCTCTTCCATTTCTAAACTAAGCCTCCTTGCTACAATGAAATCAAATTTCAATAGATTTTCCAATTTCATTCAACTTGAATTTCATTAAACTTCAATGTTACCGATGAAGATTGTGAACACTGCATTACTTCTTTGCTGTATAAGATTTCACATATTTTAAGAACACCTTTCCTTTAGACAAGTCCTCTTAGTTTAACTTTTACATGGGAAGACTCTTTCAGCCTTTTATTCTTGATGTTCTTCAACAGACCTTGTCACCTTGTTTATTTTTAATTTGAAGTACAGGAGTCCAAAGCTGTATAGCCTTCCTTTTACGACATTTGTATTTATTCCAACTAGATGTAAATAAAACCTTCAGAGATGTTAAATAAATAAATAAAAATATACAACACTCCTATTACGACAACTCAGTAATCACTTATGAAAAAGTGTAGCCTACCTCTGCCTGACTGCATATGCCTTCTTCTTTATTCATATATTTTATTCTCTTTTTAGAAGTAGCACCCTGATTTTGTCAGAAAATGTTACTTATATATGATGCAGTGAGCTTAACATACCTCAAAAAATTCTAGAACTATACTAATGATTTCTCTACTGATTGCATCCCATTACCTTAAAGAAAGGGCTGTGGAGCAACTGTTTGCCACCTCTCACAATGGGGTCTTCATAGTCAAACTGTCGCTGCAAAGCCTCTGGAAGACCTTTAACCAAAGCAGCTAAAGCGCTCCCTGTGAAACTCTGTAATAGAGAAATGACAGAACGAGAAAGTTAGTCTTACTGTATGTATTGCCAAAAGTATGTTATTTAGATGATCACTACAAAACATCAATAACTTTCCAAACTACAGTTAGCTATGTGAAGTGTCATTTCCACACATTTCCTAACACAAAAGTATTTCTATCACTTTTTGGCAATTCCAAACCTACATACATACAGTCTTAGTATTAGCTACTTTTATCTCAAATGGAGTACCCTTTACAGACCTGAAGACCTGTGCAAGAAGGCTACTTGTCTGCACAGTTCCTATTTTGAAATTAACAACAAAAACATAGTACATCAGGGCTAACATTTTACTGCTTCATATACGTATTAATATGAAAAATGTGAAAATTCTGAAGAGGAAACCATCACCTGCTTCTTACCAAAGCTCGTGTTTCTCCATCATTATCCCCTAGAATCCGGTTGATATTAATTGACTGGCCAAACTCTGTTGTGAGCAGTTTCCGTAGTCTCTGCAAGGCCCACATTCTGTGGCCAGCAGCTAAGGAAACATAAGCACACAAAGAATGTAATTACTGAAAAAAAATATTTTAACTTCAAACAAACAGATCAATTTTAAGACTACACCTACCTAAGGCACTCAGTTGAGCACAAGCTGCAAGAGAAGCTGCCAAGCGAGGAACTATACTCCTGTTGGAAGCAAAGTTTAAGCGAAAATCCAACAAACACGTAACCAAATCCATTGAGGGACATGAAAGAATGCAACGATCTGAGAGAAGGTCTTTAGGGCCTGCAAGAAACAAAAGGTAAAAATAACAACAACCAAAAAAAGCAAGGAAGATTTGTCCTCAGACTGAAATAAGAACAAAACATAGGGGAGATTTGGAAGACTAAACAAGCAGTCTAGAGTGCCAGTCTGCATCTGAATTGGTCCATTTCACCTTCCTTCGAAGGGATTGGAAGCAAGAGGTACTTTCATGACATAATTCACCTAATACAGATGCATTTTAAAAAAAAAAAATTAAAAAAAGTATTTCAGATGAGCTCTGCCTTGAAGGTATTCTCTCTTCACTGATTACAAGGCAAACTACAGTGATTAAAAATATTTTTATCTCCACCTTCCATACAACTGCACCTTTCAGGACTTTGGTGAAAATGTTTCCTAAGTAAGAATAAAAATATTTTCTCAGTATAAGTGTAAATGAACTATTGAAATTTGGCATGCATGTATCATGTAATAAATGCAACAGTGAAAAAACAGACAAGTAAATCTACTCTCTCATCCTTCTGTAAACTTCACATATGATACCTTACCTGCAGCTGGCATGATAGGGTAAACAGTGAATCGCCATCCCCATCCATTCACAGAGCCATCACTGATGAACTTCCACTTCAGTTCATCCCCTGGAATTCTCAGTTCACTAGACCAATCGGACCACTCACGACCTGTTACAGTAGGCAATATAAACATACATATCTATGGTGCCTGAGCTAATGTGCAAGCCGCTCATTAAGACCAACTTCCCTCCATGGTAAGACGATATAAAAATCACATAAATGCATTTAAGAAAAAAAGCTATGTAAAGCACACAAACACAAATACAGAGATGGTACATTAATAAAACTTAGATCTTAAACAGTTCAATTAGTAGTGCTAACAGATACCCTACTTTTAATAGGACATTCAAAAGACTACTCTGAGATAGTACCGAAATCCATTGTTCTATCTTCAAATTACCTTTCCACATTACAAAAATATATAACAACATACACATTTAATAAAACTTTACAGCTTTTTTCCACTCAAGACTCCAGTCAGAAATCTCAGTTATGAAACACACACACATTTGAAACAGGTTGCAAAAAATGGAGCAACAACAAAAGCCCACATCATGACTGCTCAGAAACGCCAAGCACAGGTAGTAACTACCGACAACCTTGCACATGACAAAGCATGGGTAGGTTCAGTGTAAAATTTGATGACATTAAAATTATTCCTCTAAAATCTACTGCAAATTAATATTGCTTAAAGATGAAATCAGAGATAACAGAGAAAAAAGATGTGAAGATTTCACTTAGTGGCATGTACATAGGCAAGAGCAGAAAATAGAGAGACCCTAGCCAGTATTTTGGGCATTCAATAGCAGAACAACATTCGTCTTGACGTGTATGAAAGCTCGAAGTTCTGTAAGTATTACATGAAAAATAAAAAAGCTAACAAAAGAAGTATTCTTTACCAATATGTTACAATAAACTTTGATTATACAGAAATTCACATGCTGGCAGAGGTGATAAATTTTTTTATACTTATTCACACTCTTAGGAAGAACATGACAGCATGCTCTTCTGAGAGGTTCTCTGTATTTAAAGAGGCTGTATTTAAATCTCTTACATGTCTGTGTCTGGATCCTACATCTTTCAGAGTCTGAGTGAATATCAATTTACACAGCTTTTCTGCTGTTTTTATTGGCATATCCCTCACAATACATCAGTCACAGACAGTGGTACATTTCATTCAGCTTTTTAGCAGTAAATCACATAAGACATTTTTGAAAAGCACCAGTTCTCTCACCTGATCGGACGGAAACAATTCTGTTGACACCATCCATTATGGTGAGTGGATCATGACGCCGCTCTGTTGAACATTGGCGATCAAATTCTACCCTTAGACCCTCAGCACCTGAACAGCAACAAAGAGTTTACCTATTTCTGCAGAGCGATCAATACAATGAACAAATGCTTTATTTTACAAATCAACATGAAATGAAACACAAATGTTCGGAAGCCATAGCACTCATCAATAGAAATATTTTTCTTCCATTTAATGACATTATTTTCCTATAATTTCTTCTCTTTGGAAGTTTTACATCACAGCAAACAATTTAAGTAGGGCCTAGCAGACACAAGACTATACTCAGAACATTCCAAACTGAAGTTATAACAGACAAAAAAAATGTGTGTATTTACAGTTAAAGCAAATGGCTCTTTGTTGCCTGTAAATTTTGGTAAGTGCTAGATCGTATACTGAAGGAAGCACTAAATGAAGAGACAGCATTAAAACAAACGCTATTTCCCTAATCCTCAAGATCAGAAGATACATGTTCAATTATTGACCCTGAAAAAGACTCAGTCCTTCTCAGCTTCATAAACGAACAGAAAACAACAATATACAGTCCAACTCACAGCCAGTGAACCCATAAATGTGTATTTCACAAGATCAAGATGTTCATGCAGCCTGTACCTTTAGAATATTTTTACTACAGTGACAGGATACATAACATGACTTTTTTGCAAGGTAAGGAAAAGTTTTATAAATGCAGGCTTGAAATTAACTGAATTTTAGTAATGTAACTCTAAGAATTCTATACCTGGTATTTTAACTGTGCCACTAGAAGATGTATCATCAGTATATGGATGGCTACTTTCTACCACAACTGGTTGTGAAGAGAGGCGACCGCTCTGGGAATCAGTTGCCACATCCTCTAGTTCAGTAACACACAGCTCCAACAACATATCAGCAACCTAAGAAAAGATAAATATATATTTTACAAAAAAAGTAAGTTTGATTAGCCCCGGAAATCTAAGCCAACTACCATTCTTCCCAAATTTAAAATTAAAAAAAAATTCATATACCACTATATTCATTGAAAAATACTCTTTTATGTGTTGTTAAAGCTAGAAAAACACCTAAAAATAAAAGCTGAACAACATGTTTCCAGTTAGCAAATGACAACATAAACAATTGTTTTCCCTTGCAGAAAAAAAAATGTAAAATATAAACTGTAAAGCACAGGCCAAGAGATTAATGAAAGGTGTAAATATTTAATCAGTTCACAAAACACTGCAAAACACTATTTAGAGATAAAAACGAGTACTAATGGAAATTTCAAGAGCAGTATCTGATAAAAATTCTGACTCTAAAGGTTAAAAATAAAAACTAAAAAACCTCACCCACAAACACAAAGTTGTTCAGCTACTCACTGTTAATGCTAGAAGCAAAACCACCAGAATTAACATATAAGTTCATGTATATCGTGCAACTCATTGGGGTGGAACAACTACAACTCAAGCCCAGAACATGAGTTTACATAGCTGATCAAAATAAGCAATTTGAAAACAGGGGGGCAGGTGGAGGGGGAAGTAGCAGTGTGAGAAATATCACTCAATTGCCTCTACATGAATAGCATCAGTTCAGCTCGCTCACAATCCTAGTTTACTTGCATAGAGATATCATAAGATTTAATTGTTTAAAACTGGAGCTGTCTTGTCATTTTTCCCATTAATAGATAAATAAAATTAATCTCAATTCAATGCAAACTCCTTAGCCAAGTCATTATTCATATTTTCGGTCAGCAAAGCCAAGTTTAATAAAAGAATACAAAAATCAGCTTTGCATTATCACTTCTGATGTTTTAAACCAGTCTTTAAGCTGTGCAAAGACACAAAGTAACTACATCATATGAGTATCTTAAAAGAAATGCATTGTTAGTCATTAGGAAAAAAGTATTTAAAGGGTAAAGCCACAAGAAACATTAAACAACTTTCAGTTCATTACTGTAAGAAGATATTCTATTCATAATTTATGATTTGTAACATTCTTTCATATAACTTGGTATCCAGTATCACAGTATTTAGGAATTCTGTTCCTCCACTGCCCAAAAAAAACCCACAGCCATGGATACTTTGTAAGTAGTTAGACTTCAATGCATCAAATGTAAATCTTAAGAAGTAAGGATTACTATATAATCAAAAACATAATAACAGCATTTTTACTTAGCAATAGTGACTGCATCAACTGAGAAACAGTCACTTGAAAAACCAAAACCAATATGGAAGTTTATAAACCAACATTCCACAGATATCAGAAACAGGATATGGTTCATTCAGCTTCATTCCAGTAATCACAGCCACTTGTCCAATACGTACAGTTCATTAAGCTTCTATTTTAATATCTAATTGCAGTATGACAAATCAAGGAAATGGTTCTATTACTGACATTTGCCACACACACATATACTCAAGTCATATTTCCATTAAAATGATTAAGGTTCAAGTTCATTTAAGTTCAACTCAAATTTTCATATTTATTAAGTTTCTCAGTATGTTGAACTGCACTTCAAATACAAGAAAACATTCTAGTAAGCTACAAATAATAAGGACATAGTTAAAATGGAACAGAAACAAAACCTGACCTGTGGGTAAGCTGTGCCCATACCAGACAGTACAGCTGAAAGAACATCTTTTCCCTTTTCACCAGCTCGGTTGGACACAGCAAGCTTTAGCAGGTCAACCATGACTCGCGTATCATCTGGTACTAAGAGACTAGTAAACTCATCCAAGTATTGTGGTTCTGGGCCAGATACTTTACTTTGACTTTCTACATCCTACAAAACAAATTGCAGAAATATTTAGACAGTGAAGACGAGCTCTCACTGAATTGGAACAAGTTAACTTGACCTAAGAAGTTTAATGGTTGTTTAAAAACACAATCTGTAAATCTTGGATTATACACAGTCCCCAAATTAACGAACTATTAAACCCATTTCTCAAGTGAAAAAGCTTTCCTAAAACTAACCTCCTTTAACTTCGGGGGTTACCAAAAAATAAACCCAAACAAACAAAACCCAACCCCATTCCCTCAAGCCCCCTCTGTCTTTGGATAGATTATAAAAAATGCAGTCATATATAAAATAATTTAAAAGCACAAAAAAAAAAAAATCAAAAAAGCAAGACTGCTTGGTAAAAGCAGTTTTAAGGAAGGTATTGACAATATTACTTCTTTGGTTTTCGTCATGGTTTCCGCAATGATACTCGCAGCTCCAGGATCATCTGTGACTGGAATGAAAGGACGGGAAGAGGCAACAGCAGCTGATGGAGTTACAGCAGATGGTGTCACAGCATCTTCTGAAGGAACAACCTAGGCAAAACAAATAATAACTAAGGAAAGTTGCAACAAGATGCTGCAAAACCTTTAAGAGTCTATGTTCAAAGATAGCAGCAATTTTAAAACAGTCATAAGTTCAAAACCAACAGATTCGCTCCCTGTATTTTATTTTATGTTCATATCATGGCAAACCAGCCAACATCCCCTCCAATGCCAGCTGTAACAAAAACATGCAATAGAACATCAGCGCCTGCAGAAAAATCTACAATGTAGAAGACACACCCTAAAAATACACACCAAATTAATAGTTTGTTAAAGGAAAAGATCTCTTCAGTAGCAAGCTGCTTCTTTTTTCTGCTTCTGTTAGCAGTTAGGAATCAACAGAGTAGCATTCCATTCAGGTCCTCCTGCCTACATTACTTGATATAAGATTTCAATTACACTTTGTTAAATAATTGTCAAAGAGTCTATTAGTCTTGACTTTTTTTTTTAAATCACTCCAGTGCAATTAATTTGATATCTGGTCAAATGGTTAATATTTTCATGTTAACTCTAAAATACTATTAGCAAACATCACAACTGCATTTAAATGACAGTTCTGAAATGACAGCATTCCTGAAGTTCTAAACTGATTTCACACTACAATTTTTGTTTCTCCAAATATGTAGAGCACCCACTGAAAAATATTGTTCTGTTTTGTTTGGTAGTAGCAGAGGTTATTTTTCAATTTTACTGTTAAACACTGTTGGAAAAACTCATCTGACATTTTACCTCCCCTCTCCTGTCCTGCCATGGGTTGGGGCTCAGCCTCTCTTCTACATCTCCTGCAAGCACACATTCATCTCCATTGGCTGGGCTTCCTGTAGAAGTAGCATCTGATGGTGGGGCTGGTGATGAAGAGGGACATTCTACTGGTGCAATCATACTTGCAGGCATCAATGCTCCAACAACTGCATCCCTGAAATCAGGACAGATTAACGTAAACTTAAATATAGTCCCTTAGAAAAAATTATATTAGCTTGTCTTAATAAAAATAAGGAAAGGTTTCTAAGCTCTGGAATTTAGAAAGTAGTTTATCTCCATGCTCCTTTGGGCCAGATGTTCAAATACCACATTTTAAGGCCACTGTTTTACATGAGTTCCTCTCAGAAATTTTAGCACAAATACTCTGTTCTCTACTAGCAACAAGAAGGCCACTATGAAGTTTTATTGTTCTTCCCACTCTGCCCTCACTGCTTCCTCCACATCATCTATCATTATTTACTTCAGCATTCCTAAATAAATACTTTTTTCTCCAGCCACTGGGAGCTTCTTATGGTAAAGAAAACATAACAGCATAACACTAACATCAAAAGAAAATTTCAGTGAAGTTTAGGCCTAAACTGAGGAGTCCAAACTTGTGAAACAATTTATACCTGACTCAAAAGACCCTAATAGATGGCAAGTTGTGTCATCTTTTGCTCTGCAAAAGTCAAGAAAGTTTGCATGCCTACCTGGCATACATGATTTGTAATGCTACCAGTATATGAGATAAAGCCTGCTGTTTGGCAACATTCCCATCAAGTGATAGGAGAATCTTAGCAAGAGAAGGGCGATTCGGCTTAGAACTGTTTGCCCCACTAAGTTTGTTACTGGCAGCAGAAGAATCTGCATCTGAAGGAACACCTGGAGTGAGAGGGGGGAAAAAAAAGAGAAGGTAAGCATTTTTTAATGGAGTAATACATAACCGGAATTGATTTATCTGATTTCTTGTTAAGTCAGAAAGATGACTGTAAAACTAACCCAACAGTAGATTCTAAATCTGCAGTGTCTACAGTTACAACATAAAGTCAATACTGAGGCTTTGTAATGAGGGTTTTCGTAAAACAGTGTTCCAGCTTGTTACATACTCACGAAGATTAGGTAATACAGATATAAATATTATAGTCATCAGCATCTAAA
Organism: Phaenicophaeus curvirostris; assembly: GCF_032191515.1. Classification (NCBI taxonomy): domain Eukaryota; kingdom Metazoa; phylum Chordata; class Aves; order Cuculiformes; family Cuculidae; genus Phaenicophaeus; species Phaenicophaeus curvirostris. The sequence continues at coordinate 139,062,425 of NC_091392.1, read as the reverse complement.
ATAGGTTTTACTTACACAGAAATTTCTCAAATAGCACTAATACTTATTAGGTTCTCTTAAAAATTCTAATAAAATATTCTATACATGTAATTCTTGCTCTTTCTTAAATACATTACCTTGTTCGTGAAAGGCTTAGTTAGCCAAATGTTTGGTGCTTTTATATTCAACACAAAACACCTCTGTTTTATCTTCCTAATTCTTAAATTACTTATCTTAGAAACAAAAACTAACAGTAGCATCAAGAATTCTAGCATATAATATATATAGTATTAAAGAAACGCTTCAGGGCATTTGATAAAACATGTTATGTTTTAAGTTCCTGAAGAACAACAAAAGTTTGAACTAATGCTACTTCTGAACAAGTTCTTTATAACATGCACTCTCAGGAAGGTGTTTTGTTTACAGGTGTGTAAGTTTTTTATTGTTTTGTGGTGATTTTTAAAAGACGGTTTTCTTTTTGCACTCTTCTACCACCCATTAAACCATGCAGAGAACTCATACTCCAAATGGCATAAAAAAACCGACAGCGTAAGACAATAAATACCAACCAAGATAAGAAGCACCTAAAGGGTCCCTCGCTGTTTGGAAAAGTACTGGTTCATGAACAGATGGTGTAGCTACATCCACTGTTGTCCACGCTACACTGTGGGAAGACCCACAAGCAACACGGGTGATTTTCTGACCTTCCAAGCCCTGAACAAGAGTGGGTTTTCTATTGACTGTAGTCGTTCCATTGCCTTGTTGCCCGTGGTCATTGTCACCCCAAGCATAAACCTGCCAGGAAACATTTCCACATATTACTTTGTGCCACTGGTTACTTCATTTAATTCTTTTCTTAAAATTTTCTACAGATGAAAATTAGGGATTTGTCTTATCTATCTAGAACACTTCATAGAAGCTGTAGTCATTGACTCTTTTCTGTCATTAAATAATACAGGCATTATCATACAAAAGAGAAAAGAAAATAAACAAAAAAATCCCAAAGCAGCACTTTATCAGACGATTAATAAATTACAACTCATAAATAGCCAGGTGATTCATATATCATTTAATGTTCACAGGGAACAATAATTTACAAGAATTAGTTGCATAGTAATTACATTTGGGATCTGAATCAGTACTATGATAACAATAACGCTGGATCACAGCAGAAAAATCTGTCCAGAATACTATGACTGCTTCTACATTTCAAGAGTGAGAGCAGGAAACTGGTCATGAGATAATACACAAACTAGAAAAATATTACAAAAGGTACTTGGACAGAAACAACTGAAATCCAATATTAATATAAAAGCTAGTATATTTTAAATTACAATCTTGCTTATATTTATTCAAGACTTCAATAAGCAAATAAAGAGCATTAGATATCAATATAATTAGAAATTTTTATTCCATTTAATCAGCATGGATAGTATTACACTTCCTCAGTTTAGTTTATTCCTTTCTGGATCAAGGAAAGACAGGGAAGGATGATTATGCACAACATACCTGGCCAGTGTCAGTAACTGCTAGACAGTGGAGTGCACCTACAGCCACATGCACAATCTTTTTACCCCTCAGTCCTTCAACAACTTGTGGCTTTCGCACATGTACGTCTGTGCCATGACCTAGCCTGAAGTAGTCACCCTTACCCCTGCAACAGACAGTAAACAAAATTCAAAACAATTATATTGTTTACACATTCCTCTGTCAATGCAGCTTCCCAAATCAAAACACTTCATTTATCACTGAGATTAAACACAAGCACCAACTAGCAAATTATTCAAATGCAAATCTCAAAGACCTAAAAACTGCAGCTCTATATATAGAACAGAGATCTGGGTATAGAATCTGGGTATAGAACAGGGATCATTATAAATATTTTTTTGTATGTAACGCAACTGTGGACACAAAAAATTTCCTCTGTTGCAGAAACACCGCAAGTATAAATACTTGGACTATGGATGTGTTTTGATAAGACGTGGACAGATCTATACTGCTGAGGATAAACCTAACAGTAACAGACCCTCTAACAAGTCTACTGACATAAAAAATATACAGGAAGTAACTTGTTTTTTTCACTGCTGGAAGCCTCCATATAGGTTCTTAAGCCTCTATAATTTAAATCTTTCTAAAACTGCAATACACAAACTGCACCAAAATATACCATGTACAAAAGTAACATAAACACCATAGAACACCTCAAAGAATACCAGTAAAGAAGGAAAAAAAAACCCCACACCCTGAGATTTCTTCCACTGTTTTTAGTAACCTTTCACTTGCTTCTGCTGCTCACCAACATCATCATCAACCTTTTCCCCAAGAATAATTATGTTATGCTGAAGAAGAATACGATCTATATAGCACTGTTGCCTATCTAAAGTTATAACTCAGAAGTTGTGATTTCCCCCCTGAATCAATACAAAATTGAAGCTAAGAATAAAAGTTCGGAAGCAAGTCACCCATCCTAAAATGCAAACATGCACAGCTGAAACAAATCCAAAAAATCTCTTTGTAGACCTGTAATGTAGATTTTTGACTAGAAGTAACAATGCTAAAACAAACAGGTTTATGTTCAAAACAAAGCAGAAGTAAACAAATAAAAAAAAAACCACAAAGGTTTTTTTAATAACCCTTAGTGATCATCTCATACCAGTTCTTGCTTTGAGACATTATTACTGACAACTTTATGGCCTCCTGGGCAGCAATGAGATCTGTAGAGACCTTGCATTTCCAAGGAAGTTCTTCATGTCCCCTGAACTTCAGCTTACTTCCTTACTCAATTACATCCTTACTCTCCATCTCTGCTGCAGCTATATGATACATACTCCAAACCACAATTCTCAGGTTTTCTTTTTCCCATTCCACTCAAAAGTCTTGAATTAACATTCCCTGACACGCTCCATTGCTCCCAAGAGAGGGAACAATCTTTCTCTTCCTCCAGTAAGACCCAGGCATCCCAACTGAGTACAATACACAACTGAGCATGCTACAAGACAGTGTTACAAGTAATTGAACAGATCACAGCTCATCTGAAAGGAATGCAAATTTAAAAGACGAAGTACACAGTTAAGGCACAAACAGAGTTAAGACAGTCAAAGAGCAATAAATAGAACACATACTTAGCAATTGCTTTGTTAATACTTCCTGGCAAATGTAACATACCATGTCCACACCACTCCTGATTTGGTCAATGCTAATGAGAACTGTGCACCACACTCAATCTGACAAACTCCTTGGCCGTTCAGTCTTTCAATGTTCTGAGGAATGTTGCACCCTTCACTTCCTCCTCGACCCAGCTTTCCAAAATCACCATCACCCCAAGAAAACACCAAACCTAAGAAACACCAAACTACAGGTCAGACAAAGATCACGGTATTTCCACACACTAAAACGTTCTGGAACAAGATATTCCTACCTTCATCAGTCAAAGCAAGAGTCTGAGCATCTCTGCTTCCACAAGCAACTTGAATGACTCTGTGGCCAAGAAGCACTTTAACCTACAAAACAGAAAAATAAGCGAAACGTTTCAAAGAAATTATGTTTTAAAACAGACATTTTCAAGCTTTCATAACTGACCTTGTTCATTGTGCCCAGTCTGAGCATGTCATTTAGCAAAGACTTACCAAGCACTGCTAATTTAGGATCCAACAGTGCTTAATGACAGGAGCAGCTTCCATATATATCAATGTTCAAAAAAACACCAGCTAATCCTCATCCTTTCCTTGAGAATGTGAAATAACTTGCCTCTTAGTAGAGGAACGTGTACCTAAACCTAATTTAGATCACTTCAAATTATGCCTTCACAGTGCTTCTGTGGGTTTGGGCTTTTCTTTAGCTTTATTTTAGAATTTAATAAACAAACACATCCACATTTCATCCAACACAAGAAACATTTATTTTACCATCTTAGGCTTTAGCTGTGTGGTATTATCTCCATGACCAAGCCTTCCATATTCTCCAAGACCCCACGTATACAGTTCACCACTAGAGGTAATAGCAGCACTATGCGAACTGCCACAAGCAATATCACGGATGCGTTTGGTTTTCAGCGCTTCTATCAGTCTGGGTTTATCACAGTTCCTAGAGAAAATGAGTAAAGAATTCATTTTGTTAATTATGAAAGAGCTGCACAATATACTCCAACCTTCATAATCAAAAAAAAAAACTTTGTGTAACAGCCAACAGTAATCATAAGATAAAACAAGATGCAATGTTATGATTCCAAGATACAACTCTTAACTAGCAACATAAATTAAAAGCTTCACTATTTTAAGGTGCTTCAAAGTTTACTTAAAGAAATATTTCACAGATACGCTGCAGAACTTAGGTAACAAAACTAAAATACCAAAGCAATGAATCAGTTACGAAGTGTGTAATACAAAGTTAAAACTGATATCCTCTCATTGTCCAAAGTGGAATGATTTTTAGATGCAATTATTTATCCACCCTGTTAACACAGAGCCAGACAGAAACATTAAGAGAAGACATCTCCATCCAAAATTTGCTCTTTACAAGACAGAAATTAGAACTCGAATTTACTGTCAGGTTTCTATGAGGAGAGCACTGGAAACTTTTACTATTCTACATGGTTACAATATTCGCTGAATTCAGAGAGGGTTTCAGCTCAAGGCTTTGTAACATTAAGTGTGTAACAGAGCCAACTGTTAAGGTTTAATAAAATTATGTACGGCCTCCAGAAAATCTGTTCCCACGAAAAGTCCAGAAGCTCCAAGTCTCACTTCTAATAAAATCATAAAAAACACAAGGCAGCTGAGTAATAAACAATACTGCCCTAATCTGGACTTTCCTTTTCATTGACTTGACACACATTTATTCATTGTCATACATTACCCATCTGATATCTGTAATTTTTTATGCATTCTAAGTTTGTGAACAGATATCTAAAGAATAGGGCTACAAAACACTGCCAGGCTTACATCACAAACTCTTACAACACAGGAACATATGCCTAGCAGAGTATTTTGCATGCTACAGTTTTATACCTCAAGGCACCTCTGCAAACCTTACCTTCTAAAAGTAACCAACCACTCTACATCTAAAAGTGAGCCATTTCCTCAATGACGTTCAAAAACATTACTAAAGACTACGTCCACCAAGTATGTTTCCAAGTATTATATTAATGTGACTGCCTTCTTTTAAAATGCCTGAAGACTACTACAAACTCTGCACCATAAATTGACAAACATTGCTGAAAAGAAAATATTTTCACAACGCTTTTACTCCCATTATATTAAAAATCCTATCATCATCAATAGTGGTGGTCAGCCATGTTCTAATATGCAACATAGATGTTCTCTTATGGAAATACAGACAAATCTGGCATACTTACATTCGACTGAAGTGACCAAGCTTTCCATCATCGCCTTCACCCCATGAAAAAACCTTTCCATCAACAGTTAATGCCATAGCATGACGGCCACCTAGAAGTGTAAACAAAGAATTTAAATTTCAAGGTCCCACGCAGGCAGCAGGTCTAGCAAATAACTCAGAAATCTGACACTGTTCTACTTCCGCAATGTAACTGTATGAGCCTTTCAACTCAACAGACAGTACTTATTTTCTTTGGAGTTTTAATGTGATTTAATTTAAGCAAAACGTATGTGACAGTAGATTTCCTGGCACATTTTAAAAAAAGCACTCAACTGGCTATTTTCAATGCTGGAAAGGAAAAAAACAAATCAAACTCACCATTAAGCAATATTCAAAAATGAAAACACTTTCTTTGGATCAGACTAAAAGCTTCTCAGAAGTTACCAAATTTACCTTCTATCAAGTAAGAAACTGTGTACGGCCTAAATTCCTAGATTTTAATAACAGTACCATTAGGTTTAATCTGATGCATTATGGAACAGAATTTAATAAACTGGATTTATTTTTAAAATATTACAAACTATCAGATATGCTGGGGCATCACAGCATCCAAGAAAGTGTCAAAGGAACTATTTTTAGGTTTATTATGCTATGTATACGTACGTAAGAATAGGAACAGTCAGTACCTGAGTGAACAGCAACCTTCTTTACCACATAGTTACTGAGAGCTGTAATCTGACGGGGAATGGGCACAGTTCCACTAGATATTCCTAAACCCAGCCTTCCATTTGTGGCTTCTCCACAGGCATATACTTTACCCTCCACAGTCACTAAGAAGATAAAAAAAATGTTTGAAACACCATTAATGTTTCACAACTGGAAATCTGTTTCTGCTCTTAAATAATTACATATATTTTACATTTATATTACCTGCAAAAAGGCTTTTGGATCCTCCAGCTACTTGTACAACATTCAAGGCAGACAGCGTTTCAGAAAATGAAGGGACCTTTATCTAAAGCAGACAGGAAATAAAGATCATCACAATACACTTTAAATTTTTATATTTTAAAAAGAGCAGTTATTCTTAAATGATAAACCAGTTAATCTAACAGGTACTTTTTTAAGAAAAAAAAATTAAACTCCCTGTACTATTCAGATGCTTCACACCTAACAGTTAATACACACCAGGTAGAAAACAGAAACCATGAAAAAGCATTTAATACTGAAACCATAATAAATACAAAACTTGGGGAAAAAATGAAATGTGATACAAAAAAGTGCTTTCCTTTTAGTAATATCTTTTTGAGAAAATGGAACTCAGCTTTGAAGAAGAGCACAACAGCAAAAGAAATCTAGTGAGAAATGTTAGCAAATACACTTTAACTTAGCATACAGAAAATCAAAATCACATCTGAGGTTTTCAGTAACAAAATGCTTTAGCAATCTGGATTAGAGAGCAGCTCAAGGAGGGGGGAAAAGGACAGAAAAAAGAGACCAGGAAACCTCTTTTCTCCATTACTACAAAGAAATCTTAGATCAAGCTCTGTGTGCGTACACACACACACACATCAACAATCCTTTTTCAAGCGTAATAAATGTAAGTATTTCATTATTTTTATGCAGCTCAAGAGAAAATTTCTAGCAGATAACTTCATTACAGTATACGGGGAAAAAAGTTTGAAGGACTTTTGAAAAAGCTTAAACCAGTTTTTAAAATACTATCCCAATTAATCAACTGGGACTAATTCAACAATATTAATACCTCTTAAGATGTTAAATAAAGAGTATAAGCTCACATTAGCTTGTTTTTTCAACTCAGTGAAGTTTCATCTTCACAGAATTCACATTTATTGAGGTATCTGATTTCTTTTAATACCCTCACTTCTTTCATTTAACTGTCCTATAATTCTCCCCTCTTCTAAGCAGAGGGAAGCACTTGAGTCAAATTGAGCCATAATTCTGCCTTCAACACTTTTGGAGCAAGAATGAGCTCAAATCTGCACTTCTGCACTGAAGCCTTGATGGCTTTATGTACCAATAAAATACAGTATGGAGAATACAGTAATTGTTAACTTCTTGTTTCTTGAAGGCACTCTATGGATACAATATCATACATTTTATTTACAATACAAATTAAAGAAATGCTCTTTTATTGTACTTTTCAGATTAATGATACCTTAAATCAACTAAACACTCTCCATGTATCTCCCACCTAGCGCTGCATTTAAAATTATGTATAAATGGCTGCAGAGGGCTGAAACTCCTCTCGAATTGCATTGAATTATAATCAAGTTAAATCAGTCAAGAAGATTAGCATTTAACTTTTTTTTTTGTCCTGACTACTGCACCAGCTCCTAATACAACCAATACATAGAAAAGTTCACCAATACCTTCATTTCATGCATGCAAACTCAAAAGGAACAGGATAGTTATAGAGTGCAACACATTTTTAGAACAGTGAGTTCACTATCATCTAAAGCAAATGATTAATTGGCTGCTAAAAATCAATATGGATTTCAGAGCAACAACAGAAATGCAAACTTTCAACAGTTTTACACCGAGCAGACTTCTACACGACTTCACAGTAAAAAGCTATTAAAAACCTACTCTTCATAGCTTTTGAAAACAAAGTGTAAAACTCTGATTAAGTTTGAATTAATTTTGAGTTGTGCTAGACTTGCACATTTTATTTTCATCTGTTTCTGGTTTGTATAGAAGTATGAAAAAAACAAACATACCTTGGAACCTTTTAGCCCTCCCAACTGGTCTTTGTCATTCAGTCCCCAAACAAAAACTTTGGTTCTTATTGTAGCTGCCGATTCGAGCCCAGCTGCTTTCTTTCTAACAAGACTTAACATATTGAGAAAAAAAAAAAAATCAGTTTAGAAACCTGCATGCTATATCGTAGGCACCTTTTTACTGTATTTACTGATTTTACAGCTTGGAACAGTTTCAGTACTCAAACTACAGCACCACAGTTAACAAACAAAACCAAAAAAAACCCCAGAATGTTTTCCTGAGCAGTGGTAAATAGACATGCCACAAACAAAATACAAACATAATAAGTTTTTATCTAGGTTTTCAACAAGTATACTACAGAAGCAGAAGAGTTGTATGAAATGCTACCCCCTACCAGCATGATAATCTTAAAGTTATTTATCAACAAATGACCTACTTACAATTCTGATAAACTAAAACACTGATTTCCCTTTACTACCATTCAACCTAATTAAGTTGCTCTTCTCACAACAATCTCCTGACTGGAATATGTAGACATCATGGTTTCCATATCATTTCCTGCCCCATCTTTGCAGTTACCTACCTCCCAGTGTTAGCTTTATCATCATCCTCTTCCTCATTATCAGAGGCAAGAAAAGGGACTGCAGCTAAATCTTCATCCTCTGCACGTACACGTCCCAATATGCTGAGGCCGTGTATTTTGCAATCAATTCCAGAGCTTCTGCACTGCTTGATTGCAATCTCAATATACCTGTGGTACTAAGAAGAAAAAAAACTATATTGCCACCTTTTGGGTCTTACATAACTTTATAAAACATAGGAAAGAATCTGAACTTTTGCTTGACTGTAACAAAGTTATTTAAATCTTTGGCTTTTCAGCCCTACATACTTCTAGATAAACCTATGGCCTCATTAATTTGAGAAATACTTCACTTCCGATAGTAAAAAAATTAATTATGCATTCCTACTTTCTGTTACTGAAAAACATCAGAACAACTATTCAAATTAAGCTTGATCACCCACCTACACTATCCCCAAATTTAAGTTTATTGGGATGTCTTCTTGGTTCATAGGTATACACTGATTTACATCAAAAAAACTAAAATATCTTTAATACTGTGATTATGGCAAAACTTTCCAGGATAATCAACTTCAGTAAACTGCCAAAACCAGTCCTAATTTAGAGGAAAAGTGAAATATCATGCTTTAATAATCATAACAATGCTTTTCATCAATCTCTTGCAACAAAACAACTTCCTGCTGCGTGTAAGAGTAATTCTCACACAAACTTCACTTACTTCTGTACAATCACTGAGAAGAGGCACTGTGGTGTCTGTAGGATTTATATTGATTGTCTTTAGCTCTATAAGGTTATTTAAGGAATTCCCCCCTAGAAAAGAAAACAGAGAGAAAAACATTTTAACATATGGTATTTGTTTCATAAACAGGTACTATGCATGTTAAATAAATGACTAAGTTAGCTGAAGGCAGATAAATATCTCCTGTTGAAGGTAAAAAAAAAACCATATATACTTCTTTGAGAACATGCACATACCTGAAACTACAACCAAAGACGGCATGTAACTGCTGTCTGCAGGGTCTACTATCATCTTAAGTCTGTGAACAAGAACATCTGGAAAAATCTCCAAGCGAATCCAGTGCTAAGGGAAACACAGAGAATGTAATTTTCAGAAAGTATTCTTAGGACCATTGTATGGTTAAAAAGAATAAATGTATGCTGGTTTTGAAGAAAGCATAAAGAACATTTGTGAACAGTACACATCAGCTGCAAACCACAAGAATTTGCCAAAGGAAAATGACCTTGCGAGCATTTTGCCTGTCCAGCCTCCAAATACAAGAGAAACAGTTGCAGCAACACCACTGAGAAAAGTGAGAAAGAAGGAAGGGTACTTGGGGACATTCTCAGCATAGCCACCCACAGAGCATCAAAATACATCGGACAGAAGCCTAGCCACAAATCCCAGTGCCTAGGCTGGCCACAGTGGAGTGCTGCGGGCAACTAGGGAACAATGCTTTTTATAAATGATGGACACAGGAGTGGAATGTGCACTAAGTGAGTCTGCAGATGACATTGAACTAGGAGGAGTTGAGGGCTCCCTTGAGTGCAGGGAGGCCTTACAGAGAGATCTGCACAGAACAGAGAGCTGGGCAATCACTAACTGCATGACATTTAACAGAGTGCTGGATTCTCTACCTGGGATATGATAAGCCTGCTTACATACACAAACTAGGGGAAGAGAGGCAAGACAGCAGCCCCGCAGAAAGAGATGTGGATGTTGGAGTTGATAGCAAGTTGAGTATGAGTCAACAGGGTGCCCTGGCAGCCAAAATGACTAACCATGTCCTGGGGCACATCAAGTACAGCACAGCTCGGTGGGCAAGGGAGCTGTTTGTCCCACCCTACACCACACTGGTGCAGCTCCATCTTAAGTACTATGGGCAGTTTTGGGCACCTCAGTCTAAGAAGGACAAACTGTTCAGAGGAGAGTGCCCAAAACAGTGAAAGGTTTCAAGGGCAACGCTTATGAAGCTCCTTGGTTTGTTCTTGTTGAGAAGAGAAGGCTGAGGAATGCCCTCATCACCATCCACAAGTTCCTCAACTACAGCAGCAGAAGGGGAAGCACTGATCTCTTCTCTGGTGACCAGTGATAGGACTTCAGGAAACAGAATGAAGATGTGTCAGGGGAAATTCAGATTGGATAATAGGAAAAAGTTCTTCACTGCAAGCGTGGCTGGTCACTGGAACAGGCTGCCCAGAGATGTGGTCATAGCACTAAGTCTGTCAGAGTTCAAGGAGCATCTGCACAATATTTTTGTCCTACAAGGATCACAAAATTGGACTGGATGATCCTCATGGGTCCCTTCCAACCCAGATATGCCATGATTCTATACAAGCAAGGGAGTGCTTGGAAGCAGCTTTAGCTAGTAATAAGAGAGGGCTTTTCACATTTCACATCGTTACCTTCCCTTGTGAGCCAGAAGACTGCCAGCACTGCTCACTACCGTCAATAAGACGTGAAGCTTGATTCACAGAAGATGAGACGTTCAGATTCTTAACTATTCTTGACCAATCATCCAGTAACATTCCCCGCTGGCTACTATGCCGTCTCTTCAGCTGCTTTCCAGAACGCCCACAGAACACCGGAGACTGACCTGCATGGTTAAATGAAACTTTAAGCATGTACCTCTCAAAGAAAATTGTTTTTCTTAAACCCATAAGCACAGGAAAGGATAACAAATCAAAGATCTCAGGTATGTAGTCTAAGAGAGGAATACAAAAGCATGTCACAAACACTTGAACAGTTTTCATGCCTGTCATCTGGCATAGTCACACTTTCTTTTCCTACAGTTACGATTAGCTTGTACCAAGAAAATAAGCTTAATTTAGTAAAAAAATTACATAAAAAAATAAGAAAAATTACTCTTCAGGGATGGAAGACACAAAGTAATTCCTAAAACCAAATGACAATATAGTACAATCTCTAAACTGTCAGAATCCTTGAAAGACTAACATTCTCGATAGCCACTTGAAAGGGTCCTTCCTTTTGAAATACAAATCAAAATTTATGATGATACATACTTCAAAACACAGGCCTAAAGCACATGAATTTTGTACACCACCATAGCATATGAAATACATGCAACCAACCCTCAAGATAAATCCCTTACCAGATAACAGATGTAGCTAAGTTAGAACACTCAAAAATTCTTAATCCTATTCAAGAATGAGCTGGTTTAGCAAGTTGTTGGTGCCCTCCCTGCAAAAACCCACTTCTACTTCCCTTCGCTGATCTTTGTAGCTTCTAGAAAACCTGATCAAAAGAATATTGTAACTCCTCTACCCTATCCAGAGGAATGGCAAGGATTACAAATTCACACAATCACATTAACTGATTTCTTACTGGAAAGTCTTTCTTGCTCTTTATACAAACCACCATATACATACAATGCACGTTCATGATTTCTCATAGGGAATCAGTAAAATTCATTTTCCAAACTGATTAGACTGACTACATAAGAAGATATTTAGTCTAGAAGCCAGCATCACCTTGCAAATGTTTAGGTGTTAGACTGATCTTTAGACAGGTGAAGAAATAAGAAATAAAAGCTAGTGTCAGGTAAGTTTTGCATAATAATGCAAAACTTCAAATATTGAGTTAAAATGGATGCACGTGTTCTTGTCCTAGAAACAAGAAATTCTGATTGTGCATCTTTCAAAAGGCTTCCCTTTGCTACTGCACCTCCCTGGAGTCTCTACGTCATAGAGGAAATGAGGAATATTGATAAGCAAAATTATTGAAAGGCAGCTGAGGCATGAGAAGGTATCTTACGTATTTCAAGCTGCACTTGCTGTCACGAGGATTCCATCCACCTACATACAGGCTGATAACAAAAGGCAGGGGGATTAAAGAATTATATGTCTTACTCTTGGTGTAGCTGAAACCTGAGTTGTAACACAAAGAATTACTGTCAAGTAGCCATATTTGTTACACTTCAACACTACAATGAAAGTTTTAGGGTTGATGTTTTGGTGTAGTCCACCACATGGAACTATAGCACTGCTATGATTGGCTAAAAATGTTTTGCTGTCTGGAGGGTTAGTCTGAACACTAATTTCATTACATTAAGGAGCCAAAGTGCAAAGATGTTTTTTTTTAAAAGCATAAAAGCAAATTCGGTGCATTTTAAATGAGTCTAAGAAATGCTTAGATTCTGAAACTTACCTGGCTCATTTATTCTGCCAAAAGTATGTCGAGTGTTATGCTTCCTGGTTTTAAAACAGGTTTCACAAAAGTCAAAATCATCACAGTTTCTGCATTTGAATCTAGGCCCATTGATAGGAAACATCTGACAGCCATCACACCTGCTTTCACAAAAGAACAAGTAAATATATTTCTAGCAGTTTTCATAGTACACGCTAATTGTAACACAAGTCAAGATAGTGGAATCAAGACAATAAGGCTAAAGGATAACCCATATACATTAACAAAAATGTAAATCATGACTTACGTGACTCCAGGATGAATGCTGGGGACCAGTTCCATTTCTGACAATAAGCCAGTCCAATGAGACTGCTGAGGGAAATCTACAATGACATCTTTTCCATTGGCACTAAAAGCTGTGATAAAAACATACAGAAAACACAATGTGTTGCAAATCTCTATAAAATTAAGTGGAAAGCGTCCAGTGCAATATCAAAGCAGAAATACATAATAAAAGCTCCTTTCAAAAGTAATCTTAATGGAACCGTGTATTAACCTAATAATCAGATATCCTGGAAATGGATAAAGGGAAAAGGAGTTCTAAGGACTTTTTGAAAATTTATATTATTCTATTTAAATTTCTTGACTCTGAACTTTTCATTTTTTTTTAACAGTTCCCAAAGAGAGAGTACTTCTATGCACAAATATAGTACGATCAAAATCTGGATCTCTTCGAAGAATATGTGCCCCACAGATCACTTCTGTGACAGCCCTCACAGCTTGACACTAGTAAACCCACTTTCTCTTCACTTCCATATGAAGTCTTGAAGTTAGATTTACTTCTTAAAGGAAAACTATTTGTCATTCATCCACAGCATAAATGAGAACTACAGCAGGAAGGTGCACAGGTTCTTAAAGACTTATAGGATATGTGAATGAAGTGGCTCAAAAAAGCAGATGAGCGCACTAATAAAATGGGCTGCCACAGAGTAGGTCTATGAATTAGAGACATCAAATGCATCCTATGCTCTCTTATCATCATGCAGTATTCCACAATGTAATTCCACAGTGTAATTTGTAAGTCTGTCTAGAAGATTCTCTCATTAAACACTGCAGAAAGCCTGTGTGCTTTCCAGTTTTATTATCTCTCCATGCACCATTTTGAATATACATTACCTTTGACAACTCCCACACTTCGATGAGTAACTGATCCCCATTTGTATTTGGGTGTGGTAACAGAGCTTTTCACACGCACTTTGTCACCTATCTTGATATGAGAGGCAGAACTCTGAGGTGGGAATCCTAGCAGTTACAAGAATAAATGCATGGTGAGTGACTTTCTTCCCCATCTCCCGGCAAAAGAGTCTTCCTTAGTGTATTATTCAGTTTTTCATTAGAAAGTAGATAGCAGTGAACTTACCTAAAAGCTCAACATGGATATATCTGACCCAGTAGGTACCACCCTTTTGTTGCCAATCACACTGTACATTCAGGTCATGCAATCCATCTCGATCCAATTTAATAACTTTGCCTACATCTCCTTCACAAACCTCCTCATAGGTTCTGCAACACCTAACCATCATTCCCACCTAGAAGAAAAGGAAACAGAACATCGTAGCTATGCAAAGACTTTTGTACCAAAAGGAAAGTAGTTTTGATATACCTTTTCATCATGATTTTTACCTGAATGTTCTCCCTCACATACACAGCATAGTCATCATTACTTAAGAAATCAGCTCGTTTCTTATAGGTCTGGCTTTCTGTTACAACAGCACCACTTGGCTAGAAAAAAATCCAAAATAAACACATAACAGTTACAAAATTTCTTTCAAATTTTGATAAATAAAATTGTTAGCACAGTCTGAAGATAACCCAACAAAAACAAACACATAGTTGAACAACAAAGCTGGAAAAATCTTCAGTAGGTCAATTCACATTTACAATCTACTTGAGTTTAACCTAAAGTTTAGTTTCTAAACTGACTTGCAAAGGAAGGTAACTGTAAATTTTCAAACTGTGTAAAACATGCTGCAAGTTGCTTTTATAAAAAGTGCTTGCCAGAAAAAATTAGAGCAAAGAGGATTTGGGAGTAGTCTACTCAGCCTTGCAGATATACATTAACATTCCACTTCTTACGCTACATGTTTGGAGAGGCAAAAAACCCAAAACCAAACAAACAGTGATGAACAGTGATCTACAGAATCATAGAATCATTGAGGTTGGAAAAGACCTCCAAGATCATCAAGTCCAACACCACTGTGCCTACTAAACGATGTCCTGAAGTGCCACATCTACACAATTTTGTCATGCCTCCAGGGATGGATGCTCCACCACTTCCCTGGGCTGCCTGTTGCTGTGCCTTACCATTCTTGCAACAAGGATATTTTTTCTAAATCCAACCTAAACCTCCCTTGGCACAAATTGAGTATCTAAAGGACACAAGTAATTTTTTTGTTATATAATACAATGGGATTGAAAATATTCCCTTAGAAAGCTGACAAAAAAAGAAGATTCTAGTAAATAGTTCCTTTCAAGATGTGATAAACTTTTTTTTTTTAACAGAACTAATGCATTCCAGCTCTAACGAGAAGTTTCAAAAAAAATTTTTCTGTTTTGAGCATTAAATTTTTTTTTTAATTCGAAGCAACATATAAAAGTTTCTTGCTGCAATACTGATAAAGACAGAATTCAATGTCAGGCTAATTTCCTTCAAAACATAATCAATTGCAAAATCCCACATTTTCCATAAAATTCAAAATAACTCCTTAAAGATAAATAGAAATACAGAACTCATTTCATTTCATTGGCAAATCCTTACTAAAGCAGTTCCTAGAAGTCAATAGAGGCTTAAGAGAAATTTACATTAAAGCCATCACACGCAATAGGGATTGTAAAGGTCATTTTATTAGCCATAAGTGAAAATGGCTTTTATAAGAGAAAAGAGAAGTTATTTCACTTTTAGCCATTTAGTCACCAATTCCTCAGTGACTCCTTGTAGCTAATCTACTTTGTTTTTCAAAACAAAGGAAGAGAGGCAAGAGGGTGTGGTTGAAAGAAAAAGGAGTCCTTTACAAATATTACACTACAGCATTGACCATTTTAGATGAAACTGAGACCAGGGATACTTATTGCTAGTGAAACATCCACTTGCATTCCACTCCTTCCCTGTGCTACTCATACAAACATATTTATAGATTTTTCTTGAGTTCTTTTATAACATGCCTCAGAATTATATGGCAAATGTGGTCCTTGTTACAGGCTTGGAAGCTTGGGACAACAGACTGTCTTTGTAGTCCAACCAAGTTCATAAAAAAGAACCACAACATTGAACGCCAACTAGCATGACTTTGGTTTTAATAAGTTAATACTTACTACAGGGCAAGCAGCTTCAGCTTCTTCCACCTCCTCTACTACTTCCTCATCTGAGTATTCATCAGAGATAGTATCAGCATCAGAGAGATCCGTAATTTGAACATCAGGGTGATCCAACAACCAGCCAACCAAGGCTTCCACTCCTAATAAGGAAAACAAACTCAGTCCATCTTTAACATTTTTTCCTATGTCATTCTTAAGATGGTACCCAAAAAGAGAAGTAATGATTGCTCCCTTGTAAGTAGCATTTTTAATCTGCTCATAACTTTCCTTCACTTTCTAACATCATTAATTTAACTAAATGAAATACCTGGTAGTCCAGAAGCACTTCCTGAGGTTCCAGACAGAGATTTTAGTGCAAATTCTATGTTTTTCCTAGGAAATCCCATTTCCATAAGTTGAACCACAATAGGGAGGGGTGGAATTGGAGATTGTTTGCACTTCTTCACTTTCATTGGACGGATATGTTGCACTGTGATGGGTGTCGTAGCTTCACTAGAGCTGCAGTCTTCAAACACCGGAGTCGAAGGGTGTGTAGACTCCACAGCCAGATACTGGCATACTGCCAGAGCAGCAGCCTAAATGAGAACAAGTAAATCAGTCCAAGTAAAACAACCATATTTAGTACAGGTTTTGTGTATGTGTGCCTGAAATTGAAGGTTATTTGTCCAAAAGAGTTCAGTGTCACTTTGTTTTTTAAGCCTATACCTTAGCAAGTTTCAAATGAATGTGAATTAGAAAGACTTATTTATTAGGTTACTTATTAGCAGAAAACAGACTTTACCTCAAGCTCTTGTTTGTCAAATATTGCTTTCACAGGAGATGGTTGCGTAGCAGCTGACAAAAGTTGCTGTAAAAGAATCATGGGAGGCTGAGGTCCTTCAGGAGACATATCTCCTATGTCGGGAGAGGCAACTGCTCCATCCTCTTGAAACAAAAACATTATTTTAACCAAAACCATGTAATACAAGTCAATCAGGAGACTTATTCTGAGGCCTCCTAGTCAATTAAACACATTGTCACTTCTCTCATACTTCTTCTCCAAAACAATCATGCATTTAAGACTAATCTGTGTCACAATCTCCATACATTAAAAAAAAACCCCACAAATTAAAAATGTGTAGATAAATCATAGTTTTACTTAAATCACCTAGAACATGTCTACCAGACAGCGATCAGTGGACAGCGAATTTGCACAGGTATCTTCAACTTCACCTTGTTTCAATAAGATTATTACA
The DNA here is from genome assembly GCF_032191515.1 of Phaenicophaeus curvirostris. Classification (NCBI taxonomy): domain Eukaryota; kingdom Metazoa; phylum Chordata; class Aves; order Cuculiformes; family Cuculidae; genus Phaenicophaeus; species Phaenicophaeus curvirostris. The sequence goes on along the minus strand of NC_091392.1, from coordinate 139,045,039 downwards.
CAGAGGTCCTTACAGGATAAACCACTTTAAATAAACAACTGACAGTCTCACTGATCCCCAAAACCATAATGCATACTTTCTGTACTGAGTCATTTCTCCCTGTAATACATCTCTTGGAAAGAGTTCCATAGGGGTATTCATTGCCTCTTTTAAAACTTGGCAATCAAATATATTAATATATTCAAAGACACTACAGGCTTCACAAATGTCCAAAGAATTAATATAAACTATAAGGGCATTGATCGCTATCCTGAATGCCAACAGACCTATTTTTATACGCAGAATGAATGTTTATGGAGAACGAATTCAAATTATTAAAACTACAATTCCTTAAACTTCTCTTAAGATTATACTGATACTTGTTTCACTGAAAACTGTAAAACTTCTGAAGTAAAAAGAATAGCCAAATGAGAATTCATACTTTAGGCTTTGAAGCAGAAAAAGAAACCACTGCAAAAAACCCACAAGTTTTTTTAAATTGCTTACAAAGCTTACTAATTTACTAATCTAGCTAACTCAAATATGTTAAGCTTCAAACACTTGACCCACTTAGTCTTCAAAACCTAAGTCAAAATGCTTTTTAATATATATGGTTAAAACATTCCTGAATTTTCATTTTTAATTTTTAGACTTCAGAGGGCAAACCCAATTTCTAGTCTCCAACTGCCATTAGCAACATTTATTGTCACATACTCTATCTATCACCTAAACAAACACTCAGGTTGCATTTCAGAATACCTGCAGGATTTGATGCACACTCCTGAACAGCTGGCTGAGATAAGATCTGCCTTAGAGTATCCTGGTGAGAAAGCAGAGCGCGTCCTGCTTTCAGTATGTACAGCTTTAATTGCTGGCATCGCAGTAGATCCAAATCCACTTGACCTATAAGGCATATTAAGCAGCCATTACCACCAGGAATCTCTTGTATTAGAGAAAAAAGGCTATCATATGTACAAACCCCAATCTGAGTATCCATTTTCATTTTAAGTCACTGCATGAAAGCTCGTGAAATACCAATGATATGAAGTAGTTTGAACACCACCTGGATAAAAAGTCTCCACACATTCTATGACCCATGATACTAAAAACACCATCTTCCTACTTTTCATACCCTGGACAATCATACAGCTGGTATACAGCACAGTAAGTGCAATTAAGATCTTATATACATCCAATATTAAACAATTCAATCAAAAAAGTCCAGGCTCAAACCTTATTTACATTTTCTCACCAAAACAAAAACACTATTTCACTTAGAGTGCAGAGCAAATCATCTCTTAGCTAAACTCGTCTCGTAAGTACATACTTTTCAATATTGACTAAGAAAAAAGCTAAGGCTACCAGTACTTTTTCCAGAGTATATCCAGCCATTTAAAAAAAAAAATACAAAAAACGACAATCATACCTGAAAGACCCTGATTGGGAGACTTCATTCTCTGTTTTTCTATTTTACTTCCAGCCAGATTTACTAGCTGAGCCCAAATGGATAGCATAGGTTCAGTGAAAGGCAAGTTGTTCACATTAAAAGCCACGACTGGAAGCTGGACACAGTAGGAAAAAAACAGACAAAATGAACAAAACAAAAAAAAATACAGATAACCATTTTCCAAAATTTTACAAAATCATTCAAAACGTTTCAATGGCTATTAACTGAAGAAGCGAAAAAGTAGCATTCATCTTATTGCTCTTGACCAGGAATAACTGGTGACGATTTCTGTTCCCTGTATAGCTCCCAAGCCTGTGTTCGTACCACACAACTGCAGGTCTACTTGGTGAAAAAGCAAGATGGAGTCAGAGCAAGGAAGAACTGCAGTTCCTGAAGAAGACCTGGCACTTCGACTGTGCTTTCACTAAAGCCATATTAACTAACCAGAGATTAATATCCAAGAGCTTCTACATTAGTTAGCAAATCAAGTTAAATACAAGTAAATAAGCTCCTCCCATGTAAAACCTATAAATCATATTGTTATCACTTGGGATTTTACCTCAACTCAAAGGACTTCAGCTCAGATCCCGTCTTCTTTCACCTCCTCAACGAATGAGGATGTGTATTAAAGGCCCTACAGAGGTTCACTCAAGTATCATCTTAGGTTTGCATTCCGAGCATTGTAAATGTTGAATGCCAATGTATTTACCCACTTAAAAACTACTATTTTCTTTGCAACATACCCTTCCCTGTATCAAAGCCTCAATGAAACAAACTTACTGGTTTTAGTTGATTCAGAGGGCACACTCTGCATGTTCGCATGTCATAGAACTGCACGGTGATCTTCCCTTTTGGGGTGATGCGTGTCACTGTGCCTTCTCCAAATTCATCATGAACTACTTGTCCACCCAGTCGCAAGCGACTGTCTATGCCACCAATCACCGCTAACACTGCCATTAGGCCTCCCACCTCTGGATTCTCAGTGTCAGGAAAGTAGTCATCCAACACAGTCTAACAAAGAACAATAAAGTTAACTGTAGGGAGGAAATATATGCTTATCTGCTTTAAAATACAAAGTTAATCACACATACTTCAATTTAAAAATTAAAACATATAAATAAATATATACAAATACAAAAAATGGTTTCAAAATTAAGCTTAATATTGTTTACAAACATTTAATATTTATCATTTCAAAATAAAGATTGCTATAAAAATGAGCTTATTTTAAAACGTGGAAACTACCCCTTCTGACTGTTTTCCTGCAAAGATGTGGGTGATGGAGGTTAGCTGAGAGTTGATGTACTTGTTTATGAGTCCATTCCATTGGCTGAGCGAATGGAGTGTCCTCAGTAGTGCCACTATCTCTTCTGCTAAAGTACTACTGTGAGTGGCAGTTAGAGATGCTTGGGGCCTGGCCTTTCTCCTTCTCAGAGTAGATTCTAGAAAGACAAAGTAATCACACAGAAGTTATCAGCTGAACAATTTTGTCTTTATATACCTAAAAATAAGCCACTAAGGAAAAACTCCTCTACCTCTGAGCAGTGGGATATCTGAGGAACAAGTACTAAGCAGACTGCCTAAAAATCCAAACAGTTTTTCCACAAGAAATTTCATGTCTCTGGATCTTTCATTTTTATCCCAGGATGGAAGTACTGCTTTCAATAAATGTACAGCAAGGATCTAAAAAGAGAAGAAAATTAGTGTTATTCCACTCTAAGTCACCATGTATTAAAGAAACTCTCAAACATACTAAGTACAGAAGAAAGACATTTTAAAAGTCAGCCATCCTTTGTAGTTCTTTCTGTAATGCTAATTTCTATCCAGCCCTGGAAATTACAGAGCTACTGATCTTCTGTCCGGTTTTCTAAAGAGTATTTTTAAAAGAAGTTGTGCCAGTTCAAAGCCAGCAACAATTCTGTTGGCATATTAGATTAGTGAATTCAGACTCTTCAATACACAGGACATGAGACAAACACGTGCTGGGAAACAATGTAACTGAATAAAACACTGGAAAAATAAGAATAGAGAATGGGAAGATTTGGTCAGATTGCAGACTTAAAACTACTTACTGAGATGCATTTCAGAATGAAAGTTTAATTAAAATAATTAAAATAATGAGATATAAAGCTGAATGATACAAGAAGGCAAAAAGCAACCACAGTGACACCCAAAAGTAGTTATTGTGAACCTAGGGCCTCAGACACAGTAAAGAATCTCTAAACCCAGACACTCAGTGAAGGACTGACAAAGAACACAGGAAGCCACAGCACTGCAGTATCAAAGAGTAAATGTGGTCGCACATTTTGAACAGAAGTATTTCAGGTTTTGAGCCTCCTCATCTTCTAGCCAGAAGACCAGTACGATACAAGTGACCAGTAACAGGGAAGAGATCTCCTTTCTTGTAAAATTCTGTCAATAACACATCTTTCTAAAACTTCAAGGTCTCATCTTTTTGTTATTAAGTTAGACGCTGGCATATGAGGAATGCTCATTTCTCTTGAGTACTCTCTGAACAGCACAGATGACTCTAATGCACTGTCCGGGATGACAGAAGTCTCATCATATTAAAAACACTGGTAAGAATTTGCTGGAAAAGCACACAAAAATGCACAGACCTTTATGACACATGGCTTTAGTTAAAAAATGCTGATGTCTTATCAAGGAAAAGATTAAGAAGATATTTTGATCCCCAAGCCTTAGTACTTGGAAGAATTATTCCATAATAAGGTTGGTTTTCGATCTCATTATAAAGGCACTACAAGATAATAAGGAAAGGTAAAAGAAAACAAAAATGAAGAAAAAAAGGTTTTAAAAGAAAAAAGAAAAGAGGAAACGAGAAAATGGAAATACAATACCAAAAGGAGATGCAAAGATGCAGCTTCTTAACAGAGACTGTAATCAACATAATACTAACAGTTTATTATGGAAGGAGGGACAGTAGATAATATGCAACCTGATAACTTTAAAATGAAATTGCATCTTTTCCTAACTATCTTTTTGTCAGTCTTTTCTTTATTCAGCTTCTAGAAAGCATTATACAAGAGTTTCTGGAATACATTCTCGTAACACTGTCTTGGTCTTTCATCTGTACAAAACTTTCAGGCTTGTCAGGAGAACAAGGAAGTCTGCAGTGCTGGGAAGGCTCAAAAACTTGCAGATGCAAATTTTTAAAACAACGAATCCTAAAATACAAGATGTGTTATCTTTTTTTCCAGTTAATTAAAAATTTACTTTAAAAAGGCATTTCCCATATGTTTTTTAAAATATTTTTTTTCCCTCTTAAAAACAACTAGAGTATACTCTATTCATTGCCTATCAAAGTAATTTGGAAATACACACGTTACCTGTCTCTGTAGCGAAGCAGCAGTGAAAGATTCATGCCCCTCAACAATTTTCATTAGCAAAGTTATCCATTGAGATGTACTAAGAGTGCTGCACATCTGAGGCATGAGTGCTATACTTCGAATGAATCCCAGCGTGCACCAACTCCTATGCTGTTCTTTATAAACTAATTTATTTGGCAAGGAAGCTAAAAACAAAAAGACATATAAATATAACAACTTACTTTTCCACCATCTAGGCAATTCTCTATATATAAACACAGGGTGGGAGGGTGGCTGGAGAAGTCGTATCACTGAGCTACTCCACTGTCTTTACATGAACTATTAACTTCCATCTTAGTGCCTTAATAATTTTATTATATATGCCTTTAAAACAATTCTCATTCTGATACTGTTTTCTCATTTCAAAGTAACAGCATTATTTCTGAAATTATAAAGCAGCTATGGAAATGAATATGACATACCCAGTCGTACTGTTCTACCCAAAGAGAAAAATAGCAGTACAAAATTCATTGTCTAAGCCAAGCATACACAGCCTGACGCTCCACATCTCATAAATTTCTCCTGCTTTTACTGCTTATGTTCTAAGAGTGCTCAAAATCACGTACGTTGCTTTTCTTAACAATTAAGATATTAAAAGCTCTAAAAATGCATCTTCTAGCCTTTGGTCTTAAAGGATTAAAAAACAATAACAAAAAAGATTTACAAAGTTACAAGACAACAAAGCACAACACAGAAGCACATAGATGAATCAGGTTGTTTCTATATAATATACCTGATTTATCTATTGTTCCACTCTCCACAAGCATACGGAGTAGACCACACAAAGTCCTAGTAGCATCACTTTGCATGACTTCAGCATGGACGCCAGCAGACAGACACAGTGTCTGCAACAGGTTCACAGTACTTGTCAACATCATCGAAGTAGGGTGAAGATTCCTTTCAACTTGTTCTCCTTCTGAAGGAAGACAAAAAAGGCAAAGGAATACATTGAGTTAATCTATTTTACAGAGAATTCTGAAACAAACAGGATGTGAGAAATATGTTGTAAATATTTTCTTAGATGATTTGAGATTAAGACTTGATTTCAAACTGCAATAGAAAAATATAAACCATACACTTTATGCAAATATTTCCAAGTTATTCTCTAACAGTATGCTACTTAAATTTCAAATGCAGTGCCAAGAATACAGAAGCAGTGTGACTAGATATGTAATTAGGCCATATAAACCACACACTTTAGAATAGTATTAATACACGTTAAAACATATACTTCCTGATATCTGTAACTGAAACTATTTCAGTTGGATAACGCTGTTTTCTCTGGTTCATGAATATGCAACAATTGCGATATAATCCTTTCTATCCTCCTTTCTCATGATAAAGCTATCTTAAGAAAGAAAACATACACCTAATTAAGTTATTTTTCTTTGATGAAGCATTTTCTCCTGTGAAAGGAGCTTTTTCATAAGACACACTTCTTGGAACTAAATTAAAACCCTGCCTCTGTTTTTATAAAAAAAATTGCTTTTTTACCAGAATCATCCTCAGTGTCTGAATCCTCTGTTGTGGGCTGTGTTGCTGGCGGTGGCTCAGCTAGTTTGAGATCATATTTTCCTTCCTTCCCCATTCTGTAAGAATTTGTACTTCCAGTGTCCCACTGCACTCTAATCCAGCCATCTTCTCCCAGTTCTCCAATCACACGACCCAAACCTGGAGGGGGTCCATCCTGACAGAAGAGAGAGGCTCAAGTTACAACACGTATCCAAAGTTCATAAAATAATAATACGACTGCTCTTATTTGCTGCTAAACTTCAATGTCTCAAAATCCAGTAAAATTTCACAACCTTCAAATGAAATTATCCCAGGAAAGCGCAGCAACATTCAGATCTAGATTTATTTTACTATGTACTAAATATGTGCCATACACACCTAGCTAGAAATACATAATGTTGTAGAAAACAAGTGATCCAATTTCGTGTTAAATCACTAATCTGAACAGTCTCACTTAAAAAATTTCATCTCCAAAAATGAAGTTCTTTAACATATTTTATGGAAATTAATTAATACATCTTAGTTAATACACTTTTTAAATTTTAATTTTATATTAATTTATTTTATGGTAATTACCCTGGTCTTTGAAATATAAAATTACTTTAAAGTTTGATCATAAAATTCACACACAGCCCACTGAACAAAGACTTTAGATTTTAACACATTTAAACCTGTATGAAAGAAGCTGTACCTGATCACCCCACTTCCAGTCTACCCCTCTCACCACTCTGGTACCAATTTTCATCATGGCTGCTAGCTCTGGTCCAGAAACAGGGAGCTGAACAGGGGTAGTTTCCTTTCTGGACTCCTCTAGGACTGTGGCAGAAGCTCCTTGAGAAGAAGCAATCATATCTTCCTCAGTGTTGTCAGAACTAGGTCCTAAAGAGGAAAAAAAATTATGAACAGTTACAAGGCTGGTTATACATACATTTGTCACACTGAAACTTTAAAGTACATGGGTTTGTAATGTAAAAGCAACAACAAATTAGAAAGCGGACTTAAAAGGCAATAAAGTCAAATGAGCTTTTAGTAAAGTAGGAATTTATGGTTTCAAATGCACAGAGCTTTAAGTGCTTTATGTTGAACAAAAATAAGCCACAAATAATAGACATTATAACGACGAGTCCAGTGGCTAACTCTAACAGAATTTTTTTTAAAAATGCCTTATGAGCACTTCAGTTAAGTAGAAATTACAAGAATAAATATTTGCTATTATCTAAGAAAAACAAGTTAAAAAAAGCAAAAGACATGAATAATGGCAAAAATCATCACACATCTTATAAGAGAACAAAGGAATCTTTCAGCTCAAATATGCAAACCAGGAACAGTTTAAATATGTAGAAGAAATTAAACTGAATGAGTAACGAGTATGCAGTTTTTAATGTTTCTATTTAAAATTTTTCATTTTTAATATATTTGTAATGTTTCCACCAAAATTACACTATCACTCCTAAATTCTAGCAAAGGATAACGAAAGCGTATGCTTAGGAGGAAAACCATGACCGAATAAAGGCCATAGCCAAACTAATTTCCTTTATAACTCTGCTTACAGATGTGGGTTTTGTATGGGGGTAAAGATGAATAACATTAAGTATTACCTCGAAGCAGCAAAGTCATTCTGCAGTTTGGGTACACCAACAAAAAAAAACATCCAAGAGTTACGTGCTTTCTTACAAACAAGAAACCAGAAGATCTCCTACCTATCAGCCGCAGTGCTGTTTGCGTCAATGCTAGCATGCCAGAATTAAGAAGGAGGCTCAAGGTATTAGCACCATGCTGCAGCGTCAACATGTTGAGCATGACCAACAGAAAACGTGCTTGTGGAATAGTCCCAAGACTTGGTCCCGCTGGATTCTCATTAGTAATTGTTTGTAGAGGAACAGGTTGTACACCTAATTCAAAAATAATACAAATAACACAGTTTACATTTGGGAACTGCATAAAACGGTTATAGATTTGCTTGATGGTTTTAAATACCTTTTATTCCCTGCTAGGCTTTAAAAAGAAACTTCTTATGGTAAAATGTTACTAATAAGTAATCAATTGCCTGTTGACTCTCAAAGAAGGGTTGGTGGGGTGAACAACAGATGGATGGAAGGAAAGTCAAAGTATTTCTCATCACAAAACAAGGGAAAAGATTTAGGATCCAAATTACCCGGAACTTTAAAAAAGGCTACAACATTATTTTTAAACAGTTTTCTGCTAAAGCAACAGCAACAAAATCAGATTCACCTAGTTCTTTAAATTTTGCATTAGCATCCAGCAAGATGTTCCGGACATTCTGAATAGCCCACGCATACAACTTCCCAAAAGTTACTTCTAGCAGCATTCTGTTAAACGGTGGGATTAGATCAACATCCTTCAAGCAGTCAGTAAGAGGTTCCCTGTGTAGTAAAACAACAATAAAAATAAGTATTTTCTTCTTACTGAAGAATTGTAAAAGGAAAAACAACAAAGAAGTTTTACCCTATATTTGCTCCTTCTGGAATAAGCCTCTGCCATCCACAGAACATAGCATACTGTACAGATGGGAGCAAAAAGTTTTTTGCTGCCAATTTCAGAATGGTATCTATTCCCTCCAGGCGAACTTCTGCTCTTTCCAGCTGCAGAAGAAAACCACAATTCTCATACTTATGTAAACTCCTAATATATCCAAGTCCACTTTCATTGATCTTACCTGTTTTAATAAACATTTTCTCATTTTTTCTACATCCACCGGCTCCTCTTTAAGCGCAAATTCAACAATGGTGTTAAGGAGGGCAGACTGTGGATACAAGCCTTGGACATTTTGCTTCAGCCATTTGTATCTGTGGACACCTGTAACTGTACTCAAAATTGGCTGCCACTTATCCTGCAAAACAGGAAGGTAGTATGTTAAAAGAAACATTAAATTACTGAAAATGCAAATTACTTTATGTAAAACCATGTCCAAATTTAAAATACTAAGAGGGAAAAAACCCTAAACAAATAACTTCTTCAAAGCCAGGAAAGACCTTTGTATTATTTCTATGTCATTATCATATTTACAATTGCCACATAAAATTTCAAATGCATTGATATTCAAGAAAAAGGAAGAATCCCCCCCAACCTTTATTTTGAAATGAAGCTTTATCTGAACCCTTCTAAGATTATCAATGATCTGAAAAATTAAAGAAGGTATCTTAATATATTCTAAATCTGCAGTAAGCAAGCTTATTTTTAAGTTTTACTGAAACAACACGCTATACTTCATTATATACCTTAAACATCATTATCAGAATATTAGATATCTAGTTAAAGCAATCATGCTTTTTTTTTTTTTTAATGGTTATACTTATAAACAAGGTTAATTCAAAATCTGATTTCCTACCTTGGGTGATCTAATTGGTAAAGGCCTTTTATCTATAGGTACAGGGCTGTGAGGTACCACACAGGATTCTTCTAAATCACTCTCCTCATTTCCAATTTTGCATTCTTCCACATCAGCAGATTCAGATTTTTTTGGCACTAGAAATAAAAAAAATAAATAAATATAAAATACTCTTTCATGCAATCTGATATTTTACAGTGTCACATTTCTAGGTTTGCATGATGACTTACAGCACACAGAATGCTCAAGATCTCCCTGTAATAAAATGAAAATGTACTCTTGATCAACTTTATGTCCAACTATTATCAAATTACCTCCAGTAAGACCTGCTATATGCTTTTATCTTTAAAGACCGATTTCAAAAGCACTTCAGTGTTTGTTCAGCACATTAATTTATTTCCAGCTAAGCAGCTCTTAGACTACACTGCTTTAATAAAACATGATCTTTTAATGAGATGCTACTTCTAATTAAACCTTACTAAAATCAGTTCAGAGGGACTGATATTGATGGATCATTTTTAATACGTTAGAGCACAAAGAAGCATGTCTCAACTAAGCTTGACTCTCTGGTCTGCCTGTATTTGCTGTAGGAACTGAAGTGTAATCATCAATTGAGAAAACTGCATGAAAATGCAGCAGAAAGCAAATGGCTTTGATGCTTTACCTAACCAGATTCTCAAATACAGAGAAGCAAACCATGAAATGAGATTTATTTTCATTGTTTCAATGAAAATACAATATTAATGTTGCCTTACCTCTTTTTTTCCTTTTTTCTCTTATTATTTTCTGAGCTACCCTCCGCCATCGGGGCAAGGAACTCAGAAGTTTAAATTTAGACATTATAGAGAGATCATTGCAAACTGCGGGACGGAGTTCATTGAATAAGAATCTCAAACGTTCAATGACAGGAGCACAAACTTCCTTGTAAGAACGTCCTTGTTCTTGATGGGTCTGGAAAAGGCATTGAATGATGAGGTTACTGTTCAACATACAATAAAATTAGCAAGATATAAGTTCTTAATAAAACACTTGAAATTACAAATAATCTAAACTTCAGCAAGGAAGAGGCTTACCTTAATCAGTGAACATTTTGCTTGGTAGACAACACGACACACATCCACCACAGATTTTGGGAGTGTCTTGTGCTTTACCTGGTCAACTCCAAGGGTACCGGGATGAACAAGAGACAGTGCTACGTGACCTTAATGGGAAAAGACAATCTCTGAATACATATTTCCAAAATCATCCATAACAGAGTTTAAACTGGTCTAAAATGTATCCTGGGACAGCTATACCACAAGCCTACTTACCCAAATCTTCATGCTTCAGAAGACAGCATAGTAACAAACGTCCTACTTCTTCCACAGGATGTTCAGGAGGGAATGTGATTGGTGTTGTTAAGTGACACTGTTTACAGTATCTCTCTATTTGACACAAGAAGTCCTGCAAAAACACACAACAGCTTCTATTTAACTTTGTTTTTAAATACAATGAAAGGACCCAAAAACTGCCACAGCTATCATATAAATTGCATGGAAGAACTTCTACAATCCGAGCTAGCATTCAGAAATGAGATACCCCACACAGTACGTGCTTTTTAATACATAGTAATTACAAGGCAATACTACGAATAATACCTTGTATCATTCTTCTTGCATGAAGAGCAACATGGCTCAAGGAACAAAGTTACTACTGCTTTTATCTCTTTCTGTGACAGCCAGGTCACCTAAGGTGTTTTTTAATTGTCTTCTCCTGACTTGTCACTACTGCTGCCCTATTCTCCTAAGGACTTGTTTGAGTTTTTTTGATAAAGGAGTGGAACTGAAAATCTGGAGGTATTAAAGAAGACAGTGACCAATGTAAATCTTAGGAAGTTTCATAATATGCACAATTCCAGCCAGGTGAAACCTGGATACCAAGGCACAAAGGGACTTTAAGACAAAGACACGCATGCATCTGACACACAAAATACATCTGTACTTTGACAAAGGAAACTCCATCTTATCTCAGCTAGAGGTATGCAGGGTCTGTCAATGCTACCAAAACTTGACATGGAAAGTAATGCATTGCTATATTTTTTTGGTAAGAATGCATTTACATTTTTTATGTCTCGCACCCAAAAATTCAAAAGAAAAAACTATACTGTCACGATATTAAGTGAAATACTCAAATTTCATCTCTTAGTAGTACTCAACCACTTATTTCACAAAAAGGAATTCTCAAATAATTTTTTCAACTGTTTTAACTTTTGGAGACTTTTCACCAATGAAACTGCTTCAGACCACCACTGTGACCCTTCAGCAACATTTTTTTGTGAAGAGAACTACACAGGGCTTACCTTCACAGTGTGATCCTGAATATTGTTATCTGCAATAGCTTGGAGAAAAGGCTGTGAATGGTCACTCAAAGTTAATCGATGTGCATATAGTTTGGATTTATTTGGAGTAGTATTACCAGGTGAACTGCAATGGTCTTCATCTTTTTCTTCATTGTAGCTGTAATGGATCTGACTAGTCTGCAAGCCACCAGAAAAGATAGAGGACTTCAACCATTCTAAAAGGAAAAAAAGAAAAAGGAAATCGTAGATTAAGCTATCAAGACTCAACAATTCCCTCAAATAAAAAGCATTCACAGCTTCAAACAAGGTTTAGCAGCTCTTCCATTTGCTGAAACTTTTTCACAGATAGAAAAGGGTACTGCAAACAAGAAACAATTAAGTAACAGGGCAGCCATCACTTGTTTAGAGATAACAGGGCCTTAGCTATTTTCCTCTGATTAATAATCAATTATATCCTCTATTCACCAAATTAAGATATTCAGCCAGACAAAATCCAAACACCAGATGCTTTAGGCACTCTTAACTGAACACAAATCAGTAAGACAACTGGCATGCAGAGTATACTTTCTCTTCCAATATTCTCCACCTTGTGTATTACAAAACTGTGGATATTTAACTGTTCAAAACTATCCAATCCCCATTTCAATCCTGCTAAATTTTTGGAGCTTGACAAGTGTGGTAATTAACATTAAGAATAAAGAACTTCTGAAGAAGTCAATAAAGCTACAGGTGCTAGATTTCCAATTATTTTATTTGGCCTGTATCTTTTTCTTTCATGCTTTGATAAGCATTTATCACTTATTTAAGCTTAAAATATAGTTCTGCTTACTCGCACATTCAACTTCCAGAGGAGAAAGTGGTGTGCTCATGGCCAGGTAGGAAGCGTGCAGTCCAAGAAGAAGACCCAAATTCCTTTCTGTGTCTATCAGAGGTGATGACAAAGTACTGAGATCTGGTGTCGTAATCACTTCCTGGTCAGGCTAATTAAAAGAAATAGGAGTTGAAAGCTAGAACTGAGCTCCAAAAAGAATTTTGAAAGTAAAGCAATAGTTTACTTCAGAAAGTGTGTATCCATCAATACACAACATTTTTACCTCCATATACTGGCCAACACAGAAGGCATGCATTGACTCCCGCGTGTCCTCAAATTGCAAAGCAGCTTCCAAAGCAACAACTGGGTCCTCACCTGCAAACTGAGCTAATGAGAGAATGAGGTAGTAAGTACAATATCTAAAAACCTGTTTACGCCATCCAGTTTTCAAACAGAAGGTTTTGGTGTCTTTAATTCAGATGCTGATTCTCACCAAGTATGCTACTGCCAGTTAAAGACTGGGTTTGGAAGTCCTTTATATCATACACTTTCCCATCAATCACTGTCCAAAATCCTCCATCTTTGTTGTGGTTCTCTAGATCAGCTTTACGTATAAGTGTCACCTCCTCATTATTTCTGCAACTCTGGCCAGTGAAAAATGAACCTACAGGTATAAAACAGAACATAGAAGCCATCAACAGAAAAACAGAAAGTGAAGTCTTTCCTGAACGTTCTTTTAATAGCTGCCTGATAAAATTCTTTACTTCTATTCAAAAGCTGCTTGTCTTTTGATATGGTGAAAAGTCAAAACGGCTATTAGTATGTTCCTGTCTACACATTATGCAATTAAAACACTGTACGCTGTATTCTTTTATGCATTAATCTCCAACGTCACACTGTCAACTACCTAGCACACCTCAACTATATGGCTGTTTTATGTGGAGGTATTTTGGCAAACCACTGCTCCAGTCACAGAATCATAGAATCACCAGGTTGGAAGAGACCCACCGGATCATCGAGTCTAACCATGTCAGTTCTCCCTGAAAATTATTCAGTCTTATTGCATGTTTGCCTGTGAGGCATAGACTGAAATTAAATATACAAACAAAATCCATCTATCTTTTAAATAAAGGAAAGTTACGTACATGTTAGAACTCTTCCAATCTACATATCGCAGAATCACCAGGTTGGAAAGACTCACGGGATCATCGAGTCCAACCATTCCTATCAACCACTAAACCATGCCCCTCAGCACCTCAGCCACCCATCTTTTAAATATCTGTAAACTATTTCAAACCAAAGGTAATTTCATCCAGGCAAGAACCCTCAGAGTAACATTCACACACATGTGCCTCCAGTTCAGATTGCTGTATTAAACCAATAACTCAATTTTCACAAACTTTTTGCTCTCTCCAACATACTACTGTCCAGCAGTGTGACCTTTCGCTCTCTTGCGTTATGCCAACCATGTATCATTCCTACCACCACCAGTGAAATGGTCACAGTCAGAAATGTAAATTTTCTGCTTTTCTTTCCACCCCAGGCAACCCACATTACGAAGTGTCCTGGGAAAAGTAAAATTCCTTATCTCAAAGCTTTCACATTACTCGCCTTTCACGTTATGGACAGAATTTAGTGACAAAACACACAGACGTACTACTCCTGTTTTCACTGTATCTTTTCACACTCAAAACCAAAACTTATGTGAATTACCTCTTTAAAAAGCTGCACTTGTATTCTGCTTAATTCTACCTCTATACATAGCTTCCTTAAGAGTTTATTGACAGAAACACATACTGCCACATGACTGTCATATGAATTAGTTAATAAAAATTTCTAGTGTAAAGCAGAATTCCCTTCCTGAGAGTAGCTCATGGATAGTCACCATTTTTATATAGCTACTTCATGAAAACATAACTAAATTGTCCAGATGCCACAAGTACATACCCATTATTCCTGGCCATGCTAAATCCTCATTGTCATCCCTTTCCTTTCCAGGGGCTAAATGGTTAAATCTGTCTAGATGTTCTAGCAAGCCAGCCAACAGAGGGATAGCACCAGCTTCCTGCATTAATATAGCATTTTTACTGAGGAGCAGCACAATAGAAACCACCAGTTCTGGAAGAAGAATGCCTAGAACAGAAAAAAGAAGGCACTGAGATTTAATTCAACATCTGCATTCATAGCATCATGGAAGCAAATCACAAAGAAATACATTCTGCCTTCCATTATTGCTCTTGCCTTTCCCATCAAATTTATCCTCCTCCTTTCCCATCAATCAAAAGATTAAACCGATTCTTTTTTTAGTCATGAAGACAGCAAAGAAAAGCATACCTGTTAGATCTCCATCTACAACGTAAGATACTTCTGCAAAATGCCTGTGACTGGTAGAAGCAATGCTGGTTGCCACAGGAAGTATATCACCAATGTGTGTACACAGGAGAGCAGTGTATTTCTTCAGTAAAGAGCCAACACCTAACAGGTCAGGGCCTGTATTAAATGGAGGGAAAGAACAGAAAATGATCACACAGACATATTGAAGAAACTGATTTCAAAAGCTGTCAAACTCTTCTGAAATGCAGCCACTCAGTATTAGCACTGAATTAAGAAACCATGACTTTTCAGAGCTTTTAAAAATTTTATTAAAAGTCTATTATCTAGATCCTGTTGCCTTCCAAAGAGATATTTTCCTTCACAGAAAACAGTGAAACTACTTTCAAACACTTCTCCGGCAGAATCAGCAACTAGGCTGATGAATGAGACAAGAAGATAAAATAAGTAATCACTATCCCATAGAAGAGGTATTACAAAAATGCTTGAGGAGTGGAGCTTAATTTCTTACAAGAACTTACTGTATGTATTAGGAACCTGCCCAACACAATCTCCTGGGTAAAGTTTACTAACAAGTAGACGCTGAAAACGGAGCAACAGGTCCAAAGAAGCAGATCTCTCTTTGCTACAATGCTCATACTCCATGCAGGAAGAAATGCGACGAGCAACATCTTTCAATTTGACTATCGTCTGTGAAGCGATGTTCCTAATTGGTAAAAAAAGCGTTGTAAAGTCATTAAAAGGAGCTGATAGTGAAAACAGTCCACAGAAACACAGGGAAAGCTTTGGCTAGAATTTCACATAAATCTGTAAGAAGTCCATGTAAAGCTTATTTGTTAAACAGGATTTGTAAAATACATTCATTTTGTATTTTTTGTCTTCACTCCTTACAAAAGACATAATGCAACAATTTTTACTGACATTCTGAAATGAAAGTCATAACACTATGTAGTTCATGAGTCTCAGTACCGATTTAATTATATGGTTACCACCTCATTTAAGTCAAAAAGCACAATAAATTTGTCCATTGCTTCCTGCTACACATATGAGTACTGTTGTACCTGACTTAAAAGCAGCTTCGTCCTCAGCATCTTATTAGTCACTCCTTTACAACTCTTTCTCAGTGCAAAGAATTTAGAATTCAAGTTTCTTCCTCACTTACAGCTCCAGCTACAGTCTCCTTTAAGCAAAATATTCAATTCTAAATAAACAGGGCAAAACATCTAAATAAATTCATGCTGATTCTCATACTTTGCAAGGACAGGCTTTCAAATGTTTGTCCTACATTGGTTAGACACATTTTCAGAGTACAGGAAGAAATATCAAAATCCATAATGGCAAGGTAATGTCTTCCTAAGATGAGGTAATTAAGATTAGAACTTTGCACCTCAGCAAACACAAAAGAGCAAAACTATAGAAAGCTAGAAGAACGTTGGACTTTGGATTCTGAGGAGCTAAAAATGCTAGCAGGAGACCAAATTATTTGCTAACCAAAACTGACAATCTTTCAGTTGACTGGTTCGAATAACACCTAAACAGACCTTCTGTACAAAAAGAAAAGACAATTTTGAAGCAATTACCTCAGTAACTGCTGAATTAGCTGAACTAACGGTAAACTTTGTTTTCCTGCAGATTCATAGATTCCAGTATTAATAAGGTCTTTGTCCAATGGAGTCCTATTCCTGTGAAGTGTTGATGCATTCGCTTCTTGTTCATCAATTTCTTTTTCTTTCTGTGCTTCTTTTTTTGCCTCAATATCCTAAAAAAGTTTAGCAAGTAAAAGAAAACGCATAAAATGCTACTGTGATTATGAAACATTTTATTAACAAGTATTCATACCAACAAGCTTAAGTTACTGCTACCTGTGCCAGAGACAAAACAATTCCTACCATACTAAGGTGTACTGCATACTCTCCAACAACCACGTGGGCACACTTTTTTTAAAATATAAAAAGAAGGGGGGGGGGGTGGAAGGAGGTGTGAAGGCAAACAAGAGTAGATGAACTCCAAATTCAATATCCACCATACCAAGTTAAATGATTTCTGTTCTGTGTTTAAACATACCAATACGTGCTGCACATTTCATAACGGAAGGCACATTTACTCTCTATTTAATAAAACAAATCCAGTCCACCACAGAAGAACCTGGGATAGATTTTTTACTGAGCTACAGTAATACAGACCTCTATGGAGATAATTCCATCCAGTTTTTAGACAATGTACATTAACCTGTACAGTGCTGCATGCTGCCACCTAGATAACTTTCAGAATATATCTGAAGTTGGTTCAGACATCTCTGACCTATTCTGTAATGTATATGTGTCCTAGGAGAGTTGGTTAAGAATCAGGAAGTTCTGTATGCCTTTAAATACAATAGAAAACACTAATGCTAGACTATGCATTAAACCAAAACTTAATACGTGCATTTCCTCTGCATCATAAACCTCCATTTACAGACACTGGAGAGAAATAAAGAAGAAAATCTACTAGGAAGAATTATCTAATTCTGCAATGGAAAAGCACATTTTTGTTTTCATAGCCATAAACATATATAGCAATTTAAAGCAGCCCAGGTAGAGGATATCCCATCTCCAAGAAGCTAAGGGAGAAGACAGCATACATAGAATGTTTCTTTCATCCTTTGTATAACTAGTCAGCATTTGCTAAACATTCAAACCAGTCTGAAATGGAACCTATGGAAATCTGGTATGCTGCAAAGTATTCATTCAATTCCTAAGTAATAAGGCTCAAATTTCTGCTGGAAATACATGGGTGAAATCAAGTAAGTGAAGAACTCAAGAATCCCACAGAAAGGTACAAAGTGCTTTGTAAAATTACATTCCTATCACAGAGCTTTTTGAAAAGGTTTGTTAACATTATTATAATCATCACTCTATGCAATGAAAAGATACACTCTATTAAAAAGTAAAATACAAATCGTGCTTCCATAAAAATACTGGCTTTAGTTTCAGGTCAAAAGAGCATAATATCAATCCACAAACTTCAGAAAACACTTAATACATTTTCTGTTTACATACAAATGCAAAGCTGCTGAAACATACCTGAATTTCTGCAGTTATAGCAGCATTTAGTGCAGACTCCAAGCCTCCATCAGCCATCAGGCTACCCACCAAGAGGTCAATCATAAATCTACGGCCTGGACTTACATTCATTTCATTTCCTGAAACTAAGAATGGAAGAAGCCATTAATGAACTAGAAATGCAAGCACCAAACAAAAAGGTTTAAATCTCAGGACTAACCTGCACTGGGTAAGAGCGCTGAGAGAGCCCTAGCCCGCTCTTCTGCTGTTGGCAGTAACACAGACCACCCACTCTGCAGCACTGCTTGAGCAGCTGATTGCACAGTATTAAGAACACCAGCATTGCTTGCTAATGTTACCACTGTCTGTTTCAGGCTGTTGAGCAGGATACTGCCCAAACCTAATCCAAGACACTCTGGATCTACTTGATGACTAATGGCAGCATGAAGCTGAAAAAAAAGAAAGGGGGGGAAAAAAAGGCAATTTTTAATTAAGAGGAGATGTGAACTTAAAAAAGAGTGGTCAATCCTGGAGCAATCAAGTAAGTTCATTGACCAAGATACAAACCTTCAGCAATCTGTAAATTTAAAGGGAAATGCTGGCTTGCCAAAACACATACTGAATTTAAACTAATACTCAGCAATTATGAAATATATTTAGCTACAAACCCCTAAAATTCTGAACGATAACCACCTAAAGAATAACCTAAACTGTTTCTACTTCACTATAGTATGTTGTACACTAGAGAAGCAGCATATCTTCAGTGACTGTCAGATACCTTCTAAAGAGGACAGACAATCTTAAAAAAAATCTCTTTAAGTTCCTTACAAATGCTCAAAGCCTCTGCATATATGAGCTTATTGAGTGAGTATACAAGGCTCAATACATTTACACTATATTTTTATAGTTCATTTTTAATGAGATTCAAAAAGCTGCCAAGAAGAAAAAAAAAAGAAAAAACCCTAGCTGTCAAATTTCAAAGAACAGGAACTGAGGAATTGATATTGTATTTATTTCACTTTTTCTAATCAATTCAACAAATGTTTCAAAGCACATTAAGACCACTTTTAGCATCCAAGCAATTTACTGAAACATTTAGCTCAATGACAGTTCTGTGTGTAAGAAACTGAAGGTACCTGAAGCCTTAGAAGGTTTAGTGTTGCCACAGCCATACATTCCTTCTCCTGAGGAGGGGGCCAGTCTGAAGAGCCATCCATGCCCTCCGTCACTTGTCTTAGTAAAAGGTCTAGCTGCTCAAATGTCATGGTGCAAACATCCACCACAAAAGGCACCCGCAAGCCTATTGACCATTCTGAACAGGACGACCAAGCAAAGCTCTGTAAATGGAAATAGTATACAAAGTTCAACAGGTATTTCCCAAATGTAAGATGATTCTGATGAGAGATAGAGAAGCGTAAAGCTAACATCTACAGTAATGGAAAACACAGAAATCGTATCAATACATCTTTTGAAGAGCACCATCCACTTGCATCCTTGTAAACACCCATGAAACCCTATCAATTCCAGATAAGAACTCATTATGTTTTCTGAAGTGCTATTAGGCCAGATCAGACACATTTACTGCAGGAAACACTCTGCTTGACAACCCTTCTACCACTATAACAGACAAAAAACCAAAACAGGGAAATAGCTACTTCTCAGAATACTCAGAGGGGAAGTTAGTCATGTCTTTTTGGCAGAGGAATTGCACGAGGTTTGTTTTTTATTAAGCCTTCATTTATACAGAATAAGAAACAAGAAGAATCATGCCAGCACAGAAAGAGGGCCTGCAATGAGTGTACAGAATTTGTGTCAGTAAGAGACAAAGACAAATCATAGTTAACAATTCAAAAATAAAACTTACCTGAGCAGGCCCACAAGCAATTCCAACGATATGCTTTGTGTCTAATCCTGGGAGAGCTGTGGGCTCTGGTTTGGTGATCCGCAAAGTATCAAAATGTTGACATTGATCATTGCTTCCCCAGCTATGCACTTCACTATCTTCAGTCAGTGCTAAACAATGGGTAGATCCAGCTGCCACATCTATCACTTTTTTTCCTGATAGGAAAGTCAAGTATTGAAATTGCAACTTAAATACTACAATCATTAACAAAAAAATATCAGAAGTAAGGAACCCTGCTAATTATAACCATACCTAACTATGAACACATTATGGATCTCGAGTCTCACCTTTGCCTTAGCAGTGGATAGGAAGAGTAGAGCAGAAGCAAAACCAAGGAAATATATAAAGATTCTTAAGAGACAGCTCAGGCATAAAGGTTTAAAAGTTTTTAAAAAATCTCCTATTTTGTTTCCCTTCTACTTAAAATACTTTCTCAGGAAGATTACATTGTTATATTGTAAAACTTATAGTGTAGTCATTAGTTCACGTTTTACTTTCAATCTGATCATTCATCGTAGGTGAAAACAATTTTAGGAAAGAACACAACAAAAGCAGTTTCTTCCTCATCTTCCCCTACAAAACCTCAGGCTTCTCACAAATGCAAGAAATAATCTTTACTATGTTACAAAATAGTGAAAATACTGGCATGAACTCGACTTCAACAACATTACTTGTTGCCTGTGATTTAAATTTATTCCATTCAACACGACTTAACCTAAGCGCATATATATATTATTTGCATGATAATACAAAAATGTTTTAAATAAGCGTTTCCATGAAGCTAATAAAAGAAAAGCAGTAAGAATAAAGAGAATACAAGACAAGACAAGCAGCATTTAAAGTCATAACACAGTGGCCCCAAGTCTGCTAGAATTCTAAAGATTTAAATGTGGAAATGATGGAAAATGCATACTATGATCTTTTTCAATGCAACCAGCACAAAATATAGAAAGTACATGGTACAACCATTCTTAAAGTTGAGATCATTAGTGTCTGGTAACAGGTTCCAATAATGGCAAAAAGAACTTCAGAATGTTTCCAGCTCTGATAATTACCTTTCAAGCCTTCAAGCAGTTTGGGATACCGAACATGCTCTTCCGTTCCATGCCCAAGTCTCTGATTGTCACCTTTTCCCCAGGTGTAGACCTGGCCATCTTTGGTTAAAGCAATAGAAAACTGACTCCCACAGCATACTTTCACAATGTCCAAATCCTGAAGTTTTTCTATCAACTTAGGAGTCTTGCAGCCATCACTGCCTCCTCTTCCCAGTTTTCCATAATCTCCATCACCCCAAGACCACACTTGTCCTTTAAACAGAAAGCAAAAAATATTGCATTGTTTTTCCATGTGATGATGTTACCTGTTTTGACAAACAAGTTTTTAAAAATCTGAGAATATATACTAAGCACAATTTTCAGATTATAATTTAAGAATAACAGTTATGAATTAATCTCTAATAGCTCATGAAAATAGAAGAAAAAGATTTGAATTTTTTTCACATTGATAAAACCAAATCTGGAAAGCGTAAGACATAACATGTAATGAAAATTCATCAGCGTACAGAAGTCCTTCTTAAAAATATATGAAGTATAGGGTTTACTGCAAATCAAGCCTGTGATTTTTAATTAAAAACTGCCTTCTTTCATTATAAGGTGTTATTTATAAGATCTTGCAAAATCCTTTTCCACAAACATCCAAACAAAACAAAACTAAGTGCCGTTGTCACACCACATTCCTTTGAAATATGCTACTAAATCTAATCCCTGATGTAGGAATTTAGAAATAGTCAAGTCATTCTGCATCTACTAGAATTATGGTTCAAGAATGGTAAAGCTATGCATGTCCAAAAAAGAAATTCTTGTTTTAGACTCTGGTGCTCCCTAATGCATAAGCTGGTCTCTAAGGTACTCTGAGGAGTAATGGAAGCACGCAAGGAGGAAAACAAAATAAAAAAAATACGCATATAAAAATCCGTTTCCATGTCCTGAATGAGGATATATTATATACAAAATCTAAAGACGCACATACATCCCCAAAAGGAATTTCAGCTTCAAATTCTTACAGAATTCAAGCCACTAGAAATTACCATAATATCTGCAGTATAAATATCTTCAGAATGAAAGAAAGACAAGGTAAGCTTCCTAAAAGTGTTAAGTTGTACATCGCTACTAACCATTTTCAGTAACTGCAAGAGTCTGAGCATCGCCACTCCCACAGGACACATCAATAACTTTGAGTCCTTTCAGTCCCGTGACCAGCATTGGGATGGTCTGATCTTCACTGGAACCTTCAAAACAAAACAGTTCTGTGAGAAGCAAAACTAAGAAGGCCGGGTAGGTTCTTTTGTTGGAATATGTTTTATTTTTGCTCTAGGGCCTTTTGTTGTGCGTGGATGCGGGGTATTGATTTGATTTTGTCTTCAGATTTGAGCATCTTGACTAAGCTCCATGTTAGATACCTAAGAAACCATATGTGATTTAACCCACGAGATATTCTTTGCTTTACAAGGAAGGGAACATAGAACAGTATATTCTTCTTCTGCATCCAACTGCTTATTTTCACAGAACTCATAGAAATTTAGTGGTTTTGAGATGATCTGTCCCATAATTATTTCAATTCATGTGAAAGCACATACGTTTCTCAAATCAGCTTTAAAGTAAGTTGGATAAAAGATCATTTGAGACAAGCACTAAACAATTCTTTGACTAACAACTTTAAGGTATCAAGTAACATACCATGACCAAGCCTGCCATAGTTTCCTCGTCCCCAAGTATATAGTTCTCCTTCAGCAGTAATGGCTGCACTGTAGGTGCTTCCACATGCAATATGAACAATATGTTTCCCAGCTTGCTTTCCAGATAAAGCAGATATCATTTTCGGTTCTTCCAGGGGTCTATTTAAAGAGAAGGTGAAATGTTTCACAAAAGGCAATCTGATGAGTAGATAATAAAAGGTGTGACATACTTGGTAGAAAACAATTGGTGCAGTTCTACCTGCAAACCTTATTAATAGTCTGAAGTATTAAGATACAGATAAATAAGACAAAAATTGAGTTCAGATAGTTCAACAACATACTGAATGAATGCCTGAATACTATGATTTCTATTTCCAATTAAATTAATGCAGTGTTTTTTAAAAAAATATTTGTTTTTTTTAAAAGAAAAACTTTTAATTACTGTAGCCAAACAATTATTTTCATGGCACCCTCGTGTAGTTCCTCCCTTTCATTACAAGGAATTCAGCACTGGGGGAAGACACACAAAACCTCTAAAACATATTGATGTACACCACCTAGAGAACACCCCTGTAGAAGACTGCTTGTACATAAAAGCAGGACAGTAATGTTATTGTTTAACGCAGCAGAAAAAAGGAATGATACATGCAACATGACTGCACAGGAAACAATGACCCCACTCCATAGGAGAAAATGTGCTCTGGATTCATAAAACCATAGATAAACGGCCTAATAACAGCGCAACCACTATATCCCTCTAGCTACAAGTGTTCAGAAAGCAGCATTAATACAGAACTGGGAATATTACAAGCAGAGAAAACACGCAGGGAGAATGCGATATCTGTTCAAAACCAAAAGAAAAACGTAAAATGCTGACCGTATTTATATATACAACAGCTCCGACTATGAATTCAGAACAGGGGCAAATAAATGTTACGATTATTTGTTACATACACTGTATCCCCATGACCTAGTCTTCCACCATCTCCACAGCCCCAAGAGAAAACTTCACCATTTGCTGACAAAGCAAGATAGTGATGCCCATCTGAATGCGCTGCTATCTTCACAATATTTCTGGAAGCTAGACTCTGCACCAGCTGTGGTCCCTGCGAACCAAAACAAAAGCAATACACTTAGAAATTGCTTACATTTTCTGTCATTTGCCTATATATAGAACAAATAGGTACAGTTTTCTTAAAGCTTTATCAAAACTGTGCACTCAAATTAATGAGGTAAAGGTATATAGAAAAAAATTTTAAAAAAGGTCAAATCTACTATTCAGGTGATTGTGTTCCCATCTGTAAAAGGTGTTCACTATGCATGAAAATGGTGCTTATGTTAATCTCACAGGCAATCTTACTGACAAAAGCTTTGGTTACAGTACAGATTTGTCTGAGAAACCACATAGTTAGTGTGGTTATTTCACTAAAGTAAAATCTATTTCACATCTGCCAATTTCTACAGCTGTTACCAAGGCCAGCATACCAATGAAAGCAATCATTGTATTCATCACCTCTAGCCTGACAAAATTTACTGAAACCAGATGCATTTAATCAAATCAATACATGAGAGCAAAATCACTATTCCTGAAAGTTCAACAACATAGAAGCTCACAAAAATCAGCATGTATCCACCTACTTTCCCCAAGATACTGTCAAGAGTTAAAGGAGCAGCCTTGTGCTATAAAGTAAAACAGAAGTGAACACATTTTTAAAAACATGTCAAGAAACTCACCAGAGTATCGCTGTTGTACGCTTGTGTGTAAACTCGTCCATTCCTAGATAATATTAGAAAACGTTTCTCTGCACAGGCAACCTGCACAACACCAAGATTGGCAAGACCTTCGCATTGAATCGGACCACTCACATTAGCGTAATATTTCCAACCTATTAAACCCCAAGCAATGACTTCTTGCAGAGACCCCTAGAAAATAAAAAATTCTGTAAGTATTAGTGTTGAAATATGCAACTGAATAAAATCCATATAGCAGATTTTTTAAAAACTTTTCTACACCAAATACACTCAAATCTGTGACAGTCATTACTGCCAGTAGCCAATAAAGCTTACTTTCTATAAGATATCAAAAATAAAGAATTGCATGCATCACCTCCAGGTTTAGTCTGCTACAGTAAGTGTTCAGAGATTTTTCAAGCTGGAAAGTTTAACATTTACTTTTTTCTTTATTTCTTTTTTTTTTTTAAATACATCAGACTCCAAACATTTATGAAGTCTGGTCTTGAGCATTCACTCTGATAAACACAAAGAACAGTGTAAAACATGGCCAAATTAGCCACAGTGTTGTGGTAAGAAATAATGGTCCATAAACCACAGAAATATACTCCAAGACTGACTCAAAAGAGCACTGATGTAATAAAAGATACCAAAGTAAGAAAAGTTTGGGCAACTCAAGGTTATCTTGTGAAAATCAAAAGGAAATCTGAAGAATCTTAGAATTTGTTTTCCCTCCAAACTGAAACTCAGTTATACTTCTAGGAAAAACATCTTACTAGATTTGATGTTGAAAATAGTTACCTTATGAGATGTAGGAGAGCTACACTGTGGCGGCATACATGGGGTGGCTAGACGATCTAAATGGGCCATTATCACTACAGCTGTTTGTCTTAGATCAATCGCTAGCTCATTGTCCTGTGGTAAAGTCAGATACCTTAGAAAACTTTCGTTTGGGCTCAGAGGGTAAGTCAGGAGCTAGAAAAGAAAAAAGAGCAGTCAGAAGAATAAAGTATTTCTTTGCCACTACACATAGAGTTAACATGATGTATTTTAGATGCTGAGTATCAGCACAAATTTAAGAGAAACGAAAATAACTCTGCACATCCTTTTTCTTACAGTAGAGGAAAATTCCAAACACATATGGAGAAAATACAGTCAGACTGTGAATAGAAAGTTACAAGCATAATAGAACTGACACACTATGTTTTATCAACCTAAGTAATATTCACTAAGAGTCATAGTTCAATTAACTTCAAACTCAACTAAATAAAAGCAATCTGAATATGCAGAAAAGTTAACTGGCCACATCTCGAGGTTAATTACCACAAAGGCATTAACTCTGAAACATAATGCTTACCCTCTAACCATACTATGAAAGCCAATGAACAGTGCTATATACACATTTTAAATGGCAAACACTACTGCAAATTTTGTTCGGATAGTTTTATAATGATTTTAGCCAATTATTTAGCCAATGATTTAGCCAATGATTTTTGAATTTGATACCAACATAACGCCCCTCTCAAATAATCCAAGAGTGAGTACCTGAATGTCCTCCTCGGTATTGGGCACATCTTTATTACATATTATGCTCTGAAATCTTTGTAGCAAAGGTAGAAGGGGTGCACTTGTTCCCTGTGCAGATCGCTCATTATCAGTTTCCCTTGTTCCATTATCCCAAAGTTGAAGCAACAACATAACAGCAGACAACATCTGGCTGAAAGAAGCAGTTTACATCTTCTATTAATAAGTATTCCTAAAAACATCATTTTAGTTTAGCCATACAATTCACTTTCTACATTTTCAAGTTCAGTTTTCCATTTCAAACAAATTATCAAAATATCAAAAGTGGATTTTCCAGTCTAGCTAACGTAAGATTTTGATTGCCACTGCATCACAGAAAACGTTCATATGCTTTGAACCATAATTATTACCTTAAACCCAAACCCATGACAACTGAAGACGGGCATATTCCAGTAGATAGTGATGATTAAAAGTCAGAGTACTCATGCTTCTCACCTTAGTGTACCTCTCTGCACTGCCAGTTCTAGCAATATGGCAAGTGCCAAGTGCTGGTCTTGTAATGGAATGTTTCCTGGCCCCTTGGTACTGGGAGTTCCATGCACATCTCTATTTAAAAGTCAAGCAATATAAATTAACTAAGAAATAATTGGAAACAATACATATATTTTCTTACCAAAAGCATCTACAAAACACCAAAAACCACTAAATTTACACAAAAAGATAAAATTAGAAGCAGCTGACGAGAAAAACTGACATCCTCCACACAAGATAAAGTTTTAGTGGCAGCTAGGCTTTAAAACTGCCCCAAGCTTCACCATCTCCCTATAGCTCTTTTAAATATGCTAAGAAGATGACAAACGTTTTTCATGGGTGAAATTAAAATATTCTTTATGACACTCACTATAAGAATGTAGTTCCAGTATTCAAAAGAGAATTAATTTCTGGCAACTATTGTAAAAGGATAACTTTAAGCCTCTTTAAATACCAGCGAAAAGCAGGGGACTGTTCTAAGTCCAGTATGAGTGTATTATCCCTCATATGAACATGGATCTGCAATATTTGACTATACCAGAAAGGCAAAATTAAGTGTACATGTATATTGCATTACCAAAGCACTCTTCATGTGGATACTGTTTACATTAGTGAAACACTATTTTTCAGGTAAGTCTACAGTGTATGCAGTGATTCAGAAAACTCAAATTCAGATTTTTCTTAAAACAGCTAAACGAATTAAATCATATTTAAAGAGCATCATTTCAACAGTTCATGTAATTTTTGCTCTTATAACAAAATTAGAAGGAGGAAAGCAAAGTTTCCATCTTCCACAAACTATTACATTTATACCACCAGCTGCTAAAAGATATAAGTTTGCCATTTAACAACTGCTTCAGTAATGCACAAAAAACAAAAACTTACCCAGTCACAACAGACCTTAGGAATTTAGTAGCTCTTTCCACCACTTCCAACCATACAGAAGATACAGTCCCTTCATCAAAAAGGGAGGCCTCTGGTAGAGCTCTGAGTGCATCAAGTGATTCCTGTAACAATTCACTGCACAGGTCTGCATCTTCACCTAAGAAACACAGTAATACTAGTTACAATTCCATCTTCACAGAACTTAGACATTTTTTTTACACAAAGTTTTGTGGATTTTTTTTAACCTCAAACTTGTAAGTCACTTAATTTGTACAAAGCTCTCAATTTTCACACAAACACTTTGACTGCCAGACTTCTGAAAAAGTATCTGCTTTACAATAAATACATTCAGAAAGGTGACAACTCAAAATAGCTCATTCCACTATGCATCCACCGAGGAAATGAGAAGAACTAGGTCTGGCTGGACCACAGTGAGCCGAACAGCTGCCATCTGAACAAGAAGCACAGACTGAGACAAACAGGGAGATTAAGGTGGCACAGATGACAATTCTGCCAACCTGTGCAATTTGACTATCACTGGCAAGTACACAAATAAAATACGTTTCGCACTACTGCTCCAAACTCCTTTTTTAAGCTGCTACTGTCATACAGTAATACAGTGGATTGACCCTGAAGAATAAACGTAGCTTCTGTGAAACCTGGCACTAAAAATTTGTTCTTTTCATTAAACCCACATTTGCCTTCCGAAGCACGAAAGCATCCCAGCACAACACGGCACTGGTATTGGCTTGGATAGACAGCTTGAATGGCTTTGAACAGCAAAAGTATTGTTAGGCATAATGTCGCGTAAACATAAAACAATTATTCAAATTAACAATTATAAATGTACAGTTCTATGCAAATACTTAACACACACACACACACACGCTTTAAAGAATGATTTGCCTTCCAATGAAAAAAGTATGCGATATGTTACAGAATAGACCCACCTGACCTCCAGGCTCTACGGAGAAACGCAAATGCAAATGAAAGTGCTGCTCGGGATCCAACTCGTGCAAGTCCTTCTACACCTTTGCCTACAGGTCTTGGACTAAATAAAACCATATATGCATTGTCTCAATATAAATTATATAATAACAAGATATATCTATATTATTATTTGAATAATTTGTATAGTTGGCAATTTTATAATTTAGATACATGCACACACAGATGATTATACAATTTCTTGTATAACTTCTTGTAATTCTCTTGAGAACAAAGGTGATCAACATCAAAATGTGAACAACCAAAATTCAACTTCACCTTCTTCAAAGAACAACCACTTCAATCCTCAACATCAAAAAGCTTCACAGAGAAAAAAATAAACTAGACTGGCATAACTGACTGCCAACACAAAGGTGTCTATAGCTACTCAGAGTGAAATTACGATGGTGTATTCGAAATACACAGACATATGACAATTCATGTGCTCATTACTAAGGACTGTTTTACTTCTAGTTAATTTGGACTGTGTAAACTATGCTTATAAGCTTTTTTTTTTTTAATGAAACTTCCACTACCGATAATTTCATCAATTTTGTCACTGCTTAGCTTTCTATTCAAGTGTCAATGTTAGAAATCTCTCTTTGCAGCTTCTGTATTTTCTGTTAGTTTTTCTTTTTGTGCAAACAATTACATTATGTAAGCTTTCCTTTGCATTTAACGCAGGAGATTCCCTGCTGCTTTGTCTCAGAAAGACATCAACAATTCTGTTTTCTTTATAATCTCACATCAAAAGAAAGTGAACAGCTTAGGACTTCAAGACAGAAAAAAATTAAATTAGCATTTTTTGCAGTCTGATAACTTCAATATACCAGTGCTCCTTCTAATCAGAACTTAAAGTTTTCAGAGAAAGCATTATCCAGAAACAAATGTCATTGTAATAACATCAATGCCATAATCAGAGTCATAAAATAGTTTGGGCTGGAAGGAACACTCAAGTCATCCCATCCAACCTCTCTGCAGTAAGCAAGGAGATCTTCAACTCTATCAGTCTGCTCAGAGCCCCATCCAACCTGACCTCGGATGTTTCCAGAGATGGGGCTTCCACCACCACTCTGGGCAACCTGTTCCAGTGTTTCACCACCCTCAACATAAAAAAAATTTCTTTCTTAAACCTAATCTAAACTCACTTTCTTTTAGTTTGAAACCATTACCCCTTATCCTATCACAAACCTTCTTAAAAAGTTTGTCCTCACCTTTCTTATAAGCCTCTTTCGAGCTCTGAAAGGCTGCAATATGGTCCCTCCAGAGCACTCTCTTCTCCAGGATGAACAACCTCAACTCTCTTAGCTTTTCATCACAGGAGGGGTGTTCTATCCCTCTGATCACTTTTGTGGCCCTCCTCTGAACCTGCTTCAACAGGTCCATGTCCTTCCTGTCCTGAGGGTTCCACAGCTGGACATAGTACTCCAAGTGAATTCTCACCAGAGTAGAGGGGCAGAATGACCACCCTCAATCTGCAGGCCACATTTTTGATGCAGCCCAGGGTACGGTTGTCCTAATAACTAGTCATGATACCTACTTACTGTCTCCATCCATTTCTGAAGCTGGAAACAATCATGATAAACATTTCCTTAATTGAATTGCTTGTTCTGTCAGACAGCAACCTCGTTCAGCTACTTTATAGCTTCTTTAATGCCTTATCTGACTGATTTTTCTGGTTTTAGGTCAATAAGTTATCTAGACATGGAAAGTAATCAGTCAATTTCTTGTTCAGTTAGTTTTCCAGAAATAGTTTCAAATAAAATGTATTATTACAGCACTTCTCACTCAAGCTGTGGAAAACCAGTATGAACAGAAACACTAAGAAAGCATCAGCCAAGGAGGAACACAATATAAAACCATCTTAAGAAATAAGAAGAGCTTCTTTACTGCTGAAGTTTCACAGGGCAGAAGGAATCACATGAAGCTCTCGCACACTGCATGAAAACCTTTCCATGACCTTCCTAATGTATTAACTTGTTCACGCGTGCATCGTTACCTTTTCTTATCCACAGCAGGCAGCGGAACATTACTGCTTTTCCACTTAACTTTGACATTCTCCTGAAGAACTGTTCTGTTCAATGCAATGAAATATCGTTCCAGGATAACTAGCCTCTGCTTCAGCCTCATAGCAGAAAGTGCTGTTGTAGCAGTTTGTGCGGCCAGAGTTTGCTGTTCCTTCACCAGTACATGAAGGCACTCCTTCAACTCATTCACATCTGAGAATTGGAGAAATATATCATTTTACGTGTGTTCATCTATATATATGTATAGTATACCTATATATTATGTATAATATTAAGAAAAATTAAGGCAAATTGAAAACTATGAACTGATCAAAACTCTGAACATCAAAACCCAGTAAAATTCCCAGTTCCCACATTTAATGTGCACATTTCTAATCCACAGTATTACATAATCACAATCATACTTAACAGGTGTTTTGACAAAGGTTATCATCAAAATCCATTTCATGTGAACATATCTGAACCTTCATATTTCTGAAATTAAAATGTCATAGGAAATATTTGTGCATTTTAAAAAAACAAGTTCAACAACAAATTCACATCATCATCAGAGTCAGACTTCTCTTAAGTGTATGCAAAAACCTTTGAAGTCCCCGCAATGATAAGTTTTCACTTTGTACTGATATACATTATGTTTCTCAGAAGTTCTAACACTGCTCTCAGAAGCCCTAGGATCACTGCCGAGAGCTGCTAAGCTTCTGAAACAAATAATGTCAGAAATTTAAGATGCTTGCAATTATTACTAGCAAATAAAAGAGCTGTTCTATGAGCCAACATGAGAAAATTAATTCTTCACTAACCGGAAAAAGCAGTTACTAGCTTAAAGTCCTAGCAATCTAATAACAGATGGTAGCAAGTACAGTGTCAACAAAGAAAAAAAAAAGCAAGCCACAACACTTCAAAATAAAAATTTGGTTATTACGTATTTTCACATTCTCCATAGCTTTAATTCCTAGGACTAAAACCAAGGAATTGTGTTCTTACAAAGGTTCCCTTCTGCCCCTGTATTAACAGCCTGATCACTGGGCCACTCTGGTCTGCTTTGCTCTGAATTACTGTGCTAGTCCCTAAGCCAACTCCATTTGCTGCTTGACTGCTAAACAGAAGTATCTTTGTTTTAACTGACACCTGACTAAGGGGGTCAGAAAAAAGCATGTCTGCGTTTATGCAGCCGTGGAAGAAGACACAATCTCTAACAAAAAAAAAAAAACAACACATTTTATGGAACAGGCACCTCAAAGCTATAGAAACTTAGATGCATTTATGGTAGTCTCTAGAGCTGAAAATTATATCTAGTGAGGCATAACAGGTTTTTGCAACTGTAATGGTATAAAGTATTTCAATTATTTGTCCCTACTCTGCAACGCATATTTGCAGAATTCAGGTGGCTTTCTCTGCCACCAGATCACACTGCACAGTCACTTCTGTTTTCTTGTCAGCCATCATCCCAGCCTGCTTGCAACACTGCTATTCACATTTCACTATTTCACAATGTGTTAGATTCCTTTCCCTGAGGCTATTCATATCTTTCCACCTGATGAAGATGAACAACTTATTTTTTCAAGAACAGATTAAAAAAAAAATGTTCCTTGCAGTCTAGACCTTAAAAAAATAGACAAAAGCCATAGCAGCTATTATACACATTCCAACTTTGACTCAAACAAGAAATTTGACCAAAAAAGCCACACTGTCCTTAATATTAGCCCTACAAAATTCCCTAAAGAACTCTATAGCACAGCTGAATATCAACAAGTTACACAGCTATTAATTATTTTTACTGCTGAATACTAATAAGGCAAGGTCTGCTGATACTCATCTTTTGAACAGGGGAGCAGGCAGAAGGAAGCTAAGACCCTCAAGTCTGAACACCACTTATTACTGATGAACTAAACGGACTAATGAGAGAATAGCTTATTAATAGTAACAATTCAAATTTCAGCTCAGAAGGTTACAGGAACTCTTTAAGCAAAACTACCCATATACCGCTATGCCAGCCCTTGATGCTAACCATCCCCTGCAACCCTTTGCTCTGACAGTTATTTTATGAAGGGTGGAGACACATTATTTACTTAATCTGTACCATACACGAATTGAAGTCTTAGCATACAAGTTTAACACTCAAGCTACCATTAGCAGAATCTTTAACCAACAACTACAATCGGATACGTTTCTGGCTGCAGAAGACATAGGTAATAGTTTCACCGTCTTCTGTGAAAGTTTATCACATCCTTTCCTCCCCTCAGCAACTAACCTAACTATGTCTTCACTTCATAATTCCTCCTGCCAGAAGTTCTCTGCATTAAGAGGAAAAATACCAGTAGTGTTCAGCCCAGATCACTTGACAGAACAGGGGTAAGAAGTGACACGTTTTTTTCTCAGACGCAGACAGAACATTAACTTGCACCTAAGACAGGCAGCAAGTCTTAAGGCCTGTTTGCTCCTATTTTAGCAGCTAAAAAATAAAAATATTAACACACTAAATGGTTTTTTGACATTTATTTCATTAGCTCTTGTAGGGAAAACCACAGGCTTCTAGCTGGCAAATTCACGACCTTTAAAACACCAATATCAAACCAAAAAGTTTGAAGGATTTTGATTGAACTTCAAGCTTTAGTAAAGGCAAATATAGATTCTACAGCATGGAGTCAGGGCTAAAAACTCAAAACACATTTACAACAGAATCTGGCAAGAAACCACTGTTATAACGAACACACATTCCTGTCAGCAGCAGAACTAATGTGCTCTAATTTCCTACTGGTTTTTAGATTTTATCTCACTCTTTCCCCTTCCACTACATAGTATTTCCAGTGAACAAAGAACTGAAAGAGGATGCAGTTGGCTTGGCTTAACATGCACCTAATGGACCTGCAAGCCACCACCACAGAATAAGTGGATTCAGAAGTTAGAAAGAAAAACCACAATCACATACACATTATTTCCTTCAGAAAAGATACTTACAAAATTATTTTTTACCTAGGAAGAATATAATTCCTAAAGCGTGTTTAGCTTTTAGCTTCCTGCTCCCCTATTTAAAAGATGAGCATCAGCAGACCTCACCTTATTAGTACTCAGCAGCAGAAATAATTAAGAGCTGCATGCACATTCAGAATGTGTCTCATTATGTGGCTGGGTGCTTAATCTTCAAAGTTGTATATCAAGAGCAAAACGTTTAAATTGCTGCTCAAATATTCATACACAGTACAAAACAGCAAGAACTGAGCCTTGTGCGTGTAAAAATATTCACATGAACAGACATGCCCTTTAAGAGTGTAAACAGCAACCAAACAGACTCTTAGAGCTGGACAAGAACTTTGGAGTTATGGATAAGGGGGAGGAGGAGGAGAGTTAAAATTTGTTCCAAATGGTAAGAAAGTAAAAGAAAAAACAGGAATGAAGGATTTCTGAGAAAAAAACGTGCAAAACAGAGGCAATCAAAATTTCATCCTTTGACTGAACTATTCTTTTATCAGCATTTCTAAATCTAAACTTAAAAGCACTGATCGAGAAATATTATTAAAGTAGAAAATGTCACTAAAATGAAGATAAAAACACTTTTTTCAATGCTATGACTGGTTTAGTTACTTTCATACACAGTAAAAGTTTAGATTTACCTGTGTAACAAATCACCCTTACAGGACTGAAGTTCAGCATGTCTCCTTTCTCACAAAATGAAACACAGAAAGATTTGACTTCTGAGATTTGACTTCTGTTGGCAGAGACAGGTATATCGACAGTATCTCACTGAATTCCCATGGGTAATTTTAACCTGCCCCCTAAGGTTGCCTCTAGGGCATTTCTTAGTACAATCAGTTATACTAACAATAGTAGAAAAACAAGTTACAACACTGCCTGTAAACAAGCTCTTCTTTATACCTAAGGAAACCCCTGAAGTGCTACGTCATGACACTGATTTACCAGCATAACTGTTAAATTCACTACTAGTATAAACTAGATCTGACTACATACAAAAATCGTATTCCCCACTTTGACACCATATTAATTTAAGGATGTCTGAATTACAACTAATTCCTCCATTCTTCTTCCCCTATAGAACAAAAAAAAAAATAACAGTAGTACTTCTACTGCTGATTCCAAGTAGAAAGTAGCATTCTCTAGTCACACAGCAATTAAGGTGAATTTAAAGTAATTTTGGCTGTAAGTATGCAATATTTAGTATCTTAATCATACAAAATATGAACCAATAACAGTGAATTTGAATCATAATCTATTTAACAGTTTTTAAAGGTAAGTTTTTATATACGTAGTTGTTGCACCAGTTTAGCCATTTGTATTTTTTCAAGAAATAATTACCTGACCACAAGTGATGTTAAATAAATACTCAACTAGACCCACAGCCAAAGTGAGCTGGCTCTACAGTTTTAATCTTTCAAAAAGGAGGAAAGCACCAGCTAAATCTAAGGAAAAAAAATACACCTCTCAGATTTTATACCTACAAAGACATGGTGTATCAAAGACATTTCTAAACATTCCATAGTGATACTAAATTTAAGGATTAGAAGCATTAACACTAGTAGACATGCATATGGAACACATGAAGGGATATGAATGAATAGCCATTATACAATTAAGAGCAACAACAGCAGCCAGTCCCACAGAAACCTGTGTAAATTCCTCTCCTGTTCCAAATATGCATAAATAGTGTGGAAATGGAGACGAATACATAGGCAATTAAATCCGTTGGTACTACATTAGTAGAGATGACAGCCAACTGCAAAAAACATGCAGCTGATTAACTGAGCGAGGAATAAAACAGTAGATATATACTGTCGAGCAAGGGAAACAAAATGCCAGTGTTCCCTGTTAAATGGGCTCCAAACAACTTTCTACTCAGGAATGGGATCTTGGTACTACAGCAGCATAGATCCAAGAATAAACTGTTCCACTGTACAAGAGGAGCTGGAAAAACAGGGTATCAAGACAGACAGAATGAAAATCAAGTATCATTCTGCCACTTCATGAAACCCCTCAGGTACTCACAGCTGAAGTAGTATATACATATCCCAAACCACCTAAAGTTTGGAATAGCTTCTGTATGCAAAGAAGTTACATGAAATAAGATTTTCAGTGCGGGAAAGATACAACTGGGGAGTGATTATAACAGAATTCTTAAAACACAAAAAAACCCTACCCCACCAGTGTTGAGGAAGACAAGTAAGAAACACCCACTCACTGCTTCTGTCAGTGTAAGAATAACAGAGCATTAAGTGAAATCAACAGAAGCCAAAATCAAGTCAAGTACTAGAGGAGATAATATTCACTCACTAAGAATTTTAGTTACAAAGCTCATTGCTACATACAGCTGTGGATGCTAAACGTTCAGAATGTTCAAAAGGGACTAGACAACTAATGGGGAAAAAAACAATATAAAAAATATTAAAGACTGTTAAGTTAAGCCATGCACACAGGTGCTTCATCAAAGTAAAAGCAGTGGGGAATCGAAAAAAAAAACAAAAACACACTCTCATTCCACCACACCATCACCTCTGGCTCAAAGTCCACAGGCTACAAACAATGTATCAAAAATGTGAAACAATTATTTCACTTGGCTACTGCTATTTATGCTGTTGCACTCAGGACATTGAACTAGACTGTCCTTTGGCTTGACTCAATACAGTGAACCTTAAGTATATCATGACTAAGAAAAAGTAGCCAAAGAAAATTAACTACTGTTCTTTTTTTTCCTGTAGTTTTTGAACAACCGCTTCAAAGAGTTTCCTCTTTTTCTCCCCATATCCAGGGCTGAACACCTGGACTTCTCTCCAGATCATGTAAGACACTAAAAGCAAGTATTTTCAAAAAAGAAAACTGATGAAAGTAGTAAAACAGGATTTTTTAGGAAGAATCAGAACTAGTTAATCAATAGACAACGTGGTAGGGATCAGACAGGGGAAAGACATTTTAGAGAAGCATTCATGTAAAAAACGAGGTCTGAATAGTTCAACACTGACAACAGTTAAGAGCAGAATATGAGATTGATAAACACCAAGATGCAAGAGAGAAGGAAATACACCTTAAAGTCAAATGATGGTTTACTCCTGTATTTATTAGTGTCTTACACACTTTAACAGTAGTTGGCATAAGATGACCATTCCAAAAAAAAAACTTATGACCTCTTTACCCTGTTTTGGCAGAGTAGTGATCTCAGCATAAATTACAACTAGAGAAAGCATTTTGCTTCTCTGAACTTGTTCCAGAATAACAAAACAAGGGGTTAGAGTTTGGGGGGCACAAGAAATATTGCTTCTCATTTTATGAACAGGAGGTTTTGTGTGCTTTCAAAATCTCTAAGCCCTCACAGGGGAGAGATGTCACAAGGCCCACTGACCTGGATTAGCCTGTTGAAGTTCCATAGCATGATTCCCCACTCTTCTTGGCAAAGTAAGATTGTATTACAGCACTTCCAAGACACAGATATACACTGTCCAACGTCTAGATACTATTTTCATAATGTAAGACTGTAAATCATTAAACTCAGCAGAAATAGCCCACAGTACTGGCCTGAAACACAGACTTTAAATGCCTCTTTGGTTGTTTTTGTAATGTAACTCCAAGCTCACATCTCCAAATTATACCTTACTTTTAAAGGAATAGGAATAAATGAAAACATAGTAAGACTTTTAATTACATCTTTAATTCTTAACTTGATAAGCAACAATATATTTAAAAAACAATTCTTTTCAAAAGTTCCTTCATGCTTTTCATGGGCATATGTTCTAAGATTCATCTTATTTTTACAATGACTTCATAAGATAAGCTTAAAACATTTCCTCCTTTCATGAAAAATTTATACCAAGTATCAAAATCGAACTGATTCTCTATTTTTTCAAAAATTAATTACGAAGCCACAAAAACTGTGATGACTCAAAAGGTAGCTGTTAACTGTATTTCTGACAAAAATGAAACAAAAAGTTACCTACAATCATAACAAAAGCCACCTGTAACATTTCTATAAAGAAACAAGTGTGTTTATAGTGTTCTATAAGGATTTAAGTGTCACAGATAGGTAATGCTAACTTCAATCACAAATAGTAGCAGAGACCAAGGAAGACAAATGTATTAGACAAAGCCTTCATAAGTTATTTCTAGACGAAGTGTGCCAAACAAACCATACTGTCTAATAGCACTAAAAGTAAATACAAGAGAGTAAGCTATTTCTTTCTGAAAACTCCAAACACACATACACTCCTTTTTTTTCTAAAGCAATTGCTTTTTCAGTTTTTAAGAAATAATGGGAGGGTGAGCTTAAAAGCCAGGTTTTATCCCAAAAATGAGGTCAGCTAGGATAAATTTGGTAAGATACCTGGAATTTAGATTACCATTTTGTAAAACAGTTTTATGTTACTCTTTAGCAACAAACACTAAACAAAAACATAAAAACAAAAATAGTGTGACCTTCAGCTTGCATCTCTTCAACACATTCAATTCTCACTCCCCCCTCTCCTGTAGTGGCAATTCCTTTCATTCCTCCTACACTGCAAAATTCTGTCCCCTACTAGAGTGACAGCAAGTCCATCTGTCCTCCTGTCCTTAAGCAAAGGGAGCAAGCTGCCTGGCACAGAGCAGTGGACAGCAGACTGGCAGCTGACTTGTGGCTCAACAGCAACAAATAGCTTCCCTACCAAACAGGCTACATAGATGCAGATTTTGGCACTGAAGAGACAATACTTTTCCCAGGGATCTTTAAGTGCTTCTGGGTGAGGGGAAAGGAGAAGCAGCACAGCAGATGTCTCCAAAGTTCACGCATGCTAACATCTGAATCAGGCAATATCATGCACTAGAACTATAAAACAAATCACGGAAGTGAAGCTTCTTCTGATCGGCTATTTTTAAATCTGGACAATTTTAGACAATGAATCGCTGCTCTGCAATAATAAACAGACATGGACTTCAACTGGCTTCAATATCAGAATGAGTATTTTATAAGCCCATATGTGAAGATGTGAACACACAAACCATTTTTCCACTGCCATCATGGGGGAGATTACTGTCAGCAAAGATCAGCACAGACAGTCAATTGCACTAACCATTTCAACCTTCCTCCCATGGTTCACTCAAACTTATCTACCAGACCATGAAATAAAAAAGAAAAATAACCTATTAAACCTTTATTGCCTGCAGAAAATTCAGGCTTTGGAAATTATGCCATTGCTTTTGTGTCTGCAACCGAAAAGAAATATTCTGAAGACATTGAAACATTTCAATATATAACTGCGTTTGTTCCAAGTCAGTTTATCATCCCTTCAAGCAGCATGAAAGGTGCAAATTGACTCTTCAAGTCATGAGTCTAATTAAATCTGAAAGTAATTATAGTAAATGTTTAACATGAATCACAGTTAAACACTTACCCAACTCATTCCACTAACCTAACAGATGTATCTGTCAGCAAGTACACTTGATCCAATTACTCCCTGATGCTACAGAAGTGTTGATCAATACAGAATACGTAATGCTTCAGTAAGAATGACCAAAACAGCTGTAATACCTGGTTGTTTGCCCCACACCCAACTCTCAACAATCGATTTGGCCCTGTAAGTGGGCAGTGGAGTCTCTTCTTCATCTTTCTTTTCTTTGTCATTTTGCTCTTCTTTCTTTGATGCAGCCTGGCATTCAGCGACATCATCTAAAGAAAAAAGGGGGAAAAGAATATCAGTTAAGCTACTTCTCCCTTGATTTCAGTTCTAGAGTAGAAATGTAAAGGTGAAATGCGTAGCCCGCAAGTTTGCAGCAATATTGTCTATCATTAAGATCAGAGGGCAGGAGTAAGCAGTATTGCACCATGTTAACCATCACAGGTGCTAGGTCTCGCGTTACGTTTCGTAAGACAGTGACCTTAGAATCCAAAAATCACTGCTGTAACCTTCTAGGGAGGAGGAACATTTAATATTGATGCCACCACATAGACTTCCAAAGCATTTGCAACACACAATATTGCAAAGGATGCGTTTTAAATCAGGTTTTGCTCCCAACTATCTGCATTTCTGTAGTACTTACTTGTTTTAATATTCCATTTCCAACACACGATTTCAAAATCAAGAACTACAGACTCGCATTTACACTGATATTATGCAGCAGCATACCTGTAACATACATCTGTAACATACCTAGCATCTTAGTAATTACCAGCAAGTAATGAAAATATCACCACTTTCTGTCCAAGCAACAAAATAGCACTTGCAATCCTTTGGAGATTACTTTCAGAAAGACAAAACACAGACATTACTCACTTATCACTGTAATCAAAGGTTGTGTGAAAGTCACAATTTTCTCAATACAAGAGAATTAGACAGCTGGAATTCTCTCCTTATTCATATAAGTGATGCAGATTTCTACATCCATACCTCCTTCAGTCAGTTCAACGCACAAGACTGCCTTGCAATTAAGAGACACATTGAAAACTGCTTTTCTCACCTTGACCTTCTTTTCTAAAAACATCCCCCAAAATTTCTCAAGTTCAGCATTTGCAACTCATCCATGAAGAAACTGTTTTCAGCCACTTTCACTAGGCTCTTTAAAATGACTGCTCCTCCATTCCTATCTGCCAATCTAGTCTACAGAGACTGCCCTCCCAAATTTCCCAGTCAAAATAAGCCAGATAGGAAAAAAAAAGACAAAATGCTAATGCTTATCTCATCTCCCACTTCCAAAACATATATATTTGTACCACTGTATTTCAGAAGACAATAATAAGCAAGAGGGTTGCAGCTGCAGTCAGACACAGCACATTTGACTGCAGTTTGCCTCAGGCTCACCCTGTGACCCCACTTGGAGATCAAAGGCTCTCATTATCTCAGAACATACAAAATGCACCTACGGCAATATACAAAACCATTCAACTACTCTTTCCAGCTGCCCTGAAAAAATGCAAATACCTAATCTGTTTGTAACTGAATCTGTGATTCCCTGCATTAAAATTTTGTTAGGCCGTAGACAACAGCACCTCCCAAAATAAACCTAAGGTGCCTAATTATACAAGGTTTAAATTAAAGCAACCTATAACACAAGCTAGTGCTCAGGAGGTGGCAGATGAAGAGTTAAGGAGAATATGAAAAAAGAGAAGGAGCCATAACTGCAGCATGCACGCTGCAGCTGAGATTGTGGGCTAAGGAAGGCACAGCAAAAGTCACTCGAGAACAGGAAAAAGCCATTTGGATATCCGCCTACTGAGTGGAAATCATAGAGAGCAAAACCATTGCTCTCAAACACCAAGGACAGTCAATAGTACAGCAGCCACCAGCATGTCCAAAACACATGTCCAAAGCGTGACTGTATCTACCTGTTTCTATTCCAAAGCACAAGCAAATAATGTAAAAGGCAAAGATTCCATTACAACCTTAAACCAGTGACTAAGGACCCTGTTTATCCCCAGTAATTCAGAATATTCCCACAGTAACATCATAATCTCACTGTTTCTCCACTCACTCACCCACCTAGAAACGCACTTCACAGGATCTGGGATTTTAGTTAGTGAGTACAAGAGGGTTTTGCCAAGACACCATGTTTCACAGGCAGCTGTAAGAGAACTTGCTACACTTTTAACAGATCCTTGGCAAAAGATGACAATGAGCTACAAGCTTAGTAATTTTGCCCAGCTCCTCACAGCAAATAGAGAAGGTCCCAATCCAGGCTGGAATTTAAGCTTTGTACTGTATAAAAAGAACCTTGACGCACAAATCCACAAGTAGGATTTGTTTTTCCTCCACTGTCTGTGTGAACTGAAAAGGAGAACAATAAGAAAAGAAGTGGGAAGGAGCTTAGCTAAAAATCAAATTAAAGGCCCACATCAAATTGTTACACAAAGACTTTACATCATGTTCGCAAAAAATCACTTGCACCATAAGGAATAAAGCTAAAATCAGTCTAGATTGAAAGCAGCAACATGGACTTATTGATTGTTGAAGCTCAGTTTTGCATAAAGGGGTTTTTAAAAAGGGAACCCTAAACATTTTTCAGGAAATGGGGCAGGGAGGAAGAAATCTTGAGTGAAGCCCGCAGATGCCAAAATAACAAGGAATACAACAGTTTTCAAAAGAATGCACTCTAAAGCAGTATCCAGTGTGACAATTTATTTTAACTTCAGTTTTCTCAGACTGAAGCATGAATATTGTGATGGGGGAAATCAACTACGTAACATTCTTCTGAAAGAACTTTCTCTTAACTATATTTTAGTTTACAACCTTAAGCCTCCAGACTGAGGTAGGAATGCTTAGCCAGTCAAAACTGAGCAATGTAACCACCCTCAACTAGAGTCATGGAATTGTTATGGTTGGAAAAGACCTCTAAGATCAAGTCCAATTATCAATGCAATACCAACATGTCCACTAAATCACGCCCCAAAGTGCTACATCTACACATTTTTTTAACACCTCTAGGGCTTGTGACTCCACCACATCCTTGGGCAGCTCGTTCCAATGCTTCACCACTCTTTCAGTAAAGAAGTTTTCCCTAATATCCCATCTAAATCCACCCTGGTGCAACCTGAGGCCGTTTCCTTTTGTCCTATCATTTGTTCCTTGGGAGGAAAGACCAGCACTCATCTTGCTACAACATCCTTTTAGGTAGTTGTAGAGAACAATAAGGTCACCTCTCAGCCTATTCTTCTCCAGGCTGAACAACCCTAGTTCCCTCAGCTGCTCCTCATAAGACTTGTGCTCCAGACCCTTCATCAACTTTGTTGTCCTCCTCTGGACATGTTCCAGCACCTCAGTATCCTTCCTGTACCAAGGGGCCCAAAATTTAACACAGTAATCAAGGTGTGGCCTCACCTTGAAGTAAGTTCCAAACTGAAGCACAGCAGATCACTGTACATGCTCCATCTTGCACAGCAATAGCCTAATCCTTAATGGAGGATAAAAAGTAAGCAACTAAAAGGTAGAACTCGCATTTCATCTTCAATGACGAAAATAACAGACACTGCATAGTTGTCTCTGCCACCTGTTGTAGTACAATCTTGTGCTGCTCTTAAAACCCAATGAACCCATATAGTTAGAAATCCCTCAGTAGGAAAAAAAAACCTGCAACAGTTTCTCAACAGATGTTGCCATTCACTAGGCAAAAAGTTACACAGGGTGCTCTAGGCAAGGGTTGTATTTTAAAATAATTCTAAAATAGCATTTTGTAGTCTCAGACCCAGGAAATATTTGTTGCAATACAAATTCATAATTTGTTCTCCGTAAAATAGCTTTTCTGTTTTTTATATATGAATACATACATAAAAGCTTCAAATGACAGTTGTGAAGGAAGGATGCATGCCTAACCACTTGCAAACCACATTTACGCAGCCTTCTAGGTGTACATGTCCACCTGACAGAAATTCTGATCTCCTAACCCTAACTGGAAATAAAGTTTCTTTTCTTCCCTGGTAATCTACCTTTAAAAACGCATTCTTTAAATTATCTGTTGAATATGCGATAAAGCATTTTACACTTACAAGTCAAACTGCCCAACGGGGTAACTACAGATTTCCCTCTGTCCTGCAAAGACAGTACAATAACTTAAAGCCAAGTACTGAACGCTTGAGCCACTGGATACAGCCAATATAGCTGGGTTGAAGGATGCAGAAAAGAGGAAGAGAAAGGAGGAATTTCTCACTTCTAACACGTCCTTCCATACACAAGAAAGGAGGCTCAAAGCAGGAGCCAGCCTATATCTCTGCTTGCTACTGCAGTTTGAAGCACGTGATCTAGATGGTAGCACCCATAACTAATGCCCACATACTGTTCTCATAAAGATTCGGGTTCTGCCAATCTCTCTGGAATTGCTTGTGATGTTTGGACTTTATTATCTATTTGCAGGTGCAGCACTGAACAAGGTCTGTGGATTCAACAGCACGAGGCTGACAAAGGTCTTACTTTCAGCAAAGAGGAAACAGAAGAGAAGAGGAAGCCCACAGTGTTTATCAAAGTCAGGACAAAGGCCTGAAGGTGATGATTTTATATTTTTGCCCTGGAACTCAAGAGACCTGTGAAGCATACAACTGACTCTTATGCGTTAAAAATTTGCAGTAACAGTTTTCGAATTTAAAAATTAAGAGTAACATTATTCAATACTTTTTTTGTTCTTTTCAGTACACAGATTCTAGTACACAAGGTACTAATCTGATCCAAATTTTCTGAGGGCAGCCTGATTATCTTATAAGTACATGCCATGCTGCAATTGCACCTGTATTTGGACATCACTACTGTCACCACCGTGTCCTCAGATGATACTTGGAAACACATAAATGCATTCTGCTACATACAGTTTTCAAACATGTTTTTCTGAAAGTGTCGTAAAAAAACCCAGAGGTTATTCCTGACCACATGTTCTTGCTAACAGTGGGAAAAAACATACTATTTGCATCTTCTTACTAGAGGGAAAAGTAATGTTTTCCACTATTAATAGCATGTTCTTCCAGTCTATTGCCACTGTTAATATCCTTTGAAAGAAAGATGTTCCTGTTCTGAGCAGTCCAGTTAGCATCAGCAGAGCAGTATGGAACTAGTGAAGAAAAAGGCATTATAATGGATAAGCATAAATTGAAACTTCTCAAAACAGCCTGAATAAAAAGGGCTACTTACAGCAACCTCTCTATCTCCAAATTAGTCAATATAGCATCAGAATCTCAATAGTGAGACTAAAATACATTGCTTTTAATATAAATGGTGATATAAATCTCATTACTAGTATGTACTTGTACCTCGTCTCTTGAACTACACTTGTAGATCACTTATGCAAATAAAGTAACTACCAACTAAACAGACTGAAATACTCCAGATTTTAATTTCATCGAACTCCATTCGGGCTGCATGTTCAGAGGTGCAAAATGACCACTAGTTTTTCTAGTCACTACTACCTAATGGAATCATATACACATTCTGATGAACATTGACCAAAAATAGCCTTGATTAG
Organism: Phaenicophaeus curvirostris; assembly: GCF_032191515.1. Taxonomy (NCBI): domain Eukaryota; kingdom Metazoa; phylum Chordata; class Aves; order Cuculiformes; family Cuculidae; genus Phaenicophaeus; species Phaenicophaeus curvirostris. The sequence continues at coordinate 139,000,615 of NC_091392.1, read as the reverse complement.
CTTTTGCTTCTTAAAGCTTAAGTTTAGTAAGCAAGACAGTTATATTTTAACAATCCTCCAGGCCAGTATAACGATATTTATGCAGGCTAACTTCACTGAAAGATAATTCATACATTGATTCTAAGAGTTAAGAGTCTGAAGAAAGCATTATTTAAATTTCTGAACTACTGTAGCTTTTCAAGAAATAGAGGTTTTAGCAGCACCTATGTAGAAGACAGAACACCCCAGTTGGGAAAAGGAACAGGTGCAATCTATGTTCTGTAATATCTACATTCCACTCTTCCAGTTTAATAAAATGGCACAATACTTGGGCTATTTAGTTCACTATTTCAATTTTCAAGAAAATGACAATATGTGAGAAAACTCGTGTATATGGAAGCCAGTGCTACTTTTAAAGGTACAAAACCAAAATCAGAGACAAAAGATTACAAATCATCTCATACACGACCTTTTCATAAGCCTGTGGTTCAGACCAAACGGCTGCAGAGCAGCGAGTGCTCTTGCCCATGAAGGTAATTGATAAGTGACCTCCCTGGCTTTATCTCAACCCATAAGCTTTTCCAGCTTGTTTTCGCCCTCTGCCCCATTGAGGAGGGGAGTAAGCAAGCAAATGGGTAGGCAGCTGGCTAAAATCAACTTACTGCAACACAGTACTGGAAACAACAAGTGGCAGTCTTGCTTTTTTTAAAAAAATAAACAAAACCACACACAATGACACACAGATATAAAACTTTCAAAAGCATCATCACAGCTTGGACCACTGACATTTTATGGTAGAATAAATGCCTTATTTCTACAGTAAACTGTCAGAATATTTGTATTTTTAAGTAACAATATCCTCCAGCCTTTAACACTTCATACTCTTTTGATCCTTCCAGGTCACATGCGCAGACATGCACTCAAAATTTTAAAAAAAAACTTCACATCACTGTAATAGGTATCCCAAGTGTGGATGAACACATGAAGTCACAGAAGATTGACTAGCTCAACACTGCTCTTTTTTTACTTTATATTGCTGTCTACATACTAGGTCAGAACTGACAGCAAGCATTTTTCTACTTGATATTTCAATGATTCCCCTAAAACCAAAAAGAATTATACACCTTTCTATTAGCATTCTCAGAATCACTGAAAGCATTGCAACACCACAGGTGATAAAAATCTCTCTGTGGCTATTTAGCCATAAAGATACTGGAAAAATAGTTTTCTGTCAAAGATCAGCACACATACAATTCTAAAAGCAGGTAAGTATCTGGCACAAAAAGAGAAAATTGCATCTATTTCAATTGTAAAGCAGGTATTTGTTTTATTTCCTTTATTATTATTATAGATGTTTGTTATGTTTTTGTTATGTGACAGCAGACTATATTGAAATGTTATATTAGGAATCGTGCCTCTATCACAAACTGTCAAATGAACGGGTAAGGGTTTCACAAAGCTTATTTACAGGATAACACTCCACTGCATCAAGTTTATGATGTCTTTCAGTAATATACATGAAACCAGGCAATTCTAAGAAAAATATTACACTACCTCCATTAATTTCATAAGCAGCTGCTGTAGCAGCCCTTCTAATAAGATCAGCTCTATCTTCATCCAGTGTCAACAATAATACTCAACGGGACCAGCATCAGAAGTGAGGACAAAAAGGTTTTCTAGCTCTGAAACAGTCAGGAGCATAATTCTAACCCTTACTACAGCACACAGACACCCACAATCTAGGAAGCTTATATTCTTGACAAAAATAACATAATTCATTCTCCTCTCATTAATTATTTTAGCTTCTTTCCTGTACAAATAACTTCCTCTAGTCAAAAACACGTTTTTCTCACCTGCTTTCTTTTTTTAAAAAAAGATAAATCATAGGTACAAAAATTTCTCTGTGTAAGGAATTAAACATTACTGGTTTGAAATATCGCGTCTATCCAAATGTACAGCACATGAAGTAACAGAGGCAAAAATAAGAGTTCACTGCAACCAAAGGCAATATTTCCACCCTTCTCCTAGACAGAGACTCATTTATTTAGGGGTCACGAATTGTTAACAAACCTTACTTGACCACTTAGTGAGCTCATTTCAGACAGATTAGGAAATAAACCTTTTCCTTTTCTTGACAAAGTTAGTTTTCTGTTCAATAAGGAGCCATGAGAGCAGAAGGAAAAATGTTAAGAATAGAATCACTCCATTTTTGCAAAATCCATCACAAAACAAAGTCCATCAAGAAACAAAATCCACCTCTGCAAAAAAAAATATCTCTCAATAGATGCACTATTTTGTTATGTGTAGGATCATCAGTATTTGAACTGCTCTCAAGTACACTTAGAAAACAAAAAAAACTACATTCTCAGCCAGGTTGTGGACAGTTTTTTTAGCTGACCTGTTAGTCACTTTATAAAAATTGTAAACAATATTAGACATAGCAGCATGGGCTTTACCCCATGCCTCAGACCACTTCCTTTCAACAAAGGCTTCAGCTGTAAACACACCAAGCATACCAAACAAAAGGACACTGCCAAGACTCTCATAATAACATGCCTAGCTATGAATTTTACTTTTAAGAAGTCTGAAATCTGTTTCAATTGTATTTCATTCAAAACAGATATCTGCAAATTGTATAGACCAAATTCCTTTTTTATCAAGATGAAAAAAAGTTAACTAATAAATTAAAAAAACTCACCTTTTCTTGGAGGTAGTTCACCACTGTGTGTTAAGTCTGTTCCAGGATATACAATCTCCCCATCTTTTACCATTTCATTCCACAAGCCACATAGTCCATCTCGTGTAAACGCAAGCTGTTAAAAATAACACATTAAATAGTTACACACAACCCTTTTCTCTCAAGATAGATCAAGCTAACATTTAAAATACATTACTTTTTATATTTTGTCCCAGAAGAAAGAAAACACACAAATCACTTCACTGGTCTATTCACTTTGTGTGTGTGTGTGTGTGTGTGTATGTGTTTATGACAGGGATTTAAATGAACTTCACAATCTTCAACTCTTTAGCTATGCTATTTTCAGATTAAAAGCTCAAAACACTAACTTTTAGATAGACTCAAATAAATTCTCATCAGAAGTATGGATTTGGTCACTTCAGAACTATCCACAGATTCAAGGCAATTATCCAGGGGTCATGGGGTGGTGAGTTGTCCTTTTGGTCTTCAGGAAAGGCTACTGGAACAACATGAAGCTGCATAAAGTCACAGAACAGGGAAGCATGAAGAAAGCCACTACAGTCCAGTCCCCTCTCTAAACTAGTGACTGAAGAGCTGGACACTCAGCCAGAACACATAACGTATTTAATTAGTTCAAACTGTGAGAGATGCTTTGTACAGCACACTGCAAAATAAGTGTAAAAATGCCAAGCTAAGTCAATAATAACCAAGCTATAACTTGCAACCGTATAGCATAAGGGAGGAGGAGAGTACATGAAACAGAAACAGAATACCTTCAGCAGACCAAAACGGTGCAGTAGAGACATTTTTTTAAAAAAAAAGAATACTGAAGGCTGATTTGGTAGCACTTTCTGTTATATAAGGAGGTTGTAGAGAGGAGGAAACTGGCCTCTTCTCCCAAGTGAGAGGGGACAGGACAAGAGGACATGGCCTCAAGCTCCGCCAGGGGATGTTTAGGCTGGACATTAGGAAAAAAATTTTCACAGAAAGGGTCATTGGGCACTGGCAGAGGCTGCCCAGGGAGGTGGTTGAGTCACCTTCCCTGGAGGTGTTTAAGGCACGGGTAGACGAGGTGCTGAGGGGCATGGCTTAGTGATTGATGGGAATGGTTGGACTTGATGATCCGGTGGGTCTTTTCCAACCTGGTGATTCTATGATAAGCAGTATCCAAATCCAAAGTGTTTTAACTGAGGAGTAATACAAAGATGTTACTTGCACAACTGCTGTAAAATATATACCGCTATTCACAGAAGTCCGTTTATACCTTATGTTCAACTATTTCCTAAAGATATTTTAATGATTAAAAATGACAGGTTTTAAGAGTCACAACCACCAGCAAAGAGCCAATTTGCTGATCCAGCTAATCTCAGTTAATGCGAAGAATTAAAGACAAGTTGCATGTTTTGACACCACTGTAACATACTAAATCCCTTTACTCATAGATATAGTTTGGGTTGGAAGACACCTTTACAGGTCATCATGCAGGAGCAGGGAGATCTTCCACCAGATCAGGTTGCTCAGAGCCCCATCCAACATGACCTTGAACACCTCCAGGCATGGGGCCTCCACTGCCTCCCACGCAAACTGTTTCAGTGTTTCACCATCCTCATTGTAAAAACCTTCTTCCTTATATCCAACCTAAATCAACCCTCCATTGGTTTAAAGCCATTATTCCTTGTCCTGTCACAACAGCTACTACTAAAAAAGGCTGCCTCCCCACAGTCTTCTCTTCTCCAGGATCCACATTAGTTTCTTGACTTCAAATTGCATATTTCAGAAATTCACTCCAACACATATCAATGATTTCAACTGTTTTGCTTTCAGCATAATATATGAGCAAACACGTTGTATGCATTCATCGCTTGCTATTTCCTCATCTTAGCTGGAAAAGGATGACACAACGTGACATTATTCAACTTACATGCAATTTATTAATCGCACACAAGAATTACACTGTCACCATGCTCTAATGAGAGCTACAGCCCATTCTTCAGAGCCAGACAGCACATAGAGCTTTTGCAAAGATCCTGGGTTTTGATAAAAGCTTTACATTTGGCTTAATTTTTTGAAAAATTTGAACAGACTGAAGTAAAGCTGCATTTAAACAACGCAAAAAAAAACCCCAAAATTAACCATTCACCATTGACTGAGTTTCTTGGATTGTTCTCAGTTTACAAATATTTCAAAAATAAACAGTGCTCAGCTTCTCCTTCATCAGATGCGGTCGTATACTTCAGTAGAACATGTAAGGAATTTATTTTTCATTATTTTTTTCTGGCAAAAATAGTTAAACACAACTGTTTCACTATTTTTGGCTCATACATCAGAGATTTTTTAAAAAAAACTTTCACCTGTTGAATGCTAAATTATGCTAAAATACAAGCTTGAAAAATAGTGAGTGAGGCAACCATCCAGATGGGTCACATAATAAATTAGTTATCACAAAGTTAAGATTTTTGTCTGATAAACTGCCTTCTCACACATTTTATTTCACATTCCCAGACCACCTTGGTATGGAAAATTACTCTTTCAGCCCTTAAGCTTACAATCCAAAGGCCTAAGGGCTTTGAACTCAAGGTTCTTCATTAAACAGCACTGGTTTATTTCAGCAAACTTACTACTTTTGTAAGCATTGCTGTAAAGCAGAAGCAGCAGCAGTTTTCTCTGTTGTAACCTCTAAACCTTTCACATGGCACAAAGCTCACTCAAGTCTTTCAGGCAAATAAAAACGGAAGAGTAAACAAAATTTCTTCTGCCTTGGGTTTCGTGTTCAAATTCTTATCAAAGTCATTTTCTTGGTATGTTGCATAAAGATAGGGCAATCACCAAGTTAACAGCTCAGAGAGAGGTCTCCCTCCTTCCCCAAATATTTCACGTGGAACCTTACACCATAAACAGCCTTCAAATAAACTGGTTTTTTGCTTTTATTCAAGCTGTAATTAACATTTTGCCAGTGGTTTACATGTCAGGGAGAGGTGAAAGGAGACATGTTTGAAAGTAAAGGAATACTGGACTTTTTTTGCAGCAATAATCAATCAATCAAATTAAAGGATAATTAAGAAACAGTCGTTACAACCAATGCATATGTCATATCTGAGGGGAACTCAACCCCAAGTTCACTATTAATCTACCTGACCTTCAGCAGACATTTTGAACAGTGAACTGCCGCTACGATAGCCAAAGCTGAAAGTAAAGTGAGTTCATAAGTGATAAATTATTCGATTTTATTTTCATGATCCCAAAATTCTACACTCATAATACAAACTTCACAACTCCCTTATGAGAAATATTTCACTCACCCAACAGAAACTAGGAGGAGTGGCTGATATGCCAGAAAGTCCACAGGACCTCAAAAGACTGGAGAAATGGGATGACCAGAATCTCATAGAGTTCAAGAAGCGTGAAGTCCTGCACTTGGAGAGGAGCAATCCGAAGCACCCATACATACTGGAGGCAATCTAGCTGGAAAGCAGCTTTGTAGAAAAGAACCTGTGCATCCCCATGGACACCAAGTTGAACATAAGCCACCAACATGCCTTTGCTGTGAAGGTTAATGGGTGCCTTGGGTTGCATTTAGGAAGAGTGCTGCCAGCAGGTCGAGGGAGCTGATCCTTCCCCCCTCTGCTCAGGACTGGCAAGGCCACACCTGGAATACTGGGTCCAGTTCTGAGTTTTCCAGTACAAAATACACTGACATCCTGGAGAGTCCAACAAAGGGCCACAAAGAAGATTAAGGGACTGGAGCATCTTTCCTATGAGGAAAGGCTAAGAGAAACTGTTTAGCCTGGAGAAGAGAAAGCTCAGGAGGCATCTCATTAATGTTTATTTTTGCATACCTTAAGGGACAATGCAAGGAAGAGGGAACTATTTCCTGTGGTGGCCAGTACCCAGACCAGAAGCATGGGCACAAACTGAAACACAGCAGGTTTCCTCTGACCATCAAGAAACACTTTTGCACTGTGAGGTTGATCAAGCATTGGTACAGGCTGTCCACAGAAGTTAGTCTCCATCCTTGGAGATATTCAAAAGCCATTTGGACATGGTCCTGGGTAACTAGATCTAAGTGGTTCTGCTTGAGCAGGCAGTTGGACCACATGACCGCCATTTGTGATTCTACGAAACTAGCAGCTTAAAACAACAGTAAGTCAACTGTATGGTAGAAAAGTCAGATATCTGCTTTGATGATACTATCCTGCTTTTCTTTCTTTCCAGTGTTTCAAGGCTGTCTTAGCACAAGCACATATTACTTCCTTCATTTGCTCCCATCAATACTTCCTGCATTCATTCATTAGCAAAGAGTCTATCAACACCCACAAATGCTGAGAGAGAAGAATTAGAACTTTGTTCAGAACAAAGTCGGACTCTATTTAGTTTCTATTTTCAAAAAAAAAAAAAAGACTCTTCAACAATATAGCTCTTCTTCCACTCAGTTTTTTAAAGAAAGTTCGCAAGGCAATCTATGGTGCAGTGCAACAGAAGAAAGGCGTCTTCATTGTTTCTGGCATAATGGGTTGCACGTACAAGGGCATCTACCTGTGTTTTGTTAAGTCAAACATTCTCTCTCACCAGAACGCTTAATTTAGATGGACATCTTTGCCTCTAATAATTTAGCAACTTAATCCGTGAATGTTTACAGGAATGAACAAGTTTGATAAGTTCGCAAATTAAGAACAATTAAGTATTCTCTGAACTTTTGCAACTGTCAACAGTGCCAGAGATGTACACTCCATAAAAACCTCACAAGGACCCCAAGTCTCTGCTTCCCCCACAACCTACATACTGCCTTCCCAAGGCTAAGACTACAGCACCTCCATGCTCTACCACCACTATCCACTGCCATTAAACCTTGGCCTGTGTTCTTAATCCTCTTACTCACTCCACCAAATCAAGTGCCATTCCCCATGCCCAAAACATCCCTTGCTCTTCCTATGTCACCTCCTGACCACCTCTCAGATAAGACCACAGCCACATGCCCTCACCTCCTACACACCTCACCTTCACAAACCCCAAGCCACTTCTACCATTTGTAACACATTCTCACCCCGCCACTGTCTTGAACTCTGTACTTTTAAGGCAGGTATCTCACTAAATTCATGCTTCCCACACAGACCTAAGTCTCAGCCCTGCCCACTAACCCCAAGCCAAAAAAAGCAAGGGTCTAAGAAGACTTGAAAGTGAACTTCTACTGTACTGTAAACTGGGCATACACACCCCACTAATCTTTGGCTAATCTTACCTCTGCAGTTAAACTGTAATTTATTCTGCCTGGTTCAACATGTTAATTAAGTCAAAGATATATCTCATTTGGTTGTTGGTATATGCTGCTGCCATCCTCAAACAGGACTGGCAGTGAAATTTCCACCTGTCTCTGTCAACTATCTCTATCAAGAATAAGGGATTTGCATTAACATTTCCTTACATTTTAAGAAAATTAAATTTTGCAACCATAACTGTATAAGCTTCTGAGAATTCTCAAAGCACCACTAGAATTTTGCTTTTAATAAGTTATTTTAAAAATAATCAGCAGCTGTGATTTTGTTCTGAAGTCAGCTGTTTAAGTCAGACAAAATTTACTCCATGTGGTACAGCAGATCCCGTTCTCAATGTGGTTTCATACAGCTTTCCTGCAGAAACCATAGAAGCCTCCATAAAAGTTAACTCGAGCTCAAGAAAAATGAAGCCAGGAAAATAAAATAACACAAGAGGACAAGGAGTGATTCAGGTAGGATTCCTGATTATATAACTTCACTGAAAATTCAAGAAAGTGACCTCATAACCATAAAATGTCAATATGGATTTAAAGTATAAGCTACTTAAATAATCTTCACCTCAGAATTGCCAGCAAGGGGGAGGAAGAAAGAATCTGTTCTTCCATCCAGTTACTTCTGCATTAGCCATTCGCTGTATATTAAAGACTACCTTAAAAAAACATCTTTATTTAGTAGCAGATTATTAAAAAAAAAAAAAAAAACATAAAGACTTTTTCAGCCCAGTAACGGTGAAGAAAAATCACAGAACAGTAAATCTTTCTGTTACTTTCTGGTTTTTTAATCCATTCAATTTGTGTTTCTCTTTTCATTGCTGTTGTCTTCAGTATTTTATCCCAGCTTCCTTCCTTCCTTCCCAGCTGAGGCATGCCCTGAAACCACAGCTGTTTATCACAGCTATGCAAAGCACAGTGAAACATCATTAAATCTAAACATATTTCTCTAGAGCTCTGATAGCAGAAGCAGAAAGTTGAGCAGCCCCACATTACTCCAACAGATTTGGGGTTATACTACAAATGTCCCCGTAATAACAGTCTACCAATCTTCCATTTGTTGCAAGAGTTTATTAACAATTAATGATCATATGAAAAGAAAAACTATGCAATCCCCCTCAAACTTGGAAGAGAAATTTTCTAACTTTAACCACTTGCATAACAGTAGTTCTGTTTGAGTCCTTAGATGCATATAAATATTAAATTCTCCAACCTATTACTCCACATATGGTCCTCACCATGTCTTCTGGGGGGACAGCATTACTTCATCTTTTAAATAATTACAAGAAAAAAAAATCTATTGCAAATTTCACTTCCTTTAAAAATGTAGCTCTCATTTGCAGTTTGCTGTAAGAACTTCCATACAAACCCTTCAACTTTTTTTGATCAGAAAAACAAAAATTAACAAAATAAATAAAGCAACTTTCACTCATTTTCTATAACTTCAAGACATCTTTTATTTAAATTACCTTCTTACAAGAAAAGAAACTGATCTAGATGCTAGAAAGAGGGGGATTCTCATAAAAATCAAAATGCCAAGTTTAACTTTGAAGAGAAGGTAGAAAGAATTCAGACCAATGCAACTCTTACAAGTGGTCATTTCATTTTAGAAAGCTCATTCTCATCTCTATGGCAAAAGAGGTTGATGGAAACGGCACACCAAACAAACTCCATGTAAACTGAAGAAAACACATCATGTTTCTCTTGTAGACATCTCCTGCACCTTGACAGTTGCCTAAAGTTTTTTTCCAGACTAAAGGAAAATGAAAGTTTTTCACCTCTAACCCCTGCTATTAAGCACAACAGTTCTCAGCAGGACCCAGAACAAGCAGTCTACTAAACACCATTCCAACAGACACATGCATCCCATTAGCTGATAGTAATTCTTGGGTTTCATTATCCAGCCATCACTAATTAAAGTCTCTGCATAAGATTCTAAATTAGTAGTACAGTACATCCATTTAATCAAAATTATTTTAAGCAGTTTGATTCAGCAAACTGGGTATCCTGGTTGAGGTAAACAATTTCCAGCTTCCTTTACATTTCTTACATTTCCCTTTCTTTTAAAAAGGGTGTGCTAGAAACAGCCATTAAAACATATTCACATGCAGATTTTGCCATAAATCCGATTGTTTCTACTAGTAATAAACATAAAATAGGTAAGTGTTTTTAAATGCAGTAACTGAAATCTTAGAACATAAATAGAAGAGTTAAGTTGCTAGAAAGGTTAGTGTGTCAGTATGTTAAATACGACCCATGAAAAGTGGCCTGTACTAAAATCCACCTGTTCTATAACATCATAGGATTACTTTATTAACGGTGATATTATACGCATATGATTGATACATGAAATACGAGAACATATTACATATTGTATTACTGAAGTTACCTCATACTGAGCTGAGCTACCCTAGTTTTCCAGCTGCTATAATGTTTTCAGCTTTTTCAGACAATACAGAATATCTTAAATGTTCTCCACAAGGAAATTTAGATTTTTAATACAAAATGGTTCCAATCAGTTCAAAGTTATAGCAGCAGGTATAAAACATGCAATTATAGGTGAATTAATTACAAAGTCAACAAAAAGATACGGAGCAGTTATGGGTGCACTTGGGTCTTTGTAGAGAATTTTCACCCCTTATAATAATATTGATTAGTCTCAGATACATTAACATAAGCAAAAAATATATTGTCAAGATGTAGTTCCATTCACCACTTCAGCTAATCCTGCAGGACAGACACTCACTGCTATTACAAAAGTATTTGTACCTTATATAGGCTCTTAAGAACAGTAGTAATACGCTACACACTGGTTTTGTCTCTTTAACAGTAACACCCCAAAACTGAATAAGAACATTTACAATTGGCCTGGGTGCCAGCTGGAACAGTGATACGTGCAGGTGATGAAACATGATCCATGCTACAATTCACGTGTCCTTTTCTTATTATACTAATACCACTATTTTATAGACTTATTAATGCACATAGTATTATAATATCGTGTTATTATACTGTTAATGAACATCGTCTTCAGCTAAAGCAAAAAAGAATCTGATGATTTTCAAGAGAGATTTCGCTGGTTTAATCTACAGTAACTGCCACAGCCAACAAGTCTAAAGAGTAAATTCTCTGGTGACAGTGACAAAAAAAAAGGCAAGTCAGATTTTAAAGACTACTAGCCAAATGAAATATGAAATATTTCACTTCCACTTCTAGCTATAGTCCCCAAATTTTGCAGCAGGAAAAACTTCATTTAAAAACAAAAAAAGTTAGTTTTAAAGACTAACCAATCTCTATGTCTCCTAAGGTAACAATTTCCTGGTATAATTCCATTTCTCCAAGGACTTCCACCTACCCACTCTTGGACTGCTGTACAGTGAAAAGTTAAAAAACTAGCTGCAAAGTGAAGAGTTTCAGGGTCTAATTCCAAAAAACTACTTGCAGTCAGCTTGATTAATTCACATAAACTAGCACGTCTTTCTTCAAACATCTCCTAGGTACTATGCTTATCTTTCCAGTTCCTGTTGACAGTAACTTGAGCACCAACAAGGCCCTTCTGTATTTGGGCACTAAGAACATACACAATAAGAAATCAGCATATTCCATACACATAGAACTTAAAAGTGACAGGATTTATACCTATGAAGAAATTTCACATGCAGCTAGGTCATGCTAGTCAACCTATAGCTAAAATAGTCAATCATGCAATAGAAGAATTTCCCAGAGCCCAAAACCCCTTTACTTGACAGAAGACATCTACCATTTAATATATTAAAAAGGAGCGATTCAATATTTACATACACATTTTTTAAAAATACTGAACACGTACATCCAGATAGAGTTCTGTTATGAGGACCTGTGTAACTCCAAAAACAGTTAACCTAATAAGAAAAGTATATTATGCCCAGGAGGCCTGGCTAGTCCTCAGATTCCACAGAAGCAATGTTTTCGTCCAGCAGATCACAAATGATTACTGTTCTCTTGTTTCATTAATCTCATTATTTTGACTACAGCATAACTGAAAGAAAACAAAGGGAGTACCCTGGCAATTAGTCTAACTTGTTATTACTCATAAACAACTCTTATTTATAAGAGAGCTTAATTCACAGAAATTTGTTACAAATTAAGATTTTTATTATTAAAAGGAAGCATTAAAATATATTAGCTAGGCAACAGTCTCATAAAAGAGAAGTAGTTCATTGCATTTGTACACACTCAGCTGAAAATAACCCTTAAAGTTTGGATGACAACTGAAACCCTCTTGTCAAAAGATAACATAAACAGAAAAAAGGGAAATGTAGAAATAAAGGCCCTACAAATTAAAGGGAAAATCTGGCAAATCACATGGACAGTCACATTTTTGACCCCACATAATACAGAAGAAAACCAGTCAATATATAGTCAGCAGCTGTTACAAAGAAACACTGACACCTTTTCAGCTAAAATTTTCCTCTATTCTACAATCGTTGAAGCAACATATATGTAATCTAGAAGCCAGCCTCCAGGGAACACAAAAGTATTTTTGTATCTCTTAACAGGCTTATCTTCATACTGTTTCCCACTATGTTTACTTACCATATTATCCAAAATATCTAACTTTGGATCAGAACTTTTACTTCAGGATGAAAAGATGAAAATAGAACTAATCTAGTCAAATCAAGAGCAAGGCCTGTCATTTTATATCATTTACATACAAGACCTACTAAATAACATAACCTCTAAGGCTGTATCTGCCACTTCTGATTCTGAGTTAGCTTATTTGATGTAAAATATTGGAGAAAGGCTGCTTTGGAATCATAACTGCATGGGGAAAAATTCTTGTCTAACTCTGAGAACAGCTGAACTGAACCATTCAGACTATCAGCGGGTAATTTTGGGAAGAGTCATTCAGGATGCAGTTTTTTACTTATTATTAATAATCTGTAACAAAGGAATAACACTGGCTGGCCTGTGCCAACAGGAGTTTCAGAGTTCTAAGCAAGAAGTTGAAAAGGTTATTCAAAGCAAAGTATCTATATGCAATACCTGGGAGAAGGAAGAAGACAGACAAGACAAAGACTTAATCTAGTTACCTATTTGATCTCAAAAAAACGTATGACCCAAACCACTCTACTCCACAATTTCCACCTAATTTTCAAGCCTGAATTGGGAAAACATAATAGTATCTTCATTCCTGTATGACACAACATTGATAACTGAACAGATCATCTTCTAAAACAAAACTCCAAACAAACACCACCACATTTCAATGAAGACCAGTTCCATTTCAACCACACCTCTGACAGAAAATTAACTCCCTTCAAAAAGGGCAAAATTTAAAGGAAGCCCATATCTGTTACACAAACAACTACAGAAAAGCTAATCTGAACTCTTCAAAATATAAATTAGACTTCCATTGCCTTTCACTTCAGTTCTTGTGCACAAAAGCTGCTAGCTTATACGCAGGAAAGAAGTTTAGCAACAGCCTAAATGAAGAACTGAGTTCTAGCAGTAATGCTACATTCTCAGCCATGTGCTTTGACCCTCTGCAAAGGTAGCATACCTATGCAGTCGAGCTTCTTTCTAAGCAGAAGGAACTGCTCTGACAGCACAAATATATTCGCAGCTCAAAGTAAGTTAGTGTTTCTTCAAAATCAATTTTAAATCTGCGTACTTTAACAAAAAAACCTACATATCTATCCCAAGAGCAATGCTGCAGTCTTCCGTGTGTCAGCTATTTAGACTAAAAGCATCCTTGACCTGCACCTGATAGGTCATAAGCCAATCCAACTGCCCAATTCCTTACCTGTAAGTCTGTCTTCAACCATTTGGAGTCAAATCTAGTTTGAGCAGCCAGACAAAACGATTCAGAAGACATATTTCCTTCTCCAGCCTTCTCTCCAGGCTGGCTGAACAGCCCCAATCTGCCACAGAACAACGAAAACAACCGTCGAGCACATGAGATAAACCACCACACAAGGATAATTTTGTCCAAAGAAGAGGAATGGCTTCTTCTCTAATGCAGGAAAAATGCAGGAAGAACAGTATCTGAACCTCCCAAAAACCCACCCCACTTCCCTTCCCTGTAGCATGCACAAGCGGCCTAAGCTGCCCCTCAAGTGGTGCATGAAATAAATAATTGATCGCAGATTACACAAGCCGCAGGACAACATAAAGGGATTATTGCCATCACCCCGGCAGCCAAGGCCCAGGGGCTCCCCCGTCTCCCTTGTCTCCCAGCAGCATCCCCTCCCCTCTCTCCCAGCAGCATCCCACTCGGCTTTCCCAAGTCTCCCCCCTCTTCTCCACAGCAGCATCCCACTCCTCTCTCCCAGCACCTCCCTCTCTCCCAGCATCATCCCCCACCTCCCAGATCTCCCCCCCCCAGCATCACCCCCCCCAGATCTCCCCCCTTCTCCCACCATCACCCCCCCAAGCATCACCCCACCCTCCCAGCATCACCCCCCCTCTCTCTCCCAGCATCACCCCCCCCCAGCATCATCCCCTCTCTCTCTCCCAGCATCACCCCCCCCCTCCCAGCATCATCACCCCCTCTCTCTCTCAGCATCACCCCCTCTCTCTCCCGGCATCTACCCCCGCTCTCTCTCTCCCAGCATCACCCCCCCCTCTCCCAGCATCATCACCCCCGCTCTCTCTCTCCCAGCATCACACCCCCCCCCCTCTCTCCCCAATCTCCCCCTCTCTCTCCCGGCATCTACCTCCCCTCTGCCGGCACCCCGCCCCCCCCCCCCCCCACCCCGGCACCCCCGCACCCCCGCACCTGGCCGAGCGCGGGGGCGGGGCCACGCCCGGGCCGGGGTCGCCGCTGCGCACAACGCGGGGAGGACGGGGAGAGAGGCTCCGCCCCCCTCCCACCGCGGCCAGCTCCACCCGGCGGGGCTGGGGGGGGGCAACCCCCCCTCCCGACTCCTCAGCTCTCCCCCCGAGCTAGATGGATGGCGCCGCCTCACCGCCCCCCCCCCACCGCGCCGAGCGAGATGGACGCGCCGCGGTCCGCTCGCGCACCCACCGGCCGGCGGCGGCTCCCGCTGCTGCTCGCCCCTCGCTTCGCTTCTCCTCGCTCTCACCACGGCCCGGCCCCGCGTAATCCTCGCCCCTCCCTCCCCCGCCCCGCCCACCGCCGGCAGAGCCGCTCCCTCCCCGGGCCAATTCGCGGCCCAGCTCCTCCACTCCGCCCCGGTGCGCCAGCCAAGCTCGGGGCCAATCGGAGGGGGGCGGAGGGGCGGGACTTCCGGTCGAGGGGCGGGGACGGGGGGGGGGCGGTTCGACCCCGTAACGTAGCTGGGGTGGTTTGGGTTGGGAGGGAGCTTGGAGATCATCCAGTTCCAACCCCCTGCGGTGGGCAGGGACACCTCCCCCTGGCTGCCCAAGGCCTCATCCAACCTGGCCTTGAACACCTCCAGGCATGGGGCAGCCACAGCTTCCCTGGGCAACCTGTGCCAGTGCCTCACCGCTCTCACAGTGAAGAATTTCTTCCTTATATCTGATCTAAATCTCCCGTCTTTCAACTTAAAACCGTTCCCCCTCGTTCTATCCCTGCGCTCCCTGTTAAAGAGCCCCTCCCCAGCTTTCCTGTAGGCCCTGTCTAACACTGGAAGGCTGCTATAACAACTCCCCAGAGCTTTCTCTTCTCTAGGCTGATAAATTATGCAAACAAAAAAGCACAGTCTCCTTTTAGGTAGAATGCAAGGATTTCTTTTTTTTAAAAAAGAATGTTTAAGGGTTTTTTTAAAGTCACTTTAAAGACCATCATCAAACTACACTGTTAAGCTCCTTTCTGAAAAAAAAAAGAAGCTTTTAAGTATTTGAGAGAAGAAAGGTCAACAGCAGATAGCTGAGAGACAAAGAAAAGGACAGAAAGAGCCTGAAAGAGTTGAGGCTGGAAACAGGAAAATCATGCCAAGGAAGAAGAATGCTAAGGAAGAAGTAGGGAACTTGGGAATGGCAGGCAAGAAGACGACCTGGGGGCAGGTGTAGCAGGTGACTGAAACTGCGCTGAGGCAAATAATCATGCTTCAGCATGAGTTTGTTGAGGAGGATGAAATATATCAGTGGTATGAAATTCAGATTAACCAGAACTAATGTATTTCACAATACTTAGGCTACAGTTGCCCAGCAGCTAAGGAATTAGGAAAGTAGAAGCAAGGCTTGGCAGACAGAACCACGATTGGCTTTGGCCAACATGAAGCTGCCGACTGAATGTCAATGAAACTCTAACAGAACTGAGACTATTTGCTGGCATTTAGGCAAAAGTACACAACTTTTAGTTACTATTCAAGAAGTATTGTAATAAAACACAGTGAATTCATTCTCCTGGGTTAACAAGTACAACCAAGACCTAATCACTTAGCCAGTTGCTCACCACAGACATCCCTTGGATCAAGATGCGGTAACTAAAATAATTACAGAAAATTATTATTACAGAAAATAGCCTGAAAAATTTTATATAGAGATGCCAAATTTTCTCATTCCTCCCTGAAGCTTTAAAATACAAACCTTCAAATCCAAAACTAGTTTCCCTTGAAAAATCTGCTCAAATGCCTGCATGTCAAAAGTTTTAAGTTTAACATGGCACTGGAAATTTTGCCGTGCATATTATGTTGTGTCTATTCTGACAAGTTCATGGTTAAGCAAGAGCTGGCATGCCAGGATGGGAAATGTTTTAGTCTCTTCTTAACTGGTAGACTGGAAATAAAAGAGAATAACACTGGAACAGGTTGCCCGGAGAAGGTGTGGATGCTACATCCCTGGTTGTGTTCAAGGTCAGCTTGAATGGGGCTCTGAACAGCCTGGTCAAATGGAAGGTGACCCTACCTGTAACAGAGAGGTTGGACTAGGTGATCTTTTCAGGTCCTTCCCAACTCCAACTATTCTGTGGTTCCATGAAAATAGTCACGTTGTTGAATTCCAAATAGGAGTAACTGTTTTGCAATATACAGAGCCCAAACCAGAAGGAATGAGTAAAACTTAGTTGAAACCATGGTGCCCACTGATTGTAACTACTGCTTGCTTAAGCAAGTAATTAAATGATTTGGAAGTCAGATCTAATGAGATACTTTGCCTGTACAACATTCACTGCTATTTTTTGTTTAGCTCTCCAAGAATATCTTCAGAAAATCTGCATTTATTGCAGAGAGCTTTCTTATTTTACTAAATAAAAAATGGCAATATCCATTCACTGGCACTCTTGATGTGAATAATTTGAAGAGCGCATACTAGCTGATTTGTTAAACTTGAATCACTGGCCCAGTTAGCAGGTACCTGCACGCTTCAATGAAAATCAAAACATCTTTGGGTGCAGTAACCATGGAAATTCAAAGCTAGAGATACTTCTAAAGAATTTGTGGATTATTTTGTATTTCCAGATTTAGATTTCATTTCTGATGAATAATTTTTGTTTGCATTTGAAACACACTATAATAGCATGATGCAATCTCAAAAAGCATTCTCATTTTTAAAAATAGGTACCCACCACAGATTCCAGAGAGACAAGTATGTGGTGCGACAACATAAGTGCTTCGATAACATTATTGAAAATAATTTTATTCTTACAAATAATCAGAAAATTTTAAGACTCTTGGACCAGAAGTTTGTCTCTATACAGAGTATTTGCAGTATTAACTCCACCAATAACTGTTATTCTGGTGTTATTTGAATAACAATGACATTGTTTCACTTCAGGCTGACAAAGGTAATGAATGTGATGTATGGGTCTGACAGATTTTGTTAGGCAAGTTCAAGCCAAACAGTTGAAGTGTTACCACTCCAGGCCTTGTGCTCCACTCTTCAGATGCATATTTTCATCTTAAGGCAGGGTTATATGATCTTGAAAATCAGTCTTTAGCTATCCTCCTTTGTGCCCCAGCTCGCTAAAGTAACCTACTTTACAAAAACCCAAGAAGTGAATCTGATGTCTTTGCCTGAGAGACACCAACATCCTCAGGAGCTTCAGGACAAGCTGCTAGTGAGATTGAGTTAACCTGCAGTAACTCTGCTCTCACTAAAAGTCTGCCAAAACCCTCTCACATCTTTCTTGCTTCCTCCAGAGAAATGGCTGGACATGGAAAAATCTAATTTCCATGGACGGACACAGCCAATCTTTTACATGTATCCACTTCTAGGCATATGGGCAAATCATTTTTATTCTAGATTAATGAAAAAAAATATATCAGAAAGAAAGGCAAACTAAAACCAATAGATCACATTTTCTGGTCCACTTCTTGGATACAGAGTGCTCTACCTCCATGCAGTGCCAATTTGTAGCACTGTCAAGCATGCCTAAGGAGATGGGGAAAAACAGACAATAATTGAATAAAACAAAATTATATCACAGTAATCTGAAGTATAACAGGCAGAAGGAAGAGTAGTATATTTGGACAACTAGGCAGCACTGTATTTATTTGTATTTCACTTGTGAAAATGGGATCATAAGTATTGACAAGATGAGTCTCAAAAATTGAGGCAATTACATGCTCAAGTAACAAAATCCAAAACCTCAAAAGCCAGCAAGCAAATGGTGAGAACAAACTTTTTTTTAAATCAAAATGGACCAAAAATAGGTAAGTGTATGTTTACCTAAAAATAGTATCTGTTCCTACCTGCAGGCTTGCTAGGAATGAGCACCAAATCTTTATGAATTAATAAGTACTTTAAATGTGTGAGCCCAGGGAATCCATTGTAGTTATAACAGTGGTGGAATGTGGGGCATTTTTTACTCTCATTAGTGAATATCAATAATTGTTATGCATGCGAATGGGACACAAAACCATCTCTGTAAGAGCAGTGCCTAACTGTTACTGGAAGACAATGCCTTTTTTGTTTGTAATTTTTTTCAAGAGCCATTTGTGTTGAGCTCTCCCACTGAGTTTGGAAGCCTTTGTGTATTATTACCACAAAATGCAAAATCCAGCCCACTCTGGGCTTAAAACAAGTCTCAAAGGGTTTCCTGGCTTACTTCTCAGTGATGAAGGCTTTCCCAAAGAAAGCGAGAAACCTCTACAATTAATCTTTATTGTTTTAATACCCTCTGAACAGAACTGTTGACCGCAATTTCAGTTTTATACAATTAAAAGCCCATGATGAGGCCTGATATTTTTTTATTATATTATTTGTGAAGAATGCCATAATTTCAAATTGGTCAACACATATTATGTCACTCCAGTGCTTTCTGCAGAGGGAAACAGGACAGTGAAGTCATAAGAGGATTCTTGTCCTTCCCACATTCTGTAGTATTTCTAAGTAGTCACAATGTCACTTTCTACTAGCCATTTTTATTACTGAATAAATACTATTTCTATAAGGCAAAGATCAACCAAACAAAGGAAGCAGCTTCCGTGTTCAAAAACCCAAGCCTCTTGCAATCACACATCCTAACCCTCTTTGCTCCTGCCTTCTCA
This sequence comes from Phaenicophaeus curvirostris, assembly GCF_032191515.1. Lineage (NCBI taxonomy): Eukaryota > Metazoa > Chordata > Aves > Cuculiformes > Cuculidae > Phaenicophaeus > Phaenicophaeus curvirostris. Next base: position 138,981,282 of record NC_091392.1, on the reverse strand, counting down.
GAACACCGAAACAAAACCTTCTGTCTTGTGCATGGCTTTCTGCTCCTTTCTCAATTTCAGTGGAAATAGCCCTGCTGCTTCTCATCTTTTTCTTTAATATATGTCTGCTCCAACCCATATCCTTCACATTCACCCACACTCCCAAGGTTATCGCACTCCTACCTTTACTGGGCAGTGATACATATGTGTTTGACTTTGGAAACTCTGTTGTTCCTACATTAAACACAATTTGGTTAACCCCTCCCTGCTTTTTTTTTGCCCTGCTTTTAAATGACAAATATTCCTTACACTCAAAATTTCAACAAGTTTTTCTCCTGTGATAATTTTCCTTTGTGAAAACAGTCCTGTGTGAATCCCAGTATATTGTACAGCTGACACAGATCAATTGCCGAGGTGGTATTGGAAAAGCAATTCAGAGTATAAAGGAACTGAAAAAGAAAAGAAGGATGGAGCAACTAAAAAGTGTCACAATAAAGCTACAATTTCCACAAATAGCTTATTAGGATCCATTGTTAATTACACTTTGCATAGTTAATTATTTTTAAAACTAGACTGAATCCTGTCCTTGTTAAAGCAAGCAGTAACAGTTTCATTGACTTCATTAAGCTCAGAAATTCAGCCTCAAATATCCTTTATTTCACCTGTCCAATGCCAGCCATGCTAGTTGCTAGTCTCCCAGAAAAACACAACGCCAAAAGCTTGCTTTCCAGGTTATGCCTGGAGGAAATGTTGTTTCTCTTCTGCCAGGCCAGTCCCAGTATTTCTATCTTTACAGCCCCAGCCAGTCTAATCTGATTTCATCCTATATCTCTGAACAATAATGAATTCCTTGTGGCTGTTCCTGTTATATCTTTAGATTATCAATTCAAAATAATCGTTTCGTAAAATATTCAAGATGGATGTTGTTTTCTGACTTGCAAAATAGCTTTGGAAATGCCAGCTTGAGTGTGCTCACTAGACAGATCTTCAAGAGACTTTGGAGGTAAATACTACATAAATATTCAGATATCCATTACAGACTTGTTGAAATTAAAAGTGTTTGGTCTGCATTAATGGCTATATTGGAAATTCAGATGGAAAAAATATATATTCCATATACTGAAAATCAGCAACATCCAAAAGCTCTCTATCATTTCAACTTAAATGCTATTATTACCTGAAAGCCAAGCAGAAAATGTTTGCATTTAAAAGGCTTTTTTTTAAATTACAGGAATAATCTGCATAAGATTTGCTAATAATGCCATCTTATGTTATAGCACTAAGCTACATTCATAGAACTGTTTGCATACAAATATTATATTTTAATAATGGTCAAGATGTAATTTAAAAATCCTCCCAAACATCAAGGCAATACTAAGAGTAGTAAAAATCAACATGGTATCACACGGGAAATTGAAATAGATCCTTACTATTACACTAACCCATATGTTGAGGGCAGAATGATTTTGTATTCTCATAATACCATGCAAATAGATTATCAGTATTCATATATATTCTGACATGAGGCTAGTTGCCTAGCTATCGTGTACAAATTAACCTATTGGTGGGTATTGCAACATGCTTCTCAATTACTTAGCACGATGGAGAGATGTTTAGCAAGCACTTTGAGCAACAAGAACTTTTTGAATTTTGAGTTTAAGCAGATAAACAAAAACATTGCATATTTTTCCTGATTTATGAGGCAAACCATAGCTCATTGCAGAAGACTTTGAAACAAAATGGAAATTATTTGGCAAAGTGAGAAAAGCATTCTATCATTAGATCTTTAAATAAAAAAATAGTCTATGCCTTTTAGTTTGGGTAGGAGGATGCAGCAGGATGAAACCTTACTAGACAGAGGTGGGAACAGTATCCTTTAGCCAATAATCAAAACATGAGAAAAATCTCCTAATATATAAGAAGAAAGCATGATGCTAATTTTAATTCTTTCCATTTAGGAGCTACCGAGTATTGAGTTTCTCCTAATCCCTGGAAGGTGGCCAAAAACACTTCAGCTTTTATGTATTGCTTAATATATAAGGAAACACTTTATGAATGCTGATAGAAATCTGTACTCATTTAAGCAGGAAAGGAAGCAGTATTTCTATAGAGTAGTTGTTAACCTAGAACCATATGGCATCCTTTTATACAGAAATGTTTCTTAAGGGAAAAAAACTTACTTTAAAAAGATTAGTTAGAGCATGTTGGACTCATGCCATGTTTTGTCCTTGTTGCAGGGTGTTGGGAGAGGCATTAGCAGTGGAATAGGGAGGTCAAGGACAGGTTGGTCAAAGCACAAGTCAAGGGATGTTGGCCTGGGTGGGGAGAGGAAGAAAGGAAGGGAATAAAGCCAGATTGTTAGGTCTATCCTTGTTATGTAAAATTAACACCAGCTCAAAACACCATAAGCTCTCTTTCCACAGAAGCGTAAAAACAGTTGTGGAGAATCCCTGTTGTGTTTCTCCAACGTGCCCATTTATAAAAGGAGGTTTTTGCATCTCTTCTGTTTTGCAAATTCCCACCCCACTTCCTACAGTTTCAGAAACTGTTTTATCCTCAAAGGAGAACTATGTGATATTTCAGACATGCTAATGTATATTGTGCCCTTAAAGTTTGGGGAGGGGATGCCAACAATGTTGGTGATCTAAAATGAAGTAATTAGTTCAAACAGAAAGAACAATCTACCAAGACAATGTGTCCTTTGGCTTGTTCTGGCCCTAGTTTTCTGTTCATTTTGTGGTATGCAAGCACAATAAACAAAAATCAACAGCATTTGCACCTGTCATCTTTGCTGCTTTCAGTAGAAGAGTATTAACACCATTAAATACTATATAGCAGTTGGACCAAGTTTTAATGCTTTTTTCAGAGCCGTACTTCTATTTCACCTCTCAACCAGATCACAGATTTGTGCCTATGCCATGTCATTTCAACATATCAGTTACCAGTATTTTTGAAAACTTAAACTTTGGATGTCTCTTTCATCTTTTCTCATTCATAATCCCTTGAAGAAAATTAGAGCCCAGGAAACTGCAGCATCAGGAAATAAGCTGCTATGAATCTTCTCTTCCGTACTAATTTGAAATTACTGCTCTATTTACAGACGGTTCATAAGATTCTAATAAACATTTACAAAACCTTTGCTCTAAAGTTGACTGACTGCTCCACTATGACAGAAAGCTGATGTCTGTGGTACTAAGACTCTAGCAGTATCACAAAGCAGTTCAGGGTCCTTCAACAGGATCCCTGCTACTCACATAATGGCCTCTAGAAATTGTGTGTCCTTTTAGCTCTGTGTGCACATACATTTCCAAACACTAAATGCATTTCTTCCTGCACCACCACATAGATACCTGCTCTTACTTCTGTCCCAGATGGACTCAACTCTCGATATAATACATTTGAGACAGCAATGTTTTTTAAAGATTTTAGCCTTTGTCACTTGTATGATCAACCTTCTGAGTTACTGATGGCATTTTAGATTCTTATCAGTTTCTTGTTAATTCTCTTCTCCCTCTGATAATGTTATTTATTAACATAGCCTCAAGAGGACCTGAGAAAATCTGAGCTGGCTTTGAAGCTAATCTACTACATTTGAAACAAGAGCCAAGAGGTAAATCTAGTTTTATAGCCTGTTACATTTATAGTGAACTAGTTCTGAGGCTACCATTGATCAAGTTGTTTATGTTATATTAATGTAATGATATTGCTTTAATATTTCACTGCTCTAATACAAAAAAGAAATCAGTTTAGTCCCAATTCTTTTACTTCTGCCTCTGTATTACTAGACTATGTTTTGATAAATTGGATGCATTACAGTAATCACCAAGACTAACAATTTGGATAGACTCTAAGTAGTGCTTGGTCTTACTTCACTGGCATACGGTGCCTGATATTAAATCTACATATCAGACTTGTATGAGTTTAGCTTTAAAGGGTTGCTACTGGGCTAAACTAAGTTAGAGTTTTACTTTTAAAGCATTAAATATCCATCATGTAACTGCAATATAAATTAATATCTTACTAATTTTAGACTAAATATTACTACAACAAAATTATTGTTATTATGTTGTTGTTGTTACTGTTATAATAGTAATAGTAATACTACAAAACAAGTAACTCCACCAATGAAAATTACTTTGCATGTATTCATTCAGTTGCCCTGTTTAGCTTTTCAGAGTCTTGTTTCAGAACTATGCTAGTGATACCAAGTAAATATGGATTTGTACTGTAAGACATTTTTGCCTGCTATGCAAATATTACATTCAAATTTGGCTCTTGGCAGCATCCCATGTATTTCCTTGACACATCCATCCTGGACTTGAAAAGAAATTACAAATTGTGTACAGTTAGTCTCCATTAACAACCCAGCTGGTAAATAAAGTAACAAACAATCCATTTTTTAACTGATCAGTGCCATTTGTAATGAAAGCATCTTGCAGAGCCATTTTAAATACTCAACAGAATTCATCCTCTAAGTTAAAGATTACCACTCTTTAGCAGTCCTATTTTTCTGTGTTTCACTCAAGGCTATTAGCATGCCATACAGATCACACAGGCTTTAGTAGTTTCATCACTATACTGTACAGTAGTTTGTCGTGGGCTTCAGAAATAATGTATCAGCCAATTTTTGATTGATTTTTTTTAAAATCTGGTGCAGTTCTGAACTAAATTTATATTCCTGGCTTCTATTTGTGTTATGATCATTAATGTAAGTCTTTATTTGAAATATATTTGAAAGCCAAAGCATTAGCAGAGAGCACCAGCAAGGTTAAGAATAGTACAGAAAGCAGTCCCAGTACAGTAATCATCAGAAAGACACTAAAGTAAATTTGAATATTTGAACTAAAGAGCACAACTCAAAACTTTTGAAGGGGAAGCAGGTTGATAGCCATCTGTTTGATCACTGTCCACTGGGATGAGAGGTCATAGACTCTGCCTTCACAAGTCATGTCATTCTAACTCTGCAAACATTTTCCATCCTACAGGTACTGCTATGTCATGGTTAAGTCTGGAACCATTTTACTATTGCACATCTTGAACAGAACCTCTCATAAATTACTTAGACTGCTAAAAACATTCACCAGGATTTACAGTATATTACATAAGTACATAAATGACCTCCAGAGTACTTTGACAAAAATCAGTTAAAAATTTTGGAGTTGCAGCAACCAGACGGCTGAAGCTGAGAATACACCTGGACTGCTAAAAGATTTAAGCAAACACTATAATCTCAGTGTGTGAAAACATTATAAGAAAAACCTCAGATGATCTCAATGAACTTGAAAAGCCCCTCTCCTGTTCTAGAACAGACAAGTTGGAGTTAAGGATCAATGCCTGGGAGAAGAGCCAGAGATTTATGCAACCGTTGCATTTGAAACTAGACAACAATCAGGGTTAACAGCACTGCATTTTTTTGGAACTCATCCACTCCACCATACCCAGGATATTGTGGACATCAAGGACAGAAAGGGTGATATTTACCCACCCTACCATTACTGGACAGAACAAAGATTTTAGGAGCTGCAGCACTGGCTGTGTGCCTTACAGATAATCAAATTCTCATTTCCAGTATTCTAACAGTACATTTAGAGACAGAATTACACTGCAGCAGTTTTAAAAATGCACTAAAGAAATATACATTGTGAAAGACCCGTTAATGCACAAGACTCCTCCCATCATGATGAAACCAGGATTTTTCTACTACAATCACAAAGGCATTCCTTAGCTTCAAGCAGGTGAGAGATATGGTAACTAGGACCCCCCTTAAGTTGTTGTTTCAACGTCTTTCTTGTACAAGAGCTCTTCTGCCTCTCCATGCAAAAAGAGCAGCTGAAATACTCACCTGGTTTATTTTTATTAGAAAGGGTCATGGCCATAAGTTTCCTGGAATTCAAGTACAGCCACTTACGTCTCTCTATTCAAGGCCTGCTTATATAATTTAAGGGACACTGTACTAGCCCAGGCCCTGTCTCAGAGGCCATATCACATTATGCAGCTGTGTCCATCAAGAACAAAGACTCAATGGCCTGAAGTATGGCCAACAGGCTGAATAAATACTGCATGAGAGCACCCTGGAAGACACATGCTCTGGTGGACTAAGCATTCCTTCGCACAGTGGGAGGTGCTCTGGGAACAGTGGGCTTCTCTGCAGCAGAGGCTGGAAAGAGACACTTGCCAGCATTTCAGGGTGGTGGTAAGGCAACTGGGAGATGGGATCAAGAGACTCAGGTGCTGTAGTCTGTGAGAACAAAGCTACTAAAAACAGCAGAACATGAAACAATAACACAGATCAAGAGATGGCAATGAACTCCTGGCCTTAGAATCAGAAAAGCCTTGCAGTGCAGATTCTAACAGGATGGGGATTAAAATACTTCAGTGCAATTAAGGACCAAGAAAAGGAAACTGGCTGTAATTACTGTACTGCCTGCTTGCAGATGAACAAGAGTTCTTCACTAAATGTTTTCTGATCAACTCCTGCAGGGTTGCATTATTACCCTCCAGATCTTAAATGAACCAAACTTCTATAGCTTGCTCACATATACAATTTTAGACCTTGATTTCAGAAATATTACATCATCTAGTCCATTTTTCAGTATAGCATAGCATGTAAAGTTTTATTCTTTTGGGAACAAACACAGATAGCATAAAATACGTACCCAGCCTAGATGTGAAGCCATGAAGAGGCAGAAGTCTGTCAGGGGATCAAGTGCATTCTACCCTAACTCCTGAGTGTTTGGTTGACCAGGCTCCAGGCTGATCTGTAATGCAGCTGCCTAGCCTTGAATCACAACATCCAGCTTTGGTGGTGGATCACTCTCTTCTCTCAAGGGGTGCTTTTAAGATGAGACTCTTTATTTTGGTCTCTGCCTAAACTACACAGCAGCTCCAGCATGCCTGGTACATACCCAATGAACCAGACACCAATTTGCCATCTTGACTTCCCTACTTGGCCTCAGACCTGACTCGGCACTATAAACTTGTGCAGTGATCTGGACAGCTGGATGAAGCTGGTTACGCTCACTTTACTATGGGACTGCACCCCTTCTCACTGAGGTCACTGCCCCAGTGTCACACCCCGTTCCTCTTCCTTTACTGGACAACTCATGGTTGGTGCTCCCTGACCAGATTTTCTATTGCTTCCCTTGAGAATTTGCTCCATCAGGTCATCACCACTGCTAAACAAAATCAAATAAATACACTTCTTTCTAACTAGTAACCATTCGTGCTGCTTTTCCCACTGAACTGAAGAACATCAATACCCCCTCAACCAAGAAGGAACAGAGGATTATATCTTTTGATCACATCAGCCTTGGATTGCTTGTTGAGTTGAATGACATCATGACCTCATTATACAAGGATAAATGATTTGTGTGGTATGGTGAAGAGATCTGGGGTAGCTCATAAGATTTTTTTTTCTTCTTTGTGCCAGAGAAGATGGAAGGTGATGCTGCTGCTCTAGCCCTTCATCCATGCCATAGCAGGAAAGTACCTTACCTGTTGGAGAGAGATAGGGCCAATAGAGTTATGCAAACATGTCGTCCGATATGACTTAGATTTGTACTCTTAAACACAATGAAAATAGGCTTAAATTTTTCTTAATAATGTTAGAACATCAGCCTGTTTCTCCCGCCCATCATCCTTCCAGAATCCCTTCCACTTTATCAAAACACCTACACACTTACACTTCAGACCAATTTATTTCTTAATATCTCTTTCAGCCACTTTAAACTACATTTCTGGACTAATGCCAGTATCAGCTGTCTCTCTAAGGAAAATAATTTCCATCTTGTCCTCCAGCTTTTAATTCTTTATCATACTTTTCAGAAATGTGTATTTGCTTGGGACTGTTTTGAGAGCTTAGTGCTCTCTGAGTTTAAATCTAACTATTGTTCATTTTTTCCTGGCCTCTTAACTGCAGCTATACCTGCAACAGCTTTTAAGAGTTGATCAAAAAAGAACAGGCATTTATCGTGGCAATTCACATTGAACATATTTTTTAGCCTCAGCTGAAATCATATTTTATAGTAGATGAAGTATTCTCAGCTACTGTCAAAATTTTCATGAACAACTGAGCTGGGAGATGGCAGGATCTACTTTGGTATGAAAGCCTAAAAAGCTTGCGATCTTGCCTGCTGCTCCTCTCGCTGACTGGCAGTATAGCATATCCCTAATAGCGGCAAACGTTTGCCCCAAAACCACTCTGGAGCTGTCTGACCAACCTTTTATTTCAGGAGGGGTCTCAGGAAGGGAAGGCACCTCATCCTCTGACTTGAGGAAGCTAACAGGTTTTAGCCTCAGCTTTTATGAAAGGGCAGAGCAGAGGGCAGCAGGTGGCCTACGTTAATCCCAGGCCAGGTGCTGCTCTTGTTCACAGTTCATGCTCCTTTACTTTATGGTTGTTGCCGTAATGCAGTGCAATTTCAGCAGCATCAGGTGCTCCTCCTACTTCATCACACTAAATAAGGAACCAAGAAATGTAATTATTGATTTATATGTAGGATACCTCTGTGAGCAGGCAAATAAATGATTCAGTGCCTCTGTCAGCATTAGTCTTACAAAAATTGTTGGATGAGTTCATTTTTACCTCCATCGTCTCAGAGACAACCAGCTCCTTTTCTAGTCCAAAAAAGAAAAGACTTATTCTAGGAAAAAAAAACCAACTTCTGTTTGTACTGGGAATTTGAGAGGAAAAAAGAAGAAAAAAAAGGAGTTATACAAGTGGAACTAGCATTTCTGCTTTTTTTACTTCACGCCTCAGGGCCAGCTAGGCCTCATTCCCAAATCACCTACTCATACAATAATTTTATGGGAATTGGATTTGTGGCGGGGGGAGTGGAAGGCTATTTGTGCAGAACAGGGAAAGGACTCCTGCCCATGTTAACAGAGATTATCCTCAAGCTTTATTTTTCCCTGGGATCCTGAGGAAACGAGGGCTATTAGAGACATGTGCTGACTACTACCTTTTGGTAAGAAGAAGCAAGGGTCATAAGTAGTGATCTTCCTAGGCAGCTCAGTTCCTGCACTTAGTGCCATCTCCCATGCTGTGCTGGTTTTAGCTTCTGCTATAGATAGACCTAGCCACTCAAGAGCATGTCTGTTTTCCTCAGCAGCATCTGATCATTTAGTAAAAGCAAACCTCCTCCAAACCCTGCTCCTCAATAGGCAAGCAAGTCCTCCAGGAAAGAATACAGCTTTGACATTTACTGGCAGCAAAGAATTCTTGAGTAGTGAAAGAATGGTAAATTATCATCTAATTCTGCCTCCTTTTAGCCTCCAGTCTCCTTCCTGCTTCAGGGAAGGGGTGAAGGGAACCTGGACAATTGGATATGCTTCTTTTCTTTAACTATTTCCGCCCCCCCCAGGCTTTAGGAATAACAGGCTACACATATATATGCACATAGGTTAACCCTATAAGGAAGCATATGTGTTTACTTCTGTCTCAGCCTCTTATGCATTACTATTTTAAGCCTTAACTTTGGAACCATACAGGTCTTCTGTTAAGTTTTCCTTAAGGCAGAAATGGCTCCACAGTAATATTGCCTGTGGTTAAATTCTCAGCATGGGAATATGAATCAATAAATATGGGAGAAAATAATGGAAGATTGGCCAAATGGGCACCTCCAGCTTTGCCAGACCCAGCGTAGGTGGTCTCTTGAGCAAGGGGGTGGAATGTGGGAAAATAATGGAAGATTGGTGAGGAGGATTATAAACACACTCAAGTGACTTGCAGCTGGGGTGAAGAAAACACATAGATCATACTACTTGTTGGTTAGACTTGTGCGCTCCACAAGTAGAACTTCTATGTTTAGATAACATAGGCCTGTGATAGACTCAGAGGCACCCAAATGAAAATCCTTGAGATTCCTGCCCTGCTGTGGAAAAGATGAAAGCACAGTGGAAAACTACACCTGTGTGAATCCCTGATTCACAGGTGAAAACAACAGGTTTGAAAACACTATCTAAGCAAGGACTGAGATCCATAGTTCCTGTGATGCCACTTGCATTTCTTCTGCCCAGGAGCCCCGGGTTTGTGAGGTAAAGGAAAGAAATTCACTGTTTGCATTTCGTGTGTGGTTTTGTCATAGTTCCTGCATCCTGCCTGTGTTGGCTCACACATTCGGTGTAGTTGGCAGGATCCAGGAACGGCCATGTCATGGCTGATGAAGAAGTTGGAGGCTGGGGAGGCCTTGATGATGACTCCCCACATTCCAGGATGGCCCAGTACTGAGCGCTGGACTCCTGTGGCCACTTTTCTGGCTGAATTGGCTCCACCAGAAGCATGGCCTGAATAGATGGCAGGGAGGTGGTTACCCCCAGGCAATTGGAAGAACAAAGGTGATCATGCAAGCAATAATTACTACTAAGCAGAACAGTGCTGTGGGCTGCAAGATAATGTAGAATGGTTGGTAGCATGTATCGCTAATAAACAGAGGATCAAATATGGAAAAATTAAGGTTTTGGTTTCCCAAGTTCATGCTCTCACCAGAGAACAGTCATAGGATCCTGAAGAATGAGATGGAAATATATGAAATAAATCCTTGGACTGCAAATCTAAGTTTAAATTTGATCTGGAGAGAAAAGGTAGGGAGGTAGTGGAAGCAGGATCCCTCATACAAATGATGGGGCAGCAGAAGCAAACAGACAGATCATGCATACTTACGCTCCGAAAGAGTTAAAGGAATTTTTAGAGATTTATCAGCAAAGGAGTGAGAAAAGCATACTGGCATGGATTTTGTAAGTTTGGGATAGTGGAGCTTCATCTATCTGTTTATTACCAGGTGAAAAAGATTTGTTAAGCCCTGTAGCTAATGATAATCAGGTACAATGAAGATATGCTCAGTTGCAAAATGTCAGAGGTCCTGATGGACATTACTGCATCTACGGAATATCAGTGGTTGTGTGCAGCCATTTTAGCAGTATATGTAGAACGTGCTGAATTAGTGTAATCTCTCAGAAGCTTGTGTATAATAGAAGAAGGTATTAATTTAGCGTAACAGATGGGGATGTCTCAGGCGCTGGCATCTGGACACTGCAGCAGTAACAAGAAGTATCAAAATGCAGTTTTTTATAGGGCTTGCCTCCCTAAAGCCCTCAATTATGGTAGCAATGACAAATGCTACAGGTAATGTAGGCACCCTAGCAAATACCATGAGGGAAACTGGGGCTGTAATCTCGGGACTGTATGTTTATGTGGTGAATAAAGAAAAGCCGGCAAAATCAAAAGGAGTTACAGCACAGATGACAAAGAAACAAATGTGGTAGGATAACCTTGTACAAGCCGGTATCCCATGATCAGAAATAGGTGATATGACAACATCAGAAATGTTTCACTAATGGCAAAACTTAGCATTTACATTAAAAGCTGACCACCTCTGGCCCCACCAATAAATCCACATATATCACCTGCCCTGCCTGCCACGTCAATGCAAGACATTACCTTAACAAGAGGAAATGCCATGCCATTTACTGTGACCATGTCAGTTGCTCCAATTAAAGAATGCATCTTGGGTATTGATATTGTTGGCAGGACAAACAGTTGAAAATTTTAGTGATCCGTTCCGCTTCAGAACTTCACAAGAAGGATCTGCCCTTTGATCTATAACTGTCTCATGTGGTATTCCTGAAGTGAGAGCCTGTTGTGCTGCCTATGCCTCCCAAGGTAGTAACTGTAAAACAACATCATATTCAGGAGGGAGGGTCGGGGGGGAGGGGGGCTAGGAAATTACTCAAAGCATTCAGGCACTTCAACAAGTGGATATCGTTAAGGAAGCCATGACTGCTTTTAACAATCCTATTTGTCCTCTTCAAAAACTAGATGGCACTTGGAGAATTACTGTAGATCATAGACAAATGAATAAAGTCATCTCTCCCACTTGCAGTTGCGGTCCCAGACATGGTTACTCTTACAGAAAAACACAGCAAAAATTTACAACCCTGGAAAGTGGTGATAGATCTTACTAATGCTTTCTTTTCAATAGCTATTGCTTCACAAAACAAACACCAGTTTGCATTTACCTGGCAACAAAACCAATATGGTGTCCAAGTATTGCTTCAGGGATATAAAAACAGTCCCTCTGTTTGCCACCAAATGACAGCAACTGATGTAGAGCTATAGTTGGGTATTGTTACTATTTACCATTTTATTTTATTATCTATTGATTATGGCAGAGTCATAACAAGAAATCAAAGCAGCTGCCAAATTGCTGAAAGTGCATTTAGAGGATCAAGGCTGAAGAATTAATCTTAAGGAAATAGAGGGCCCCAGTACTACTGTACAATTTTGGGGAATAGTTTGCAATGCACAGATTAGAAAAATATCAAATAAGGTACAGGAAACAGTCCAATGATTTCCTGTACCAACCACAGTAAAACAATTACAGACCTTCTGGGGACTTTTAGGCTATTAGAGAACTTTTATCCTACATCTAGCAATATTAATGTGAGCTCTGCAGAAATTAAGTAGGAAGAAGATTGTTTGGCAGTGGATCAAGCAACAACAAGGAGCCTTTTATGCATGCAAAAATGCTTTGATTGAGCATGTGCAATTATATACTCCTAGACAAGGACAGCTTGTTTAATTAGAAACAACAATTCTAGGTGATATAGTCTTGTGGAGATTGTGACAGGTGACTGAGCCAAAAAATCAGAAAGAACCTGTATGGTTATGGTCCAAGGCATTACAAGGCTCCAGTATACATTATACCCCAAAGGAAAAACAAATCTTAGCTGTAATTTGGGCACTACAAGAACCTGAAAGAATAACAGGCTGAGATAGTGTAAGTGTACACACACATACATCAAAGAATCACAGAATTACTAGGTTGGAAAAGATCTACAAAATCATCAAGTCCAACCATTCCTATCAAACACTAAACCATGTCCCTCAGCACCTCATCCACCCGTCTTTTAAAGACCTCCAGGGATGGTGACGCAACCACCTCCCTGGGCAGCCTCTGCCACTGCCCAATGAATCTTTCTGTGAAAAATTTTGTTCTGATGTCTAGTCTGAACCTCCGCTGGCAGAGCTTGAGGCCATTTCCTCTTGTCCTGTCCCCTGTCACTTGGGAGAAGAGGCCAGCTCCCTCCTTTCTGCAACCTCCTTTCAGGTAGTTGTAGAGAGCAATGAGGTCTCCCCTCAGCCTCCTCTTCTCCAGGCTAAACAACCCCAGTTCCCTCAGCCACTCCTCATAAGACTTGTTCTCCAGCCCCTTCACCAGCTTTGTTGCTCTTCTCTGGACTCGTTCCAGAGCCTCAACATCCTTCTTGTGGTGAGGGGCCCAGAACTGAACACAGGATTTGAGGAGCGGTCTCACCAGTGCTGAGTACAGAGGGAGAATAACCTCCCTGGACCTGCTGGTCACGCCGTTTCTGATCCAAGCCAAGATGCCATTGGCCTTCTTGGCCACCTGGGCACACTGCTGGCTCATGTTCAGTCACTGTCAACCAACACCCCCAGGTCCCTCTCCTCCAGGCAGCTTTCTAGCCAGACTTCTCCTAGTCTGTAGCACTGCATAGGGTTGTTGTGCCCCAAGTTTTGGCCTTGTTGAACCTCATGCCATTGGACTCTGCCCAGCGGTCCAGCCTGTTCAGATCCCTTTGCAGAGCCTCCCTACCCTCCAGCAGACCAACACTTCCACCCAGCTTAGTGTCGTCTGCAAACTTGCTAAGGGTGCACTCGATGCCTTCATCCAGGTCATTGAGGAAGACATTGAAGAGGGCTGGACCCAGCACTGCGCCCTGGGGAACCCCACTTGTAACTGGCCTCCAGCTGGAGTTATCTCCATTTACTACCACCCCTTCGGCCCAGCCATCCAATCAGTTTTCCACTCAGGAGAGTGTTCACCTGTCCAGGCCAGAGGCTGACAGTTTCTGAAGCAGAATGCTGTGAGAGACTGTGTCAAAGGCTTTACTGAAGTCCAAGAAGACCACATCCACAGTCTTTTCCTCATCCAGTAGGCGGGTCACTTTGACATAGAATATGGATGGTTGGATTGCTGATAATTCCGTTAGGGCTCATGTAGGGGTAGTTGAGGCAGTGATGATACATTGAAAATGGAAACTCTACCGGGAAAACCACATGTAGCCACTTCACTGTAGAATTCTGTGAATAGTATCGTTTAATCCTATGCCCACACTAGGGGGAACTCATTTATCTTGACGGTATCTCTGCATCTCCTGTGGAGGCGGCTCCCCCTTATGACGAGTTAGTAGAAGAGCACAAAAAAGAAGCCTGATTTACCAATGGAAGTGCCACACCTCCAGTACAAAACAAGATAAGGACTGAAATTCTTCCAGATGGTATCTATCCCAAAATATTAACTATAGGGGAAATTGAATTATTTACATTACTGGATTGTGTGAACTATTAGACTAGACATCAAGATTCATATAATAACCCCTGAGAACATCATATGGCTTTGTATCCCATCTTCACCTCTTATTTTACATTCTTTGTTGATATCAGATTCTTGAATTCTTGCATTTCAGGTATCTTTGATGAATACATGTGTCTTATACAGATGAGACAGCATTGCAACAGTGTTCTTGGTGTCATAAACCCAACATCAAATTGAAGTTCGATCTGAAAAATTACAAGCCATAGCTGTCCATCAATGTGCACAATTACACCATATCTATCAAATCTGTGGTAATATTACCTAAAGGACCCGGAGAAACAGTGTATGTATGTATTACTGAAAAGAGCTGCTGATGCTCCTGGTTTCCTTCCCAGTCACGGGCTGGCTCATTGTGCTTTATAATTTCGTACTACAGCCACATACCCTGGATAGATTTCTGCAAGATCAGCATGTAAATACTTAGCTTTGGTTAGCCTCTACTGTAATTAAAGCATCTACCTTTTGTATTAAGGGAAGTTTAACAGCTGCAGCTCTTTTGGCAATGTATTTCACTGGTGTGCCAACACCAGTAGCTGCGTTACAGAATTATACTCTGCTAAGTGATTTTGATATTAATATTTCTCATTGCTGTTTTTCTGAGTAGGTAATGTCTGTACGCCCGTGAACATTACACAACTGATTGACAGTGGACTATTTCCTCCTTCAACACCAAAAATGTTGCTTTGATTTTGAAGGCACGTGTTGCTTCAACACAACCAATGAATCAGCCAGCATAAGAGATTCAACATCTCCAGGACTTAATGCATCAACTGAAACAATCTGCTGATGGTGTCTGACTGGCTAAGTGGTTTAATTCCCTGACAAGATGAATGGGACACCTAATTCAAAGCATTATTGCAGAGATATGTTTATTCCTTTTGGTGTATGTGTTTATTGCATGCCTCTGTAAATCACTGTCACTACACCTTGCAAGTCCAAACGGGCACCTCCAGCTTTGCCAGCCCCAGCGTAGGTGGTCTCTTGAGCAAGGAGGTGGGATGTGGGGAAAATAATGGAAGATTGGTGAGGAGGATTATAAACACACTCAAGTGACTTGCAGCTGGGGTGAAGAAAACACATAGATCATACTACTTGTTGGTTAGACTCGTGTACTCCACAAGCAGAACGTCTGTGTTTAGATAACATAGGCCTGTGATAGACTCAGAGGCACCCAAATGAAAATCCTTGAGATTCCTGCCCTGCTGTGGAAAAGATGAAAGCACAGTGGAAAACTACACCTGTGTGAATCCCTGATTCACAGGTGAAAACAACAGGTTTGAAAATACTCTCTAGCAAGGACCAGGCTTTGTGGTGCCCGTGTTGCTGCCTACATTTCCTGTGCCCAGGTGCTGCTTCAGGGATCCCCTGCTTCAAGAAGTTATGGAAATAAATATACTGTTTGCATTTCATCCATGGTTTTGTGGTTGTTCCTGCATCCTGCCTGTATCAGCTCACACAAAATATGATCCTCTAACTTTAATTCCGTGTCCATTGTGTTGAGACCAAAAAATGAGAAGTTTGAGCTTAGGTCTATCATTCATAGAATCATAGAATCACCAGGTTGGAAAAGACCTCTTGGACCATCAAGTCCAACCATTCCTATCAAACACTAAACCCTGTCCCTGAGCACCTCGTCTACCCGTCTTTTAAACACCTTCAGGGATGGTGACTCAACCACCTCCCTGGGCAGCCTCTGCCAGTGCCTGATGACCCTTTCTGTGAAAATTTTCTGTCTAATATCTAGTCTGAAGCTTCCCTAGCAGAGCTTGAGACCATTCCCCCTTGTCCTATCACCTGTCACTTGGGAGAAGAGGCCAGTTCCCTCCTCTCTACAACCTCCTTTCAGGTAGTTGTAGAGAGCAATGAGGTCTCCCCTCAGCCTCCTCTTCTCCAGGCTAAACAACCCCAGCTCTCTCAGCCTCTCCTCATAAGACCTGCTCTCCAGCCCCCTCACCAGCTTTGTTGCTCTTCTCTGGACTCGCTCCAGAGCCTCAACATCCTTCTTGTGGTGAGGGGCCCAGAACTGAACACAGGATTCGAGGAGTGGTCTCACCAGTGCCGAGTACAGAGGGAGAATAACCTCCCTGGACCTGCTGGTCACGCCGTTTCTGATACAAGCCAAGATGCCATTGGCCTTCTTGGCCACCTGGGCACACTGCTGGCTCATGTTCAATCAGCTGTCAATCAAAACCCTCAGTTCCTTCTCCTCCGGGCAGCTTTCTAGACAGACTTCTCCTAGTCTGTAGCACTGCACAGGGTTGTTGTGCCCCAAGTGCAGGACCCGGCACTTGGCCTTGTTAAACCTCATCCCATTGGACTCAGCCCAGCGGTCCAGCCTGTTCAGATCCCTTTGCAGAGCCTCCCGACCCTCCAGCAGATCAACATTTCCACCCAGCTTAGTATCGTCTGCAAATTTACTAAGGGTGCACTCAATGCCTTCATCCAGGTCATTGAGGAAGACATTGAAGAGGGCTGGACCCAGCACTGAGCCCTGAGGGACACTACTTGTAACCGGCCTTCAGCTGGAGTTAACTCCATTTACCACCACTCTCTGTGCCCAGCCGTCCAACTATTTTTCCACCCAGGAGAGTGTGCGCCTGTCCAGGCCAGAGGCTGACAGTTTCCGAAGCAGAATGCTGTAAGAAACTGTGTCAAAGGCTTTCCTGAATTCCAAAGTTACAAGAAAGTGAAAAGTGTTTACCTAGCACACATCTTAATAATTGTATGAAAGATTGCATAGCTGGTTATTTTTTTAGTGCAGACTAGACCATAAGCCTCTTGTATATTAGAGAGCACTTACACACAGTGCGATTTAGAATTAGGAACATTCTTCTCTGTTCTCATGAAGATTACTCACAAAAGTACCAGTTAAGAGCAACAGCCTACCCAGCTTGCCTTTGAAACAGAGGAGAAATCCCAGGAGGCAGCAGGCACTGTAAAGCCCTGAAGATCTTTTAGCACAGGAACAAGTAGGTCCTCCATTCTCCTCCAGACCTTTCTCTTCTCACAGATATATCTATGGTTTCATCTGAACTTGTTTGCAGTCATATAGTTTCACTAGTTACAACTTTGAGTGAATGAGAAATCCTTTGAATGAATCTTATTGATGTGAGGACTAGTAAGGTCTGCCTACTTAAAGAGCCCCAAACTCCTGTACCCTTATGTTTTGCTCCAGGAGACGCCAGTCCGTGATGATAGCAGTAATAAAGTCACTCAGACTCAGTAAAGTGACATAAAAAATCCTATTTATTAAACTTTACACCTTAAAGAAAGATAGGATGGTATAATCTTATATCCCTCTAGATGCCGGCCTCTGATCCATGTACACCACAACACACAGACCTTATCTGTTGAAAAGGTTACACCATTTTGATCATTCAAGCTATTGTGGGATTTCCGACAAGAAAACAACTCTATTCATCATTTCTACTTTCAAACAAAAAGGATGCTCACGTGAGAACTCCTTGCTGCACTGTTTAAGTCAAGGACATACAAGTGGTATAATCACTGGTACTGAGTGGGAGCCGTTGCAGGAATCTGGCCAAGATTGTCTTGCAGCCAAAGCGTATGTGCAGCACGGCACTCCCTGAAGTCCAGCTTTTATGTGCAGCAAAGCACAGAACGGGGCCTGTTCAGGTTGAGTGTTATGTGGATCACCAGATCCTTGGTGTACGATGGTCTGCTGGTCAGGACCAATACACCTTGCCCAATTTCAATGGAATGGTTCAAGGAGCTAGGGAACAGAGGTTGCTCTGCATGTAGGGGGTGTGAACGAAGCCTGATGGGCTTCTGTCTGCCCCTGCATGCTGGCTGCAGTCTCCTGCAGGCTGTGGAGGTCAGCCAGGAGCAGCAGGGAGAGCCGGTAACCTGTTGGGGACAGACCCTGGCATAGGCTGTGGGACAGATTCTGGGATATCTGAGCTAACTGCCAAGGAACAGCAGGAGAAGAGCTACTTTAGATGAGAATGCAAGTCAGGAGATAAGGGCAACCACAGTGCAGGCAGTGCCTTCACCAGCAGGGCACAATTCTTGAGCTGGGTAAGCAGGGGAGGATGTTGGCAGGCAAAGGCAAAGTAACAAGTCAGGTCTGAGGTGAGTCTTGGAGATGCAAACAACGGTTCAGACATGAAGAAACCTGTTTTGGAGCACACGCTGGTATAACATAGCTTACACCCCGGCCCAGGATTCAGTGGAAGTTCTGTATCAATGGGCAGAGTGTGGGTAGGGGTCCCAGCTCAGGTTGGCCAGGGCAAGTCACACCTGCAGGGGCCCTCGTGGCCCTGACAGCAAAACAGTCCAGCTATCCCACATGATATTCAGTTGTTGAAGATAATTACAGTCCTCTCCATCTGGACCCCTAAGTCATCTGACATCTTTCAATTGCTCCGAGAAGCTTAGGACCTCCATTCTGTAGTAGCCTTCTCCCTAAAGCAAGTTCATGTTGTTGACTTTTAATCATGTCATTGGTAACAGTGAATCTCAGGGTTTTGAACCAGTATTGCACTATTAGCATACAGTTTCACCAAAGAACCATATTGAAACTGCTTGGGAAGCCTAAATTTCGGCATTTCTTGTTAACTCTGAAACCACCTTAAACATATTTTTATGGTTTGCTAGCTTTTAGGTTTTGTAAGCTAGTGATATAGGTTGTCATGTGATGCCAGGAGGTAGACCTAAGGCTCCTTTTGACGGAGGGAGCTCATCTGAGCACAACCCTCAAGGGCATTGGGAGCTTACCAACAAAAACGCCCTGAATTATTTACACCTAAGTCACCACTAGGCAGGGCTCTCAGGCTGGACAACTGCCTGGAAGAGCCAGGGAAGATGGATGGATGCTATTAGCAAATTTCATCAGGATGAGCATCAGTCCCCATAGGTTTCCTAACTCTTCCCCTGGGAGCCAGCCAGGTACTAGCATGACTCGACCCCTACAGAGTATGTCCTGTGACAAAGGCATATATACACAAAGTGCCATTTAGGCATCCAAATGTTGCCCTGCTATTTTGGGATGCAGAGAAGTTCCACTTCCTCCTCAGCAGTGTGGGAGAAGATGCATGGAGCCAGCAGTCCTCGGATTGCTTTTCTACATCCCCCTCACCATAAGTGTGTTCTGGATTCAGGGTGCTCTTCCCACATAAGAGTTGCTTTTGGTTTGCATGCGTGCAGGGGGAGTGCTGGCTGGAGTGCAGCAGGGGACATGACAAGGAAAGAGCAGAGGGAGCAGCTCTGTGAAGGAGCTCCTGACAGAAGGCTGAGAAAGGAAGCAGGAGAAGTCTGTGACTGCTGAGCCAAACCAGAGCCAAAGCCCTCAGCAGGGACACCAGAACCAAAGAAAAAAGGAGAAGGTGGCTTTTCCCAACAGTTCTCAAAATCTATGAGTTGCCTCAGCCACACTTCTTGGTGCTGCCTGTCTCCCACCCAGAGGGAGCCTTTTAAGCACTTCTTCACCTCCTGGCTTTGTTCCCAGGCCATCTTCTTGCTTTCCTCCCTCCCCTACTAGTCTCTTAGCAGCTCCCCAGGGACAGACCACTTTCCCTCACAGGGAGATGTATTGCCCGCATCCCTAATGCACCAACCATTATCAGTTTGAGAATAGGTGTGCCAAAATCCCATGTCCTCTCCAAAGATCATAAACAATAGTCCCCAGCCCGGGGTCCATTTAGTTAACTAAGATGTGTGGCTTTAC
Source organism: Phaenicophaeus curvirostris (assembly GCF_032191515.1). Lineage (NCBI taxonomy): Eukaryota > Metazoa > Chordata > Aves > Cuculiformes > Cuculidae > Phaenicophaeus > Phaenicophaeus curvirostris. The sequence continues at coordinate 138,961,221 of NC_091392.1, read as the reverse complement.
TGAAGAAAATTGTTGTCAGGCAGCAAGAGAGCCAGGCAAGGTAAGAAGTTAAGAAAAGCACACACACACAAAGAAAAAAATGTTGACTCATATTAGTTATTAACTCAAGGCCTCAGGAGAAAACCACTAAGGTGAAAGTTAGAAAATTGAGGAGAAAAAAACAGAAGGTAGTTAGCAGACAGCAGCTCAGCAAGACAGAAGATTAAGCTGCCCTAAGGAACAACAAAGATTGATATTTTCCCACGTGACTGACAACTGTGTGGCCAAGAAGAACATGTTGCCCTGCATTGCAGTACTTAGAGTAGTGATGCTTCATGCTAGGCTGGATAAACCTAGCTATGTTCTGTGTGCTTTCGCCAAGGAATAGTCGCTGTGTACTCAAAATCCTGTATTTTCCTGCTTGCAGTCCTCTGTGCTTCAAAAAAGATGCCCAGACATCAGTGAACCAGTGGAAAAGAAGGCTCAGAGCCCAGACACTTAGGTGGCATCTTGGTGTGACACTTCCTGCTCAGCACACTGGTCTAAGTAGACCCATGTGCCTTATCTCAAATACTGAGAAGAGCTCAGTACTGAATCTTACAGGCTAACAGCAATGCATTCATTTCACGGTTCAGATGTGCAAGTATTTGCATGTATTTGCTTTAAGTAAGACCACAAATAGTGGGATGTTTTCATGACAGAAAAAGAATTTCCATCGACTTTGTCTCAGCATCTCAGCATGGTGGTCATTTCCTTAAGCTACTGCATGGCTGTAGCTTATCTTCTAGCAGCAATGCAAACAGCTTTGATTCTGCTTCTACTCTTTTTCTTATTATTTAGATCACTTGACACTACTTTGTGTTTTACAGCTTAAGTGCCCAGGCTCTACATCTTGCTGTATTGTCAGCAACCACATGGCCACACTCTTATTGCAAAGGCAGAAGGAAAAATCTGCTAATACTTGGTGGCTCCCCATGACTGGTGCAGGATACCTTATATACACAGTGCTCTTCAGCAGTTCCCACAGCAGGATGAACTAGCACGGGTATAGGAACCTGCAGAAAGAACCAACAAGCTGGCACAGCCCAAAATGTGTCTTCCCCCTCAGCCAGGCTGTAGTTCTGGGTGCAGTGCAGTATTTGTGAAGTATACTTCTGTTTCCTGAACGAAGGTTTCTGTCTTCCTACTTGATACTGCAGCTGGCATATTTCCTTCTCCCTATGCATCTGACTAATTCCCATCTCAAAATCCAGCTGGCTTTTTTCTTTATGAGGAGAGGGAACTCTGACAACAGTGGCAGTTACAAAACAACAACAACCAGACAGACCAAACAATGATTTATTTAAGGACCAAAAGAGGGAAGTCTCCCAAATATTAATTTTGGGGGTTGGCAAAACTGAAGTCAGCCAAATAGAGTCCAAAAGGAACATTAAGGTAGAGAACTATTCTGTTTCATCTACTGGCTAAATCAGAGAGAGAAAGGATCTTCAGATATTCCTGCTGCTCTATTGCTGAAGTAGCAATTATCTTATCCGCCTTTCACAGTGCTATTATGCAGTCAGCCTCGTTTGAAGGAAAGCTTCCTGAGACAAAAGATTTAAAAATACTCTTTGTTCACAGTTTCCTTTTTGAAAGTGTTGGCTTGTTCTGCTTCTTTTTTTTAAGTCACATTTACTTAACAAAGGAACCTCATCGTTTCATTGAGTTTAAGATCAGATCGTTAGAACTGAGACACTATTATTTGTTACAGTCATCCATGACTCTCAGTCACAAGATTGCATTTCAGCTGTGGTTATCATTAAAATCAGCACTAAAATACTTTTTTATCATTAAAGCCAGAGATAGTATGATGTACATTAAATACCTCTGCAGTTTGTACACAGGAAGACTTGCCCTGAAGGCTGATGCTACCTATAATACTTGCTGGACATCTCACGTAGCCAGTAAATGGGTTTAGGCCCTTCAAAGTTAGTGACAGCTAAGCACAGGGATTCCTGTTCTCCAATCTCTTTCTGACAGTTCAGCACTCCTCACACCTCCTGTGCACAAGTCACTTGCTGTCATAGTTCCTGTAATCACAGTCTTCATATATCCAGGACAAAGATAATGTGGCACCAGCTAGCAGTAGAACTGTAAGAGGGACTGACTCCTTCGGATTAAGTATCCGAGAAGCAAATGCTATCAAAGAAATCAGATGTGTGTCAAAGAGATACCAAATACATAGGTGAAATAGCTGAAATAAGAAGAAAGTCAATAATTCAGTCTAGTAATTGTCCCGCATCCCTGGTACCTCATCTGCTAAGAACCAGAAACATGAATTCCTATATCACCTAAGTTGATTGGCATTCTTGTCAGGTATTTTGCATGAATTCAGATCAAATTAAGCCCGAGCATTTCAGTCATCACTAAACCCCACTTTATGTTAGGAGCCATGACGTACAGCAGGGCATTAGTATTGACCTATCACATAACAGGCATCTTAACTGCTACAAAAAATGACTTTTCAGCATAGATATTGCCAGGATTTAGAGAAGATATATGAATTCCCCTAGAAGGTGACAATGACTTTCTGGCATTGCCCAAAATCTTAATGTTATGCTTAATATAAATATAGCCTTGTCTTATTAAAAGGTGCAAATCAGCATATGCGATGATTTTGGGATAACACTGAACATCTGCTGAATACAGTAAGACTAATCTCATGCCAGCTGGTTTCTTTCCAGCTTAGGTAAGTAACTACCGGGTCTGCCTTTCATTATAACTCTCAAACTGGCTCTGCTTTAAATATTAAATTGAGTTTTAAATATTAACTATTAAATACTAAACTGGCTCTGCAACTGCTTTGATTTGGAGGAGAGGAACTTCATGGAAAGCCTCCTTCTACCTAGGCTCTCCCTAGAAAAGGTTTCCATCAGCCCATCACCATTTCTCCTGCTAGGACCCTGTTTAAGCCCATTAGCTGAGAACCCCAGCTTCTCAGTGCTGTTGTCCTAGAGCAGACAGGCTGCTTCTTTGTGACCTCAGGGGCAATGGTGAGTGAAGTCAGGGATGTAGCTTTGCTCCTGAGTAGGCACATATTTAGCAGATAAAACATATTACTGGGATGGCATATTGTAAACACTCAGAACTGAATAACTGGGTCCCAGGAGCTCAACGGCTTACAGTTTGCAAATCCATGGTCAGTTGAAAGTGAAACTTCAAGAGGAAAGTAGTTAAATATAGGCTATTATCATGATGAAAATGGTACCCCATTGCTTAGTTTGATGACAAAGAAATCCAGTTGAGATGCATTGCAATGCATTTACAGTCTTCCAACAATATTGCCTTGAAACCCCGTTCAAAAACACCCACATAAAAATCAACTTGACAATGAAACTCAGGCTTTGGAGCACAGAATGCACTCAACCTTACAAAGATTGATGTCTGAGCAGGCAGCTGACTGCTATATTCCCTGAGATCTCTGCTAGAAAAAAATCTTTTCTGAGGAATGATGTATTAGAAAATCCATACATATATATTGTTGGAACTACCTAGCAAATCTTAGGAGAAAATATACTTGATTTGTAGGAGTGCCTCCAATGTCCTTCACTTGAGAGAATTTGAATTGCTTGAGTCTCCAAAGCACACCCTAAAACTTGATCTCCACTCATTAAATTCAGCAGCTGACCAGCTTAACTGGAAGACACTGTCACCACAGGTGATTCAACATTTGCTACACTCTAGTCTGGTATGCTGTTTATGAAGTGATGTAGATTATCATGTCAAAGCTTACAATACTTCTTTAAGTCTGAAACATGGCCCATAACTCCCTTTAGCTCAAGCAGAAGATTAATGTGGCTAATTAACAGCCATGGTATGGGAAAGACAGGCAAATTCTTCACACACAAGATTGTGATAGAGCCTGCAGTACACCCGTCATGTTTTCTGTGTCAATAACCTGACACCAGTCTTGCACCACCTTTTCAGGAAGGCTGCTGAAGTTCTCCAAAACTCCAGAATTATGTGTGGCCACTGTCATTTAGCAGAGGACTTGTCTTCCATGGGGAAAAAAAGTGACAGCGAGTCTCTATTACTCATTGAGTCCAGATTTTAAAATCGCATATCAATAACAAACTCTTGTGCATGAACCTTGGACCCTTTAAGAATGGAAACCTAACTTGCCCTCACTTTTTCACTCAGTTTCAGCCTGGACAGAATTGTACTGATTTGCAGCATGTTATTCTGCCCTGGAAAAGAGCTGCTATACCCTAAGGGCTGCCTTTCTTCTTGTAACCCATAGGATAGAGAGACCACAGAAGCTTGTGCAATCTCCCATATAATCCATCTGTATTACAACCAAGATTCAAGTTACTTCCTTTCCAAACCAGGACCCACTCATGCCACTTACACCAAAGTTTATACCCCAGGCAACTGCTCAAGACTCCTTAGAAATTATTTTTAGGTCATTTTCACTCCTAGGTTCAGTGGACCACTACAACAGTCTTCATATAACTGTCCTTACAGTGGTCTTTGGTTCTCAAGAGCTGGAAAAAATAGCAAGAATTGCCATGGTATTCTTGTTGTCTTCTTTGCAGTCTCAGTTCCTACTGCTTCGGTTGCTGGCAAAGTGCATCTCCACAGCGCACTTGCCAAGCAGAATTACTGCTGTTGCCTCAGGGTCTGATACAGCTGGTAAACTTCCACCCTACTTTCCCAGCTAAGGGCTTCAGATAATCTTCTGGGCACAGCTACAGTGCTCTCATTCTGTGTCAGATACAAAATGATGTGATTTTCCTTTAGCCTAGATAAAACACTACAAACAACTGCTTTAATTAAAAAAAATTATCATTTTTATATACTAACATATACTTAAACATAACAGAGCAATCCAGGACATTACAGAAGAAACAATACACCCCTTCAGATCAGGCACAAGCAGTTTTCTTCCATTTCAGATCAGGGGAAAACCCATTCTATCCAGAAGAGATCATCACCCCTAAAAAAAAAAAAAAGTGAAACCTGTACAAACTTTGCTCATTCCCTTCTAAGAGACTCATGTCAATTACTCATCCATTCCTCTGGTTAGAAGCCCTAAATAAATCTATTAAATATTGCTCCTACCTCTTGACTGATCCTGAACACCCATACTATTTCATAGTCAAATTATCTACTTTTATAAAGCAACCTGGACACTTTTTATGCCAGCTCTTGGATACTGCTTGAATTAAGTAATAAGTGGCCAACAAGGATGGAACTAGAAGTGCAATGAGAGTTTAATTGGATTTGGATAAGACTGATGGAGAGGAACAGAGTTTGTTGGAGGAAATGCCACATAAACCTGAGGTTCCTCCTATGCAGTTGGAGTGTTCAAGATACATCAGACCACTGTAACATCAGTGATACTGTAGTATCGCAACGTACAAACCAAACTAACCCAAACCACATTGTTTTGCAGTACTACAAACATGATGACACAACTTCAGCAGAAGGAATAATGTTGTAACAACAAAACTCAGCCTCAGAAGACTAGATGGACCTTGGGAGTTTATATACTGTATATATGTAATGGTTTAAGGTAATGTAATTTCCATTCAGATAATGGTAACAGCTGTTATCCTTGAGGTACCTTTATGTTTCACTGCAAAATATTTGTAAACCAGATAATGCAGGTGGTTTTTTTTTTGCATCATAAGACATTAGTGAAGTAAGGCTCTGTTTTAAGAGATATTTGCAAATTTAGTATTTATCAACATTGTGCTTCTTGTTTTAGTTGATTTCTAATCCTCAAAATTACTACAACTATTATATGCAAGTGTAACAGTAATAAACTGAATAAAGAGATTAAGTGCTTTAGACTAGACATAAGGAAGAACTTCTTCACTATGAGAACGGAGAGGCACTGGCACAGGTTGCCCAGGGAAGCTGTGGCTGCCCCATCCCTGGAGGTGTTCAAGGCCAGGTTGGATGGGGCCTTGAGCAACCTGATCTAGTGGGAGGTGTCCCTGCCCATGGCAGGGAGGTTGGAACTGGATGATCTTTTAGATCCCTTCCAACCCTAACGATTCTATGATTGTATGATTCTAAGTGTATAGTAAGTATTGTGTTGTAAGTGCCTTGTAAGTCTTTGAAATTGCTTATCCAATTACCTACTTTAGAAAGGCATATGTAAGTTTTACGATTAGGAGGAGATTAAAATGATATGGGTAGAGAGAAATAAACTGTTTTCTTGAGATCTCTTGCACCTGGTTTTGTCTTGGTTCAGCCACACCAGGGAGAGATTCTGAGTATAAAAACTGGTCGGGTTTGAGCTTTTTTTAGAAAGTTGCCTGGTAGTTAGATGCAAAGTCTGTTAAATATGTATCATTTTTCCACTGTGCAAGCATAAAGTATCTCCTGTAATAAATTTCACTGTACATGTTACTAGGCTGTATATAGACCAGAAATGGATATTTATAATTAGCCTGTATTTGTTTTCACCTCTATCTTTGTTTCCAAGGGTTGCTATGGATAACTGTTCTTCCACCTCCTGCGTTCTCATTTTGCAGGTCTTGTGAGTCTCACAAGGATGAATACTCTCTTCCATAGCATTAAATATTTATACAATGACCTGATGAAGTAACCTAGATGAAAAAAAAAGGGCAATACCTCAAGAAGTATTGTGTTAGAAAAGCAACAAAGCTGGTGAAGGGTCTGGAGCATGAGTCTTATGAGGAGCGTCTAAGGGAACTGGGGTTATTTAGCCTAGAGAAGAGAAGGCTGAGGGGAGACCTTATCACTCCCTGAAAGGAGATTGTAGTGAGGTGAGTATCAGTCTCTTCTCCCAAGTAACAAGTGATAGGACAAGAGGAAATGGCTTAAAGTTGTGCTGGGGAAGTTTAGATTGGATAGTAGGAAAAATGCCTTCATTGAAAAGGTTTTCAAACACTGGAACAGTTCAGGGCATTGGTTGAGTCACCATCCCTGGCAGTATTTAAAAGATGGGTAGATGTGGTGTTTAGGGACATGGTTTAGTGGTGAATTTGGCAGTTTTAGGTTGACAGTTGGACTTGAGGATCTTAAAGGTCTTTTCCAACCTAAACAATTCTATGATTCTATGATATTCTGATGCTGAACCTTAACAAAAGAATACTGCAGTCTTCCTCTGTCTTCCTAGGACAGCTGCCTCAAGCAGTGAGAAATATGCTAACGAGAAGCATTTTCAGGAGTTTGCCTCTAAACTTGTATTTCCTGGGAAAGCTAAAATTTACGCTATAAAGTATGCCCAACAGTTACAAATGACAAAAATGTCCACTTTCATTCACACCAAGTCAAGATACCACGTCCCTTTTCCTTAAATAGATATTGCCACAATAACCCATTTCTGGATTGATTTATTTCAACATGTATCTGGGTATGGTAAGAACTGCAATGAAAATACATGATACAAAATATTTCTGCCTATCAAGGAGGGCAGCTTTCAGCTCAGAACTTCATGCTTTGAGAGAACAAATTCTCTTCAACAAAGACCTGTGGTTCTGTGATTGCCCAGAGGTATTGCTAAGAGAGACCTCTAGTTCTTCTCCGTGAGGGAGGGATGACTGTGTCCTGCCCTCCCAGAGCCTTAAAGTTGCTGAATGACAGCTGAGAGGGGCTGGGAAACTCATGATTTTGAGAAGCTGACCATGCCCTGTCAGTAGCGAAGAGTGAACTTTTTCATGTAAATAAATGCAGACTCTGGGATTTACTGTCAAATTAAATTGGAGAGATTATGGATCCCATAGTTTTCATGCAATCTGCACAACCTCTGGCAGTGGCAAACTTTCCCATTTTGTAGCCACATGCTCACTTGCCGATTGTCTACCTCTGCTCAGCACACTGGTGGTGTGGATCAAGTAGCACTACAGGTCACAGGTGGGGGCTGCAGTGGTGGCCTCGAGCTCCTCCCTGGTCTCCAGATGACTCGTGCTCTGCTGCTGCAGTGCACTGGACCTGGGAGGTGACACAAATTTTAAAAACCCCAAGGGAAATTAGGAGTGCTGGAAAGCAGCATTGCTCCCACACCAGAAACCCTGGCCTGGCAGGGCTCCCTCTATCCTTTTGCAAACCACGCACTTCTGCACATCTTCGTGCATCTCTCAGGCCTTCTGCATCCCTTCGTTCTGCTACATCCCTTGGTCCTCTAGCATCCCTATGAATATCCTCCTGCACCCTGCCATCCTCCTGCATCCATCTGCACATCCTCTGACCATTCTCCTGCACCCCTCTGAACATCTTACTGCATCCCCTTTGTCCTCCCGCATCCCTCTGTCCTCCCGCATCCCTCTGATCATCTTACTGCATCCCTCCATCCCCCCACATCCCTGTCCTCCTGCATCCCCCTGAACATCCTCCTGCATCCCTCATCCCTCTGAACACCCTCCTGCATCCCTCCATCCTCCTGCATCCCTGTCCTCCTGCATCCCCCAGAAAATCCTCCTGCATCCCTCTGAACATCCTCCCGCATCCCTCTGTCCTCCTGCACCCCCTTGAGCATCCTCCTGCTTCCCTCATCCCTCTGAATATCCTCCTTCATCCCTCAGTCCTCCTGCATCCCCTTGAGCATCCTCCTGCATCCCTCATCCCTCTGAACATCCTCCCTCATCCCTCTGAACACCCTCCTGCATCCCTCCATCCTCCTGCATCCCTGTCCTCCTGCATCCCCCAGAACATCCTCCTGCATCCCTCTGAACATCCTCGTTCATCCCTCAGTCCTCCTGCATCCCCTTGAGCATCCTCCTGCATCCCTCATCCCTCTGAACATCCTCCCTCATCCCTCTGAACACCCTCCTGCATCCCTCCATCCTCCTGCATCCCTGTCCTCCTGCATCCCCCAGAACATCCTCCTGCATCCCTCTGAACATCCTCGTTCATCCCTCAGTCCTCCTGCATCCCCTTGAGCATCCTCCTGCTTCCCTCATCCCTCTGAACATCCTCCCTCATCCCTCAGAACACCCTCCCGCATCCCTCCGTCCTCCTGCATCCCTCCGAACACCCTCCCTCATGTCTCTGTCCTCTTGCACCCCCCTGCCCCGCGGGGACCCCCTCGCCCCCCGAGGCCGGGGTGCCCCCGCACCCCCCGCCAGCAGCGGCAGCGGGGCCGGCGCGGAGAAACGGGGGGGGGGGGGGGGGGGTCAGCGCCAACCCGTGACGTCAGAGCCCGGCTGATGGGCCGGTGCCATGACGTCACCCCCGGCGGGCGCGGGCCGGGGCGGCGGCGCTGCCCGCCCGGAGCCGCCCCCGGCGGGGCGGGTGGCACCTCCCTCGCCTCTCCCGGCAGCGCGTCGGGGCGGGTCCCGGCGCAGCGCGGCGCAGGGCGGGTCCCGGCGCAGGAGCCGCTGGCCGGTGCGCGGGGGCCGCTGGCGGCGATGCGGATGGCGGTGGGGGCGGCAGCGGGAGACGGGGCGGCGCAGAGCCCCGGGCCCGCCGCCGTGTCGCTGGGCCTGAGCGTGGCCGTGGTCTCCAGCCTGGTCAACGGCTCCACCTTCGTCCTGCAGAAGAAAGGGATCGTGCGCGCCCGAGGGCGAGGTAGGAAACCCCCCCTCCCCCCGACCGCGGCTTCCCAGCCCTCCCTCCCCGGGCCCTCGGGCATCGCCCCCTCGCCCCGGGAGCATCCCGGCTTTCCCCTGGGCCGGGGGTGCTTCGCGCTGCGGCGGCGCCCGCGGCTGGGAGGTGGGAGCATCCACGGGGGCACCTGGAGCATCCACGGGGATCTGGGAGCATCCACGGGGAGATCTGGGAGCATCCACGGGGAGATCTGGGAGCATCCACGGGGAGATCTGGGAGCATCCACGGGGGAATCTGGGAGCATCCACGGGGGAATCTGGGAGCATCCACGGGGGGAATCTGGGAGCATCCACGGGGTCTGGGAGCATCCACGGGGTCTGGGAGCATCCATGGGGACCGGGGTCTGGGCAGACCCTCTGCGTGAGGCAGGGGAGGTGTCACCGCGGAGACACCCGTCCAGGCTGCAACATCGAGGTTTGTCACCGTAAGCGCGTCTGACCCCGGCGTTAGGGATGAGATGAGTTATGGGGGTGCAGAGCAAGGGAGGTTGGGGGGATGCGTGGAGCGGAGTCACCAGCAACAGCTTCCCGGTGTCTGGCCTGCGCCCTGCGCTTCTTTTGGTCTGTCACACAGCGCTGGGGACTCGCCTGTCCCTCTGAGGGTGCACAGGCAGTTTTACCTTGCGGTGTTTTCACGCGCTGCTGGGACTTTTCTACCCATTTCTCTGGCTCAGATAGTTTCCTGCTATGAACAGCCCCTGCGCATCTTTGTCACTTGTTTATCCTAGCTCTTCCATGGACACACACTGCAAGTTACCTCGGTCACGTGGCGATTTCCTTTTTGTTTCTTTGCTTTTTCATGTTGAAATCCCATGCCTCGTCATTAGTTTCTGAGATGAATGCGTTCAGGAACTGACTGTGCTGTATGGACAGTTTAGCCAAAACAAAGCTGTAAATTCACAGAACATTAAGATCTTCTGTATTTTCTTCTGAAACGAGCTTCTCATGCAGCATCTGAATAGCGTTTTTAGTTGCTTCTTGATGCTTTGAATATAGGAAAGCACAATATATTTATTTGTTCTTAAGATCATGCTTTTATCATAGATTCATAGAATCACCAGGTTGGAAAAGACCCATCGGATCATCGAGTCCAACCATACCTATCAAATACTAAACCATGCCCCTCAGCACCTCATCCATCTGTCCCTTAAACACCTCCAGGGAAGGTGACTCGACCACCTCCCTGGGCAGCCTGTGAGAGGAAAGTTGTAAACGCAGGCTGGGCGAAACATTTTAATTGTATTTATGTGGTCGACGACCATTTGTTTTGCAGGCAATTCTGTCTGTGTGTATGTGAGCATGCGTCTGTAGGTTCTGGGAACTCTTTCACATCAAGAATCCTTTTTAGTGACTACGACTTGCTAGCTATTTTCTCTGTATATGTATGTGTATATATATATATATGCACACGCACATGCATTTAAGGTGATTAGTGCTAGAGCAGCAGTGCATTTCCAGTGCCTGCTGCATCTAGCGTGCACAGGGTGGATTCAGTGGAGCAGAGCAAGCTTTCAACTATGTTACTACCAGCTGGCAGCCTGATCTAACAAGTTTATTTTGCCTTTTCTACAATGACCTCACGGTTAAGGGCCTCAGACAAATGACTGTTTTGCAAGCGTAGTCTCCCTTTCACCCCAAGATGGCTATAATTCGTTTTTATTGTCCACAGAGAGATCACATTTGCATCAGTAATACAAATCTTTTTTTGTAAGGGAAACAATGGGAAAAAGAAATGACTTTCCAACCCAAGGGAGCTGGAGAAGTTTCCATTTTGCAGTGTAGTTGGGTCTAATGACCCCCAAAGAGCTTTCAGTGGAGCGCTGGGTTAAGTGGGTGATGAGTTTGTGCCTGCCTGTGTTCTCCATGCACGCAGCTGGAAAATGTCCTGTTTTGAAGATATTTCTGATGTTTATTTGTGCCTCTTGCCAAGCAATTCATAGTATTTCTTATTGCCATGCTCAGTGTGGAGACATCCAAGCAAATACCCTAGGCTTCTCAGCAGTGCTGTTCTGTCTTGAATTTGGCAGTCAGAGCTATCAGCCAAAGATCATCAGTGTCAGATGATGTCTTTTTTCCACTGGCTTCAGTAGGTGTTGTATAATTAACAATGAGGCCCTTCAAGTCTTTACTATCTTCTCTAGTGAATCAATAGTATAGCATCAATGCAATTAGTAATTCTTGCTTAGTTAGAAACAGCAGTGAGTGACAAATATTGTGCAAAGTTATCTTACTTGAGTTAATATTTTCTATAATTTGTGCCCCCAACAGTGTTTTTATTTTATATGCAATAACTAAAGTCTAGAAAATTACACCCACTCCAAAGCTGGCCATTTTCATTAGTCATTTGCTATCTAATTTCAATTATATAGTGTGATTTCCAAGCATTTACTATGTTATACGTCTCTAGAGTTATAGATTACTGTGTTTTTCTTTCTTTCGGGATTTCAGCGTAGGTATAATATTGCCTGTTGCTCCAGCAGCTCTTGAGAGAGCATTTTCCCGAATAAATGCATAGTTGAATTGCTAGGAAGAGCAACAGAATGTACAAGCACAGAGTGATGCCAAGGTCATGCTTGCTGGAGACCAGGCTTTAGTTTACTAAGTGGTTATTAGCCTTGATGTTCTACGGAACCAGAACTTCTAAAATGTGCTGCACAGGCTCCCCGGTTACATCCCAAGGCAAGAGCCTATAGTCTGATAACAAAAATAATCATCCTTGAACTTAGGAGACACTAAGGGACAACGTAGAGGTTTTACTTCTGTCTTTGAAATGTGCTAAGTCAGGACTTCAGAGGCTTCAGTCACAGCATTTTCTAATGCTCAAATAGAGGAGGATGGTTCCACACTTTGGTACTGCGAAAACTGTGCTCCAGAACAATTTCTCTGCTACAATTACTCTGATATCATTTAATTGAGGTTATATTAGCTAACTAATTGATCCAAATAATGTTTCATTTCCATATATTTCCTATTCTTCTGGTAGAGGTTCTAATGGGTACGTTCAATGGTATCCTCACGTGCATTCAGTGACATTTTGGATGCTCACCTAAGTAATATCATGTTAGCACCGCATAGATGCTTCACTGGAAAGCAGAACTTCTGACCAATTTAGTCTTAAAGGCCAGTTTGGACTCTTAGGCCAAATCTAAGCACCCACTCTCTTGTTTTCCTCCCACTTAGTTGTCTTGGAGAACAGGGTTTTAAGATGAAGGGCTTTAATAGTTGAGACTGTTGAAATGATTCTGTTTTGTAGTTCAAATATTGCAATTTTATATTTTTCTAATATATCTTCTTATACTTCCTCTTCCAGGTACTTCGTACTTAACAGATATAGTATGGTGGTCTGGTACTATTGCAAGTAAGTATCTTACAAGGTTTGTTTGTTGGTTTTTCTGAAGGGAGCCGTTGCGTTTAGATGGTAAAATGAGACATTAGGAAATCTGTGTTCTCATCTTGAATCTCCTGCTCACTTGTCATGAAATTCCCACCCCTCAGAAATATCCCACCTTTAGTAAACTCTGTGTCTGAGAGGGCAAAGAGCTGGGACAATCCCAAGTCAGATGTCTTTCCAGATTTCGAAACCATTCGGTATTTGCAGCCATTGGCAGCCGCATGCTGCTCTGGCTCTGGGCTCCTGCACAGTTTGTGCTTCTGGGTCGCACTGGTCTACTCAGTTTTTAATAAAAGTCAAAGCTGAATAAGAAATTGTCACTCTGCACAAAAGGGCTCATTGAGCACGTTTTTTTTTTTTAGATCAGAAAGCACTTAGCCGGCTTCAATTGAAGAAAAATCCTTTTTGATTTCTACTTCAACAGATACAGTTTCGGTTTTGCTTTTAATCTACAAGGTTAATGTGAAGCCTTGTGTGATGCTGATAGGAGATCAGTGTAATTTCACTCTATTAGTATCTTTGTAGACTCTGCTCAGGCTAAGTTCACCCTCTGATGTGACTCCAGAGCATGGGGAGCAGCTAGCTTTCTCCTCTTGCAGTTCAGCCCTAGTTCTGCCCACTTAAAATCATACTCCACTTCTACACTTAAACCCAGCCCTTTGCCAATTATTTCAACATGTTCTTACACTGTTTCTGAGATGTATATGAGTTCAGCTGTGCTGCTTCTATCATGGCCACAAGGTAAGTCTTTGGTTTTGTTGTCTTCAAGCTATGCAAAAGGAATGGAAACCGATAGGTCTCCTCAAGGACAAAGTTCACAAGCGTAGAAGCCAACAGAACTTCAGAGGACAGTCCTCAGCTAATTTAACCTGAGTTTAAGTAGTACTTTGTCAGCTTCCTCCTCTGCCAGGACCATAACTGCCTAAGTAGCAATAAATGCATGCGTTCATCACTGCTGTTTATCGCTGGTGAGGCTCCTGTCTTGACTCTCTGAGCAGAAGGAGTTAAAGTAAGAGAGATTTTATTACAGGAGTTTATCTTGGTGAATCAGAGAAAACAATTTCATGCTTAAAAGAGCTGACTGAATTGAATAAAGGCAAAATAGCTGAAGGGAATGCTATCAGTTGGCTTTTGTCCACTAGCTAGGTGCAGATATTTCAAAACAAAGCCTCAGTAAGTTTTTACAAAGGAACCAAGGGAAGAGTTGCTTTAGGATATTATAGATTCAGAACTGCGACAGAGTCACAAACAGCAATAGCCAGGGCCAAGTAGGTACCTATGGGATGCAGAGAAAAGCATTGTTTGGGGAATTAGCAGTATCCCCAGTTATCTGGGTGAAATTATAACAGCTGATATAATTTTCTCAAGCAGGGAATTTGGAATTAGGATGACTAACAAAACCTGCATGAACTCTTGTCAACATGTTTTCACAATATTTGTTCAGATGGTGAACAAGCATTTCTGTCTTGGCATGCTGACTCAGCATAACACTGCCTAACCATTTTGGGGCCTTGGGATCCACTGGGTTACTGAAGACTTCAAAAGAAGGGCTGCAGATTCTGCTAAGGGATTTTTTTTTAAAGTCAAAAGAGTGATTGCAACATGTGTACAGGTATTTCAATAAGCATTAAACTAATTAATTAGCTAATTAATTAGTTTTAGTACAGGTTTTGATAGCAGCTTGTATGTGGCTGTTTTTTTATAGTGGATACATCTATGTTAGTGTTTTATTGCAGAGGGGGAATGTGCTTGTGAAGCAAATCTCCAGTTTGTCTCCACGGACTGGGTTTTATTTCATTTTGTGGAGCAGTGTTTGAGCTCCTAAACTGGACGTCTGAGATGAAACGGGGCTGGAAGATGCACTCTAGGAACATTTATAATGCACACCAGCTGCAAATAGACTTTGAGTCCATGAGAACAGGCTGAAGTTAGTCTGAAATAAGACCTCTGATATGCACAGAGCAGATATCTTTTGCTATAAAGATCTACTCCTGGTTTCCTTACTAATGTAGGCATGTCAGTGCGCATCAAGTTCTGTGTTGCAGTATCTTCAAGGATATTAGTACTCCATTAGCAAGATTCTAGCTTGGTGTGCCTTCAAGAACTGAAGACATGTCTTGACTTACAGCATTGGTGTATTTGGAGAGCAATTTCTGTCCAGGGCGGACTGGATAGGTTGGCAGCAAAGGTCTTCTACATCAGGTAGATGGTAGCAATTACTGAGATTCTTTTTATAACTGGTCTTATGTAGTCCTGGTCTTTCGTTCATGGTGGTAAGAGACTGTTACTATTACTTCGTGGTAATACTGAAAACTTCGGGTAAGTTCAGTTGCCTTACAACACGTGCATTTTGAAGCCTTGGAGAGCTAATTTATGGATTGGTGTTGGTGCCATCTGTTAGGCTTCTTCCAACAGAAGGTTAAAGCATCTGACCTCCAAAAAAGCAGCATTTTGTCAGAGTCATTTGGAAATATATGCAGTCTGCAGAAACAGAGTGTGCCAGCTGTGCCTGGTCCTCCATGAAAGATCTGCCCCAGTGCTTTCAGATGCCTTGATGATAATGCCAAAGTTGTCTCATACATCTGCTGAAAACCAAGCCTGAGGCCGATAGCTGAGTTTCTCAGTTCCCAGGGGCAGGGAGTATGCAGGAGACCATCACTGACTCTTAGCACTCTAGAAATGCTGCTCATTAACTTTCCTGGCTCACTCCTGCACATAGAGAAAGACTCAGTGAATTGAATTACTGTAATTTTGCCACACTCTGCAGTTTTGCAAGTTTGTTTGTCTCCTTTATGTTTCCTGTAGGTTGCACATGTTGTCAGCTCTACTGATAATGTGAGCTAATTTGGTAAATTAATCAATGTTTGCACAACACTTTGCAGATGTAAAGAACAGGATGATGGTAACAATACTTGACGGTTAAGGGCAATGCCAGCTTGAGCATAAATACATCTCGGATTCTTGAAATGTTTTTAAATGCTGATAATGGCTCTTAACTGGAAATTTGAGCTGTCTATGTTCAGTTTCAAGGTTCTTGCCAGTTACCACAGACCCTGTAACTATGCAAGCATCATGTTGACATAGTATAAACTTGCCAGCACTTGCAAAAGCATCCAGCTTTTCTTCTCTAACCGAAAACTTGAATGCATGAACTGTTTATCACAGCTGTGAGGTGCAATAGTGTGGTACATTTTGGATTTTACTTTTGTTGGGGGAAAGAAAAAAATAAGATTTTGAGGCTGCTATTATGACTTGTGAAGGATGTGTTCTTTTTACAGTGGTCGGGAATTTTGATGTTATATACTGTTGTGAAAATTTGATATGTTCTACTTTATATTGAAGAACCTTTATGCATGTGATTAGTATTTTATTATTAGGTTGCTTTCCTTAGTACTGTCCTTATTTTCCCTCCCAAAAGTAACACTGCTGTTGGGAACTGTAATCAAGTGCATTTGTGTTACTTATATGCACATTTTAAAGCTGAAAACATGGGTTATATATACTTTTAGCTCTCCTCATATAAAAATATTTGAGTGTAATATTGATATAGTTGAGTGTAATCAATGAGTGTTTCTAATTCATAGTCTTATTTATATTCAACTAAGAGAAGTTGCAAATGAGATTATTTACCATGCCCTCTTGTTTCTTCTTGTGTGGCAAATATAAATCCTATATTAAAAAGTACTTTAGAAACAAAAAAATCCTAGTCATTTGATTTAAGTGCAGAATTAATAGAGCTAAGCAAATCTGTAACATCTGTTTTCCAGTATTTTCCAAACAGTATTGGGTAAGTTTTATTACTTCTCTTTACAAAGGGATTTAAAGGCCTATTTCTGGTTCTTTTGACAGTGGCTCTGGGTCAAATAGGGAATTTCTTGGCCTACACTGCTGTCCCAACTGTGCTAGTGACGCCCTTGGGAGCCCTTGGTGTTCCATTTGGGTAAGAGTTTGCTTTTCTTGTTCTTATCCGAATGTTGTTGCTACTTAATAGAAAGTCAGATAGACTCAGTGATCACTGGAGGTCCACTGAGAAGATGTAAGGGTTATGACTGTTAAAGTTGCATTAGAACTTCACCTATTTCTGTTCTCCCCATCAAAGTGACGGGAGGGGAAGGCAATGGTGAAGAAAGGGTTCCTGAGTATCTTCTGCTTTAACTGTTGCTGTGATCTGGAACAGATAAACATTTTTCCTTTCGCTGTGCTTATTCTGCACTCTTCTGCCTATTCTCTTCTTTGCAGTTCCCTTACTATGTAGATCTTTTCTTCTGTATCACATTCTTTCTCCCCCCTGCTATCCACAGCCCGCATATGTTTGATGCTGATTTTCATTTAATTGGATTTGGCACCATTTCCTGAAGCGAGGGAGTCCCTTGCATATGGATGCCCACAGCTTCTTGAATGTTATGTTCATGTAAGGGAAGGGAACAAAAAAGGCAGTGAGTGTTCCTGAAAGGAGTTTTAATATGCAACCAAATGTTTTGTGAACTACAATTGTGAAACTAACAGCAGTGAAAAAGTACAATTATTTAAATCAAAGCCATACGTTGCCTCGAAATTTTCCGGTTGTCTGCTGAGTTGTGTATTTGACTGCATACTGGTCATCTGCTTCAGAGTGTGGATTGATTTGTACGGGCTTCGTTGCTGTCTTTAGTCTTATACTCCTTGAAGCACACTGCTAGTGGTCTACTTACCACCTATTATTTTATCCTAGGCCACATAATTTTGTGTGTTTCAGTCAGCTACGTGTCTGAGCTGAGTCCTGTGATCTTTGTAACCAAAGGCCACTTTTAGCTTATGACTGCATAGTACCTATAAAATGGGGCTTGGTGACATCTCACGAAGTTGTTACTGGGTAGATACCTGCCTCGGGTGCCAGATGCACCTTTCGGGAGTGTTTTTGAGGAGGTGCTGTGGTGTTGCTTTGAGGGTGTTGTGGTTGGGGTTTTTGTGTTTTGGTTTGGTTTTTCTGAGATAAAACATTGAGGATTGAGTAAGACTGAGACTGGATGGATCTTTCCTAAGATAAATCAGAAGTGCATTTTGTGGATCCACCAACATTTGATACTATTCCTTTAAGAGGGAAATTCATGTGGCACATCACTGTTGGAGCATTATTAACAGGACATAGTCAAACTTTTAATTTTCTTCCTCTTTGTGAAAGGTCCATTTTAGCTTCTTACTTACTGAAAGAAAAACTGAACATTCTTGGCAAGCTGGGATGTTTGCTGAGCTGTGCTGGGTCTGTTGTTCTCATCATCCATTCCCCAAAATCCGAGAGTGTAACGACTCAGGCTGAGCTTGAAGAGAAGCTTACAAATCCAGGTACTTTGTTCTTTTATTAACGTATAATGATTTTGTGAGACTGATAAAGAGCACGCAGGAGGAAGAGGCTTGCCACTCCTGTCAGTAACGAAAATTGACTTGTGGAGAAACCACAACGTGGCAGAGGCAAACCAATACAGCTTTTGTGTGCTAAAACTATGCCTTGCTGTATTTGGAATTCAACAGATTTGTTAATACATGTGCACAGAAAGGAAAATGTGGATGCTTTTGAAAACATCCTGCACAGCAAGCTCAGAACAATGGCTGCTTGATCCTGGAATTTTCTAAAATTATGAAAAAGTGTATCTTGCTACTTAGAGATAAAAGATAAGATCCAGGATCTCAATTTAAGTTGTTTTATATAACACAAAAAATACTGATTGTCTTTTGTTCTTTAATTTGGCATATTTTTTTTATCTTCCTAGCAGATTTTTTGCACAATAAAGGTGTGTAGAAATGTATGCCGAGATGCCTGTTCTTACTCATGGAGAATGTAAAGCCCCATTACCTCCTGGAAGACACATACTAGTGCTAATAAGTGCCAGGCCCATTTTTATTTTTCTTGCATAAGAGCTAAGCTTCCAACTGTTGTAATTTCCTTTAATTGCTTTAGATAAGAGAAACTCAAACCTAATAACATCAAGTATCCGAAAGATTTGCAAACAAAGAATAGAAAACAATTACCCTGGTCTAAATTTATCATTTCAATCTGACCAACTGGAAATAATTTCTTTAAAACTTCAAAGCATGAAACGTTTTTCACCAATCTAATCTGCATAGCAATGCTGTAATGTAAATGATATAGCCTTCCAGTTCTTCCAGTTCTCCCTAGTAACCTTAATGGGATCTAACTTTATGTGTAAGGTCTTTGCTGGATCCACTCATAGTGCTTTATTGAACTGGTTATGATGAGGTGTTACCTCTGCTAGCTGTCACAGGGGCCCTTAAGGAGTATAATCCTGATGGAAGAAAGAATGAAAAAAAGTAAAAGCCATCTTAAATCCAGTTCAAACGTGCAACAGCGTGTATCTTACTACGTGGTGATTTGCCTTACACAAATAACATGACAACATCATCAGTCACAGATGCCCACATCACCTGTAAAAGCTCAGTGATTTGGATCTATAGTCAATACAAATCTTAGTTGAGATGTATACAGGAAGTTCACTGGTATGACATGATTTACCTGCTAAAATCTTTAGAGAAAAGAGTTCTCACCTTGCTATTATCTTGTTTTCTTTTTGTTTTCCAGTTTTCGTGGGTTATCTCTGCGTAGTGCTGCTAATGCTTCTCCTGCTTATCTTCTGGATAGCTCCAGCACATGGACCTACTAATATCATGGTTTACATCAGTATTTGCTCTCTGTTGGGCAGTTTCACTGTTCCCAGCACAAAAGGCATTGGGCTGGCTGCTCAAGATATCTTTCACAATAACCCCTCAAGTCAAAGGGCTCTGTACCTCTGTCTGGTACTTCTGGCAGTATTAGGATGTAGCATTATCATTCAGTTCAGATACATCAATAAGGCACTGGAATGTTTTGACTCCTCTGTGTTTGGTGCCATCTACTATGTTGTGTTTACCACCCTAGTCCTGCTGGCTTCAGCCATTCTTTTCAGGGAGTGGAGTAATGTAGGAGTAGTAGATTTCTTGGGAATGGCTTGTGGATTCACCACAGTATCTATTGGAATTGTTCTTATACAAGTCTTCAAGGAATTCAACTTCAATATTGGGGATTTAAATAAACCAAACATGAAGACAGATTAAAATATTTTTTGGGGGAAACTGGATGGCTCAGGGAAGGATGCAGAGCCTTTCATTTCTAGGTTACTGATTTAAATATGATTCAGGTTGGTAGTTACCCTTTGATGATTTGGTGGCCTATGTGAAATGGATTGGAGGCCTCCATCCAGTTTCAAAGGAGCAGTTGTCCATGTACCCTAGTTAACACAATATATGACTTTAATTGGAACCACTGATTGAGTCAGCATAGAGACTGATGTATTTCCTTAGTGTAAAAGGTAATCCCTCAGGAAAGACTGAGGGATATTCTGAGACCTGTGCGTGAAAGCTTGTACTGTGGCTTCTAAGGTACCATTTCTGTGGGCACAGAACATCAGTTTCTAATGCACTCAATCTGACGCCTTTCATGAGTGATGTATGGGGGGAGGAGAAAGTGGGTGGAGCAATTTGTTTATCTCAACATAGCAATGTGTTCACCGTCAAGGCTGTGAATTCTGAAACAAATGTTGGTTGACCCGTGGACTGCAAATTTGTCCTTTTTAGTGACTGTCTCAGTAACTTGGTCTGCCATGCGGTGAAGACACTAGGGAGTTTTAAGTTGAATTCTTTATAAAGAGCAGTGGACCCTGAAAAACCTTTCACTAATTACTTATCAGCTGATGGTAGTGTCCAGGTATGCATTTTTCTTTGTAATTTACGTGCATTAAGACATACCACATTCATTTGAGAGTTTTTAATTGGGAGCAGACAGAAAGACTTGGAAAGATGTGGAAATGATGCACAGACTCATTGCTTATATGGTGGTTTATTTGTAAGCAGCTCAGAACTATTTCAGTGCCTTTGTAATCCAAAAATACTGCATAAATGTGAATGTATCTGTTTCAGATGGCCTATATCGGTTTAATAATCCAATTTCATTGTTTATAATATTGGACTGTATTCAAATTCTAAACATGTTAAGCATCCAGGAGCCACAGAGTTTTGGAAGAATTTACAAAGCTGAACTGAAACCCTTAGACACCTTGACAGTTTCTGAAAAACCATAGTCCTAATGGGAAGAGGTAATCCAAGGGAGGACTGTTAAAAGCGGTCCAGCATGACTTCGTTCTAGTTAAGTGACTAAATACAGGAAACCATTTTGTGAAGCAGCTACAAAAAAAAGCAGCAACCACAAAGAAAAAAAAATTAAGAGAGAGAAGAGCATGAGATTTCTCAGAGCTCAAAAAGGATGGTCTGATCCTCTTGTAACGTGGGAAAATGAGGTTAAAGACTGAAAAAGCATAGGCATTCAGAGATAAGTTTCAGATATCCAACTGGGATAGACGTTCAAATTCAGTAATTTACAGACCTGTGTGAACAGTTCAGCAATAGTATTTTGATAAGTAGTACAAATTGCTTAAGCTATGATTGGAATTATTCTGAACTGTTCAGTTTAAACCATTTAGAGAATATTGATATGTCAAAGCAAGAAATAGTTAATTTTCATGTTGTACTTATATTTGGTAGTTAAAACATCACAAGTCAAAAGCTTGTAAGGAAAGCTTGAAAAGTCATGAATGTTGGTTTCTATTTAAGTACAAAAATGGAAAGGTTCAGCGGAACTCAACATCTCTAATTCAGAACATCTCTTGAAACAGACAAAAAACCCCAACGTGATTACGAGACAGCATTTGAAACAGTTCATGACAGTTGAGCAAGAAATCATGAATGTAGCGTTGTGGCTGGCTGATAGGGATGTGGACGTTGATGAATGGGGAGTAATGGTGTCCACTCTCGTGACATTTTTTGTTGACCAGAATTAATGTTAGCTTACAACTCAGGCTCCATTTTAATTTAAAAGGAATGTTAAAAACCCTTCTGATGGCAGCAATAATTGGGAACAGTGAATCCTAAAGATTTAGTATTCTGAAGGGACTGTTTTGAGGGAATAAGATCCCCACTATGTTGTGTGCTAGCTTGTTTTATCACTGCAAACTTGGGGAGGGGGGGAAATGACTGTCAGTTGGCAGAAACACACATTGTTATAGGCCAGCACAGAAACTGGGTATCTTTGTGAAATGAAGTAGTGCTAGCAGAGAAAAGAGCATCTTCACGGATTTTCAAATATCATGTATGGTTTTTAGAAATTTTGAGAATTGTAGATGAGAGGAACTGGACTATGAAAGCTGGTTGAAACTAACCTCTTTACCATTATTGATAGGAAGACGGTATCTTCTTTGTCAGCAGACAGTTATGTTTTGTCGTATTAATTCCCTTTTTTTTTGACTGAACCTGGAATTGTACATAAATTATGAGACCTGTGGTGGCCTACTTTTTAAAACTATTAACTGTCTTCTGAAGCATTCGTCTTCTGAAAATTAAAATTCAGAGTTCATGAGTTACATGTTGATTTTGTACTAGCCTTTAATCTTTGAAGACTTAGGTTACAATAGAAATTACTGTGGTGTCATTTTAGTCCTCCTTTGGCCATATCTGTGTGTCTTGGTTTGTTTTAAAGTTCATACCTATTTATTTAGAAAGTGCCTATCCTACTATGTTAGGAGTGGATGCAAATTATTAGCAAATATTAGATCCAAAATAACTTGACTGCCCTATCTATACCTTGCAGGTTTCTGCACCACACACACAAGTATACTTGATAAGCAAGTTTACTTGATCTTATTCTTATGCAGAGTAAGAATAAAGTAGGAGCCGTGTTATGTGGTTCTCTGACCCACACTTACAGATGGTAAATGTCTGCATAGGTTTCTTCTCTCTTCCACAGCTGCTTCTTACCGGTGATGAGCTTTCCAGAGATGTCTAGTTAACCTTGTTTAAAACAGATACGTCAAAAGCCAGCACATAAGGTGAAAGAAATTCTCGTGGCCTTGCACATCATTTATATCTGCAGCCTTTTACATTATGAATGCTGAATAATGAAAACCTTTATTTTTGCACCTTTGCTCGGTATGCAGCAGTGTTCTTTTGAGTTCTGCTGTACCTGGATCTAGTTCAGTTCTAACTTCAGAAATGTAGTAGCATTTTATGTTGTCACTATTGGTACAATTCTTCCTCCCTCCATCCCATGCCTTCCTTGTTATAGGTGTCCTACCTTTTCTAGTCCCATTGCTTTTCCAATTTAAAAGGAGGTACCGTTGAAGCTGAATTTTAGCTGTTCCCTCTTTTCATCCCACCCTTTTGACAAGTAAGCACTTTGGATATGACAGATATCTGAGTTCCATCATCTCAGGGAGCAAATGTGCATAGTTGTCTCCTGAGCTTTGGTGTCCCTCACAGGTCTGCCCTTTTCACGTTCTCTTTGCATTTCATATTTATAGATAGTTATGAGCCAGATGACTTCAGTTCTGATTCCAAAGTAGGAGTGGGAGAGGCTACAGAAAAGTGGACTTAACCACAGCGGTGGAATGCATTTGAATTAAATTCAGATCCACATGAAAGACGTTTCACTCTCTATGTCTGGCTTCTATTATACTTGTCAAACATATTTACTTGGTACTCACTTGGAGATAGCTCTTTTGATCATTATCCCTTCAGTGTATGGAGGATTTACATGTGTCAGTCACGATCTTTATTAGGTGTTGAACACAAAAATCCATCAAATGTTCAGTAGGAGAATAGAAATCTTTTTGATACAACCAAAAAAAAAATTTGTTACACCTTAAGTACTTATTTAAAAATGAAAAATAGCTAAACAAGCTATCTGCTGTATTGACTTTCCAGGATTCTGTATGTGTAAATAGAGCCTATTTATTAGTGAGCTGCACACTTAACATCAGTTAGAACCTGTTATACCACAGTTTGACAAGTGAGGCTTCCTATTAATAATCTCAATTTATATGGAACATAGTGTTTTTCTGAAGTAACTAGCACTGGAAAATGAAACCACTGGATTTTATTTATTGAAATACTAGAATCTGAGGTTTAACTTCCCTTTTTATTTAAAAAATAGAGGATTTGTATTTGAAGAAAGATTCAAGGTTATTAAACATAGAGTGCTTAAAATGGTTTGTTGTTTGCATGTTATACACCTCTTACCTTCTTGTTTCATTAATATAAAACATCAAGGATTCTACAGATCCTCTTCAGTTGTCCTGAGATGGTGTAGCTGCTGAAATTTTGCCATTAAATGAAATGTTTATCTACTACCTGTTATCTTTTCTTTACAGAGATTAGTCTTTGTAATAATTCTTTGGTGCTACTGAATATGGGCATAAGTGATGCAGAACCATGTTAAGCACCAATGTTGTCAACAGTTATTACTAGTGCCCAAGTGTTTCAGACACCCATGTTGAAATGTTATGGATTAAGAAATCTTTTTGAAAAGCTGCAAATAAGTTTTTTTTAATCCTTTTTTTGTTGTGTCTCCCTTTCCCCCCACCTCACACCCCCACCCCCAGCCCGGCACCCAAGAGTTGCTTTACAGAGTGGAAAATATTACACAGAAGGGGTATTTTTAAGTTAAATCTTTTTTCGACTGTGGAACTTTCCTTTTTTTTTTTTTTAATCTTTTTTTCCCTGGAATGTAAAAACTAGTTCTAATGGGATATGGGGAAAAGGCAGATGGCAACAGACATACAGTGTCAGGTTTGATTGCTTCAATGCTATTGCAATATAGTTACTACAGATTACATAAAAATGGTTTATTTTATTAGCTTCCAAATAATGTATATATAGATTTGTTAATGGCTTACAGGTCAAGCTTACTCTCTTTGCTTTTTAAGAAATAGTTATAGGCATGTTGTATTTGCCTTGTGTAAATTATAAAAGGCTATTTATTAAGTTTTCTGATAACTAATCTATTTATTAACCTGTATTGTTTTAAAATAAATGATTTATTTCTAGCTCAACCCCTGTTTTGTGACTCCTCCTTTTTATCACACAAGGGAAGAAAATCAGTTTCCCACACACCTAGCTGCTGTACAACCTAATCTCAATTCCAAAGCCTGTTACCCTTCAATAAAATAGCAGCCTTGATTTTATTGAGTAGCAGATTCTTTCATGTGATCAGATCAGTTGCCACATAAAGGACTCGGTTGTCGCATAGTGGTGGCTGTAGGCAGTGTCTTCATTGTACTCAATTTTCTCACAGGTGAAACGAGCGCTTCTCTGACAGCAATGTTTGTTGGCGCCTGAGTGACTTCAAACTGTGTCTTAAGCATTACAACACGCTCTGTTCATGCACTCTCTACACTGGCTAATTGCAAGAGCTTTTATTTCAAGATCTACTACTCCACAGCTGGGTGTGCATTGAGCAGCAACAGCTGTAAGAAAGTCTGTGTCACCAGTCTGATTTACTATCACAAGAGCTTCCTTTGGAAGGAGTCACTTGGAAAATAACAGTGGCTGCCCATCTAATATCTTTCATCTGAATTTCCTAGGTCCTCATATCAGGTGGTGGCAAATACATAACTTCCAGGCATGGTTTTTGGTTTGGTTTGGTTCTGATGAAGAACTGTTTCAGTCTTTGCACTCATGTTTCAGACTATGTATCAGTATTACTGCTGGTCAAAATTAGAAGTTATTTTTACACAAGGAAATCAGCTCCTCTCCAGTATAAATTGGTGTATGCGATGGAAAAGATTGGCATGGATTCTTGACTGGGTTTGTCATTGCAATTTTATTTTTAAAAGTGTTGATAATATTAATGCAATGTACAAAGATAGACCAGAAAACAAGAGTGGCTTTCCTTTCTACATGCAGCATCTCTGTTCTTTAAATAAATAGGATAAGGAATATGTATTTCGAGAACATGTATTTAGCAGGAAAATTCAACCCAGGTCTGTTCTTATGCACCTCCAGAGTTCGGCCTCTAAGGCAGCATTGTGGTAAAAGCCAACGTGCCATTTACACTGTTATCCTTGCATGGGTTATAACCAGTCCTGAACATATGTATCTCACTCACACATTTAGTAGGAAGAATGTTAAACACCACAGTCTTGATAGTGTCCCATTGATTTTTCTGAGTTTTTTCCTGCGAGCTTCAGTCTTGAGCAGAGTCCCTTGTACATGACGGTGCAACTGTTGTACGAGTAGACTGACAGGCATGTCTTCTTTGTTCTGTTCAGCTGCCTTTGTTCAATGCAGCAAGGATGTGGCCACCAGAGGCCCTTTTACAGCTGCCTGGTTCCCTAATCAATTTTCTGCCAGGTACAGACCTCACTGGATTCACCCCCCCTGGAAGGATGCTTTAAAACTCTGCCAGCTGGTGCCATTCTGCCCAGGGACAGTGTAGCACAGAGTGGCTCTGGGGAGCTGGCGCATGGTGACTTTCACTGTTGTCTCTTCACTGTGTGTATGTGGTTGGAAATTACTGCACAAGCGTCAGTTGGTATGCGACACAAGCGAGACTGCCTGCCAATCTGGTAATGTTTCCTGAGGTTGGTTGGGTGGTATTTTTGCTCTTTGTCCTTTGAAACCTTATGTTTATACACAAAGTAGATAGTAAGTCCTGAAAAAACAGTCCATAGCCTTGCAAGAGTATCTATGCTAGCCAACCTCTCATGTGAAATTCATTGAGTGTAAAGATGGCTTGTGCTGCTGAGTTACCCTACAAGACTGGGTTGGGTTAGACAGATTCCCACCCTTCTGATGGCTGGGAGCTGCAGATACTTTACAATTGTGCCTGAAATATCATACCTCTGAATAAATTATTCAGAGATGCTTTGAGTATTTTCTGTTACTGAGCAGAAGCCCTGGCTTTGAAGTAAAGATACAGGATGAATTGAGAGCACTTCAAAAATGTCATATTTTGTGTGAATAGATGTTAGGCGGAACTAGCAGATGAAGAAACATGAGGAAGAGGATTAACAGATAATGCCTGAGATTCCACAAAGAGCGTGTAGTGCTTAAAGGTATCAAGTTACTTTCATGTGTTGGTTCCCTTCGTTATAGTTTGGGGTTGGTTGAGAGGTGTTTTTGAAAGGAGGTGAGTAGAAGGAGATGAGAGTAAAAGGAGAAGACTAAACTTCTTCAGACATTGTCACTGTTGAACTCAGGAATATTTGTAGATGTGTTTCCAAAATTTGACATGATCTTAAGCTCATTAATTTCTTTAGCTCCTTTAAACTGTCTTGGGTGTTGGTACTTACATGCTTCCATTTATACTGCCCTGTTTTAGATGATAAATTTGTCTTTTTTTTTTTTTTTTAATCCATATAAGGAGTCCTTTTCTACAGCTGTTGAACTTCTTCACAGAGTTCACAGTTTTGGTATCTTGTAATTTTTGGTATATGCATAATTACATAGGTAATAACTGCATACTGTTTAGCGTGGGTTTTTACATATATATACATACATATATATAAAACCCTACTTTTCTGCAGAAGTGCAAGGTTCACGTCTTGAATACTAGACTAGTTTTAAGCTGGAGAATGGAATGATGCCTTAGGGAATAAAATAGGCCTAAAATTAATCCATATGGTTTGAGTGGCCTAGAAATAGTAGGGGTTATGTGGCAGTGTGAAGGACTGTCTTAGAATCATAAAATGGTTTGGGTTGGAAGGGACCTAAAATATCATCTAGTTCCAACCCCCTCCTGCTGTGGGTAGGGACACTTTCCACTAGATCCGGTTGCTCAAAGCCTCATCCCACCTGGTCTTGAACACCTCCAGAGGCAAGGCATCCATAACTTCCCTGGGCATCCTGTTTCAGTGCCTCATCATCCTCACAGAAAAAAAAAAAAATCTTCCTAATCTAAATCTTCCCTCTTTCAGCTTAAAACTGCTCCCCCTCATCCTAGCACTGCATTCCCTGATAAAAAGAGGCCTTTCCTGTAGGTCCCCTGTAAGTATTGGAAGGCAGCTGTAAGGTCTCCCCAGAGCCTTCTCTTCTCTAGGCTGACCGACAACAACTGTCCTTATAGCAGAGGTGCTCCAGCCCCCTGATCATCTTTGTGGCCCTCCTCTGGACATGCTTTAACAGGTCCATGTCCTTCCTGTGCTGAGGACGCCAGAACTGAACACAGTACTCCAGGTGAGGTCTCATGAGAGCAGAGTAGAGGGGCAAAATCACCTCCCTCGACCTGCTGGTTGCATTTCTTTTGATGCAGGCCAGGATACGGTTGGCTTTCTGGGCAGTAAGCAAGGATGAAAGTAGATTAATTAACCATGCAATTTACTCAACCCCATTAAACGCCTCTTTCCCTTATTGTGAGTTTTGTGTCAGTCTGTCTTTTCTGTAGGAATGTAAAAAATGGGTAATGTGCATTATGGCACTTTTCCTGAAGATTTGTCTCCAGTGCAAACATCTCTTTAGCTATACACCTGGCTTGGAAGAAACCTCCTATTTTAAACTCTACTTGTTTGTGACAGCACCTGGCATGCAGATCCTATTGCAGAGCTGGAGATGTGATAAAGCAAGTTGCAGTTCATAAAACAGCCAACCCTTCCACGTCACACTGCTATTACAAAGCAATTTTGTCTCGGTTCTAGGGCAATGGTGAAGTTTGGGTGTTACTTCAAAGAAAGGGTTGTAAAGCACCGGAACCGCCTGCCCAGGGAAGCAGTGGAGTCACCGTCAATGGAGGTATTTAAAAGATAGCCAGCCGTGATGCTTAGGGACATGGTTTCATGGTGGACTTGGAAGTGTCAGGTTTACAGTTGGATTCAATGTTCTTAAAGGTCTTTTCCAACCTAAACAATTCTGTGATTCTGAGTGCCTGGGCAAGACGTGGGGATGAACCAGGCATGGCTGCAGTGAAACAGCATTGTCGCGAGATGGTGTGGCACCCGTTAAAGGGCATTTTAAAACCCGTAGTCAACACTGGGCAAGGCAGAACTGTTCCTGCAGTGATATCAAATGCTGGTAAATAAGCAAATAAACTCTCTAAGACCCATTTTGGAGTTTTAGAAAGCAAATGTCCTTTAATCAGGCCTGGACAACATGCGGGAGCGATTTCCATCAACCATGTGCAGCGAGACAAGAGCTGGGACAGAACGATTTCCCACTTCAATGCATAAGGATAAAATTTCCCAGAAATCTTGTGCATATTCTCTTACTTTCCAAGGTGTAATTTTAACGTTATTACGAACTTCACAACAACCAAAGCCCTTGCTAATTTGGAGCCGGCTCCAGCTCTGCCTGATCTCGCGTTTGAGAGAGGGAAAGGCTGCGAACAGAGGTGATGACAGAGGACACATCAGCACAGATCAGGTAGGGAAGAACACTGCTTGAAAGAAAACACGCTGTCACAGGGACAATCTGACTGGCTTTCAAAAAACAAATACAATTGCTTAGACGAAACTTAACTCTGTTTCAGCCTAAATCACAAACATTCTCCTTCTCCCGCCGCGGCCACGGCCCCTGCGAGCAGCGGTGCCCGGACCGGCCGCCAGGGGGCGCCCACGGGTCACTGGGAAGTGGGAGGGGCCTACGGGGCGGCCCACGTGACCCGAGGAGGGCGCGGGCGCTCGGCCCCGCCCCTTCCGGCGGGCGCTGCCGGAATCGCTGGGGAGGGAGGAGGAGCGGGGACGGGGGGCGGTTGGAGCCAGGACACCGCCTGCCTGCGCTTCCCGCCGAGCTCCGCTGCCGGATTCCTCTCCCGTCCATCTTCCTCCCCTCATGGCGGAGGAGCGCCCCTCCCACTGCCCGCTCCGGCCCCCCCCTCCTCCTTCTCTTTGTCCTGGCGCGGCGGCGACGGCAGCGGCGGCTACGGGGTCCCTCCCCGCGGGGATGTGACCGCAGGTAACAGGGGAGCGGCGGAGGGGGTGGGGCTTGCGCGGGGGGCGTGGCCGCTGGTTTGGAGGCGGGGCCTGAGGGTGGAGTCGGGGAGTGCGGATGGAGGCGGGGCCTGTGCTTGGGGGCGGGGCCTGCGGGTGGAGCCGGGGCTCGTGGGGGCGGGGCCTGTGCGTGGGGGCGTGGTCTGGGGATGGAACCGGGACTTGCGATTGGGACAAGGACTAATTGGGGGTGGAGCCAGCGTCTGGGGGCGGGGCCTGCAAAGGACCCGGCGTTCACGATTGGGGCGCGGCCTGAGGATGGCGGCGGGGCTTGTGCTTGGACTTCAGTAAAGCCTTTGACACAGTCTCTCACAGCGTTTTGCTTCAGAAACTGTCAGCCTCTGGCCTGGACAGGCACACGCTCTCCTGGGTGGAAAACTGGTTGGATGGCCGGGCCCAGAGAGTGGTGGGAAATGGTATGAAATCCAGCTGGAGGCCAGTGCCAAGTGGGGTTCCCCAGGGCTCAGTGCTGGGTCCAGCCCTGTTCAATGTCTTTATCAATGACCTGGATGAAGGCATCGGGTGCACCCTTAGCAAGTTTGCGGATGACACTAAGCTGGGTGGAAGTGTTGATCTGCTGGAGGGTCGGGAGGCTCTGCAAAGGGATCTGAACAGGCTGGACCGCTGGGCAGAGTCCAATGGCATGAGGTTTAACAAGGCCAAATGCCGGGTCCTGCACTTGGGGCACAACAACCCTGTGCAGTGCTACAGACTAGGAGAAGTCTGTCTAGAAAGCTGCCTGGAGGAGAGGGACCTGGGGGTGTTGGTTGACAGCCGACTGAACAAGAGCCAGCAGTGTGCCCAGGTGGCCAAGAAGGCCAATGGCATCTTGGCTTGTATGAGAAATGGTGTGACCAGCAGGTCCAGGGAGGTTATTCTCCCTCTGTACTTGGCACTGGTGAGACCGCACTTTGAATCCTGTGTTCAGTTCTGGGCCCCTCACCACAAGAAGGATGTTGAGGCTCTGGAGCGAGTCCAGAGAAGAGCGACGAAGCTGGTGAAGGGGCTGGAGAACAGGCCTTATGAGGAACAGCTGAGGGAGCTGGGGTTGTTTAGCCTGGAGAAGAGGAGGCTGAGGGGAGACCTCATTGCTCTCTACAACTACCTTTTTCATGGAAAGGGTCGTTGGGCACTGGCAGAGGCTGCCCAGGGAGGTGGTTGATTCACCTTCCCTGGAGATGTTTAAGGGACGGGTGGACGAGGTGCTAAGGGGCACGGTTTAGTGATCGATGAGAATGGTTGGACTCGATGATCCTGTGGGTCTTTCCAACCTGGTGATTCTCTGATTCTATGGACGTGGCTTGCGGTAGGGGCGAGGCCTGAGGATGGAGGCGGGGCCCGCGCGTGCCTGCCCCTCACTCCCGGGCTCCGGCCCCGCCCCGCGGCCCTGGCTGCTCCGTTCCGCCCCGGTGCAGGGGGGCCGCCTTCCTCCCGCCCCGGCCCCGCTTCCCCCGAGCCGCGCAGGGTGGGTGACTAAGGGTCAGGGCGAGCGGTGGGACTTGGCCTCGAAGGAGAACTTCGCCATGGTGCTGATGTTCGGGTTCATATCCTTAATTCACAAATTCTTAAAATAGGTAAGCTGTTATGGCAGAAGAAGTGTTTAATATTATAAAAAGTGGGATAATTTTGATTTAAGCTAGAGTAGAGTTAACTTTTATATAAGTTACTGTATTTTTGAAAGTTAGACAGCTCTGCTAGCATGTTTCCTTTCAGGCAGTGTATTTTCCGGACACTGTTCATTCCTTGGAGATGATAACATCTTGTGTTCAATATGATCTGTGCTGAACAGATGTTTTTTCTTCTGCGATCACCTCTGTTTGCAGCCTTTCCCCATCTCAAACGCAAAATAAGGCAGAGCTGGCTCCAGAGCTCCAAATTAGTAAGAAGTTTGACTTTTGTGAAGTTCATAATAGCGTTAAAATTAGAATGCATGAGATTTCAGGGAAAATTTATCCATATGCGTGAAAGTGAGGAATGCATTCTGTCCCCAGCTCTTGTCTCGCTGCACAAGATTGATGGAGGTCAGTACATGTTGCCCAGGCCTGATTAAAGGGTCCTTGCTTGCTAAAACTCCAAAATAAGCCTTAGACAGTTTATTTGCTGGTATATTTGGTATCAGTTAGTGAAATGTGAGTCAAAATATGATATCTCGATTTTACCAGTTAAAAGGCAAATGATAAGGGCTAAAATTTAGTATGAGATCTTAAGAGCGATAAGTCATATTGTTCAGGGCATGCATCTAGTGGTTGTGAATACTCTTCTAACAGTTTTCGCAAGGTGGAAACCTTGCTGTGGCTTGGGCTCTGGAGGTCAAGATCAAAAATTGAAATCTCCATATTTGTTAAGCTTTCTAGCTGGGCACGATTGGCAAGTGACAGGATGCTGGTTCTGCCAGAGATGATGTGCTTAGTAATGGAGCGTGTGTGGTGTTAATCAGGGAGCTAAACCAGTCTGCCTTCAGTTTTGCTCAGAGTTGAGTTTAGCTTAGGTTGAGGGTAGTGCAGCTTGGTCCTAGATCAGTTTCAGTGCTTTAGTTTGAGATGGAAAAAAAATCATTTGAACTTTGCATCATATTTCAGAATGACAATTTGTGTTCATTCTTATACTGTGAAGACAGGCTGGGTCTGACTTCTCAGTCCTTGACTTTTTTCTCATCTTTTTTTTTTCTGCCAGTCAGCTTTCTCCATTTTCTGCCAATATCTTTAACATTATGAATTAATACATGATAAATGTAATTATTATGCCTCTTTCTGAGTACTTTCAATGTGCCTCATTGTATACGTTTAGGGTTTTTTGCCCTGAAAGGTAACAAGTTGCTTGGTAAAAGTAATTGGATTAAGTTTTCATCAGTATAATTGTATTTAGAATTCAGGGTCACGCTAGTTCTGTTTTCCTTTGACTATTAATTCTCAGGATAAAATCTGGCAAAAAGAAAGCAGGATATAATGTTATCAGTCACGTCAAAGGGGAAACAGTGACTAATGTCTAGATTTGACTTTAACCTATTGAGTTGTCTTAAAATGGAACTGCCAGTCTTAAGTATGAAAGGTGAACCTGGGCTGGTGACTCATCCTACTGAGAGTGGAGCTAATGTACCAGGTACAGTGAATATGAAGCAAGTCATGTCGTTTACTCTTTTCTTGAGTCTATTTTGATAGATTTCTAGGAAATGGTCAATATGTTATCAGCTATAAAACAGTCTGTATTTCATGTTCAGTTAATGAATAGCACTCTTGTAACAGGGATGCATTTTAGTTTTATGTGGAAATGCTCTAATTGAAGTTCATTCTTTTCACAGAAGAGATCAACTACAAGTAACAAATGCAAAGGACAAGATGTACAGAAACTTTTAGTGTGGCATTTTTCTTGTTTTCTCTCAGTTTCTTGAAATTGAATGCTTGTTGCTTTTGCATTAGTAATCTGCCATAAAGGATCATTCCCTCCACTTTAAAACTTTTAAAATGGGCAGCTTTAGAACTGTTAACATATATATTGCTTTCTGAGTAGTTGTGCTTCTAATGTTGTTACACAAGTGCATATAGAACACATTATCTTTATAAACAATTTTTTTCCACCTTGTCTATGTGAGATGTAAATAATTATGTTTACAAATTTGCAAACTCATTTAACTTTGACAACTTGGAAAACTATACCTGTTTTGGGGCAGACTCACAATTTGAAACTAAAGATACGCTTTCCTTAATAATACGTTCTGAATCTTTGGGTACTATACACCTGCATCTTGGCCTAAAGATGCATGTGTCTAATTTTCGAACCAGTAGCTCTTTTGTCTTAATGCTGTGTTACAGCTGTCCTTTCAATGTTCTTTCTATACCTATGTTTGAAAATATGTTCCTGAATGGACAGAACATAACTGAGGAAGACTTGGTTTAAAGAGTTAGCTGTATTTTGGAGATCTTGGTAATCTTACTGGGAATATTTATGTGTTCATTCTCCCTGCCACCCCAGAGTTCTCTATGTAAACATCCTCTGAAAATTCACCATAGGAAAGCCAAACCAAACTTTATATTAGTTTTTGTAGTAGAAGTGCCTTAGCACTTACTTTACAGAACGAAACTGAAAGGACTAGGGTAGTATTTTAGTTCAACTTTAGTGTGCTGCCTTCTAAAGCATAGCTTGGATTGCAAGTTAGTTTCTTCTATAAGTGAAGTGAAAAGCAAAGGGATGAAGTAACTGTAACGCTTCAGGTGCGGCATACCTAAGGAAGATCACATTTAAAATTGCACTACTTTGTTATTAAAATGTTTTTAAAACAAAAATTCTCTCCCTTTTTAAAGCATAGATGAGGCAACATACAGTCTTTTGTGTCATGCGTGAAAATGAGATTAATTTGATATGATGGACGTCGGGTTTTTTTAGTTGAATCCTTAAAATGCCAATTAATGTTATTTTTAACTTATATTTTAGAAACCTAACACTGAAGTATTTAAGAAGTGAATGCCTCTGGATTTTGGAACAAAATTGGTATGTATAATGAGCCTTCAAAAGGCTCACCACAGAACATTTGCGTTTACGTTCTTAGGGAGTGTTTCTGATTCCTGTGGTTCTCTGCCCGTGGAAAGGAAGAAGGGACACATAATAGTCAGTGTGATACATAACAGTCAATGTGTATTTGTTAAAAGCAGTTTGTTTATTCAACACCTTTCTCTTGCATGAAATGCTTTATGGCTAGGAGAGCATTAAATAAGTACACTATTTCAATGTTAGGAACATAAAACTTCTCATGTAGCTCTTGTAAATAAGCAGAATTGAGAACAAAATACCTCACAACAGTTCAAAAGATCCCGAATGGTTGTACCTGCAGTAACTATTACTAATGTTTTTTCATAACAAATCTCTATTTAAAAATACTTCCATGTGAGTCATATCTTGTGCTGTTTAATCTTGATCTGGCTGAAAGGACAAGGAAATAATTGATGGCATTGAGCAGGGAAGGGTGTGTAAACTCAGATGAATATTTTCAGGAAACGTTTCTGAAAAAGAGATGCCTTTCATAGGAGTGGATAAAAGTTATTACACCCAAGAAGGAATAATTTGCTATACAAATACAGTTTATAAGACAGTAATTTTATAGAAAATAATTTAGAGGTTATTATAGAATGGTATGAGTTGGAAGGGACCTTAAAGATCATCCAGTCCTGCCATGGGCAGGGACACGTCCCACTGGACCAGGCTGCGCAAGGCCCCATCCAGCCTGGCCTTGAACACTCCCAGGGAGGGGTCATCCACAGCTTCCCTGGGCAACCTGTTCCTCTGTCTCACCACCCTCATTGTGAAGAATTATCTTAATAATGCAGTTGAAGATGAATCCAACAGTAGATGAGTGCTCCAGAAGGACTAAGGAAACAACCCATTCTGGGCTGTATGAAAAGAAGTATAGTCTTCCACTGTGCTGTGGAAGTAATAGGAACTCGGCTGAGTTGCACTTCATAAAATAAGTGGATTATTGGGAAACAGCCTAGAGGACGAAGCACCAAGCACCTAACTTGTAGAGTAATGTTAAAATGTGGATGCAAAGATGACGGGAGTCTTTTCCAAGTCCACAATAGACAAACATAATGGGCTTTGGTAGTGGAAGTGAAGATCATTAGATAATGAGAGTTCCTAATGGCATTAAAGCATGGTTGCAGTATTTGTGAAGTTTCCTTTGTCAGTATTTCTTTGGAGAAGCCTGAATTGTCTGTAATGAGGAGCGGTAGTGAATAATGTTGTACATGGCAAAGAGTCGAAGTAAATGGCCTGTTAAGGTCCTCTTTAGCTTAGTGACATCATCCTGTTTACAGTTAAGAATATCAGGTTTTAGACAAGAAAAATGTGAATTTTAGCATTTAAATATTTTAGTATATATTTAGATTACTTCTAGGAGAAAACACTGTCTACTGAACTCTTGAGGGCTGGTGGCCGTGTAGGCAAAGTTGGAACAATCCACCATGTTTACTTTTAATTATTGCTTCCCTTCAATGTACAACTTGTGGAAATGATACTAATTTTCTTTGGCTGATTACTTCCTCATACTTATGCGTATCTGCTTTTAAATGTAAAATGATTTGTCATCTCATGGCACCACTTCTAGTGTTTCTGAATATTTAGACAGCACACTTGTTACAGTAAACATCTTTTGAGTGCTCTGTGTGTGCTGCTTTGGGCAAAAAGGACATTTGACTTAAGAGACAAAGAAGTGTTTCCTGATGTTCTAGCCCAGAGAATCTGTATCTTGTCAGCATTTGTGATGCTTCTTGGTTACATCTTAAAAATAAGCAAACAAACTGTGGCTAATCTGGACTTGCTTACGTCCTGTAGATTTTTCTAAAAGCTTTTTCTCCATCTCTCCCTCTCTGATAACCTTCAAACTTAGTATATGTTCTCTGTATTGTCTGTCATTGTACTGTTGCATGCTAAGAGTTATGACACATAAAAGATGATCCACAGAGAGTTCACATATGGGTAGTTCTTCCAGGCATTGTAGCAGTTGTAGCTTCCATGGATAGGAAAGTCTTATCCCCTGATTACATCTCTGAAATCAGAGCAGCAAACTAGGATTCCTCCGTGAACCTGCTGGTCTTGGATGGATGAAGTACTGTCTGTGATAAAATCATCTGCGAACTTGATTAAAGAACCTTTGCAGAACTACACCAAATACAAATGAAACCCCTGACGGTTTTGTTCAACTCTTCGGTTTTCTGGCTTGTCTTCTGTTTATAACTTAGCAGTGGCCCCACAAAACACAGAAGTATTTGATGCAGCCAGTGAGGTGACTTGTTCTGGTCTGTCTCCCACACTAATGATTTGTCTTCTTTGGCTTTGTTTAAGTGATTTTGATGCAAGAATCTGCTTAAGTTTTATCTGAAAAGTTGCTCAAAAATGAAAGCAGACCCTTGCAGTTTATTTACTTACATTTTCCCTACAAAATATTAAAAATTACTATGCAAAGATTAAGGGAAGAGGATTTGAGAGTTTTGAACTGTGGATCTTGCAGCATTTGGAGTAGTGCTATGTTGAGTGCTTATCAAATAGGACTGTTTTCATGTACTTTTTCACGCCGTAACCGGATGCAAGTAAGAGGTTCTGTGTTTAGGCTTAATGTTAATTTACCTATAGCTCTCTGCTAGGCTTTTCCTAGGGATATAGCAAATTAATCGAAGTCGGAAGCAACAACGTACAGTGAAAGGTAGTTTTGGAAGAAAACAGGTTTTGAAGAAACAGATATAGGAATTGGAACTGTGAACTGGCATGGCAGACTGGGATATGATTTTTGTTTAATCCTGGATGCCAAGTGGGTGCATCCATCTCTGGCTGGGCATGAAAGAGCATGCTTTATGTTGCAGTGCCTTGGCACCAGCATTGTACTTCTGCCTGAGGAAGCTGCTGCTGTATCTCAGCATTAAAGCTGTTGAATTCAGATTCCAGTGAGCACTGAAACGGAAACATTTTATTCCATCCTTTTCTTCCCTTTACTTTAAAATCAAAAGCTTGTTAATGCAACTTATGTCATATGCCAAGCTTTTGAGTATTGGAAAAAAATTACTTAGGGAATTAAGTGATAATCGTGGCAGATCTGTGTTTGGTGTTACTGGAAAAAAATTGGTTTATCTATAGGTGTTTTCTTCCTTTAGAACAGTTCTCTATACTGTCATAACTATCAGTTATCTTGAAATCAAAGCCTAAAACCAGTTTTGATTTCCCTTCATACTACAGAGAGGTTAATCACCTTGAAAGTACCTTGAGCTTTTTTTTTCTTCACTTTAAAGTTATTTATATAGTTGTATATAAATTCAAGATTTGTGTGTTAGGTGGAAGCCAGGATATCCTTATTGCAGCTTGTAACAGGAGAAAAGATGCACTGAAATAAATCTTGTTAAGCTGGAGGTTGAATATGTAAAATCTGGATTTCTAGCCTAAAAATTGCTATCTTTTGCTAAGACCTTTTGAAGGTCTTGCCTAACTGAATCTGGAGTCTTAGCAGGGTAGGTGAAGGCATCTAAACTATAAACTCTTAAAAGTTACTGTAACTAAGCTGGAAGGATGCTTCATACAGGTATAGGAAACTCTTTGCAAAATATAACAACAAACAAGATGCCTTATTTCTTGTTCCAGACTTCCCTGCTTGTTGGGGGCTAAGTGCATGTGGATACATCTCAAGCTTATTTCTGTTAGGGAAATTAATATATGACTAAGGACCCATTCTAATCTTCTCTTTCATTTTTCTAGTGAGTTTATATGGAAGAAATGCTGTGGCTGTTCTCAATCTCTCGTACAAACTGATTTTGATGTAAGTATTGTTGGTAACATCCTGTGCCAGACATATATCTGTGCACTTAATGGAAAGAAAAATAAGGAAAACTTAAAGATGGGCGATTTAACTTTTTTCAAAGAGCTTCTATCTGCTTGGGTTTCAGTTTTACATGCCAGATCAGAAGCCCTTCCTTCTGGGTGTTTTTAGTCACCCATCTGTGGTTCAAGCTTCAAAGATTGCTTCAAAGATTGCTTTCTTTTTTTTTTTCCAAACACTCATATCAGGGACCATTCACATCAGAACCAGTCACATGAACTGTTGGGGATTTTCCTACACAGTATGTATTTCTACCAGTTTAATTCTGATGTGTTTGATTTGTGCAGGTTTCAGTGTTGCATCATCTTGTGTTGAGTAACAGAAGTTCTGCTGTTCATTGATCGATGTGAACAGTCTTTAGTAGTTTACGAGATGAGCGAAACTCGTGGGAGATATGACTTCTGTATTGGTCTGGTGTTGGCTATGAGTTCCAGCATCTTCATTGGAGGAAGTTTCATCCTGAAGAAGAAAGGCCTTCTCCGGTTAGCTAGGAAAGGCTCCATGAGAGCAGGTAAATACATGCTTGAGAAACTTGCTGACATTTCTGTTTTGCTGCTTAACAGAAGATTACTAAACCTGTGATCTTGTTTTGACTTTTGTTTGCTACAGCAAACCTACAGCATATAGCTGATATGTTCTTTCTCTGGTGTCAGAGACGCCTAATTGTGTGATACATCCTATTTAATTCACATGTAATGCCCTCTAGGGACATTTGTTGGATGATTCCTTTGCATGTCAGTTAAAACTGAATTGTACTTGCTAATTCAACTTGGAACCAACACTCTTAACTGCACCTGTGCTCCTGAATGAGTGAATTTAGGAGAATGTTAACTGTGTTTGAGTGTCAGGAGATTGTTTTAGAAAACTGTATGTCACATGTGATTACCACTTATAACAAACGTTGTCCCTCAAGGGTTCATACTGGAACCAGTGCAATTTAGTATCTTCACCAGTGACTTAGTGGGATTGAGCACATCCTCAGCGAGTTTGCAGATGACACCAAGCTGAGTGGGGCAGGTGATACGCTGGAGGAAAGAGATGCCATGCAGAGGGACCTGGGCAGGCTTGAGGAGTGGACCTGTGTGAACTTTATGAAGTTCAACAAGGCCAAGTTCATGGTTTTGCACCTGAGTGGGGACAATCCCCAATATTATATAGACTAGGGGATGAATGGATTTGAGAGCAGCCCTGCAGAAAGGGACTTGGGGGTACTGTTGGACAAAAAGTGGGATGTGAGCCAGTAACTGTGCCCCAACAAAGCCAAATGTATCCTGGGCCGCATAAAAAGCAGCTTGGCCAGCAGGTTAATGGAAGCGATTCTGCCCCCTTTATTCCACCCTGGTGAAACCTCACGTGGAGTTCTGCATCCAGCTCTAGAGCCCTTAACACAGGAAAGACATAGACCTGTTGGAGTGGGTCTGGAGGAGTGCCACAAAAATGATCAGAGAGATGGAACGCCTCTCCTGTGAGGACAGAGAGTTGGAGTTGTTCAGACTGGAGAAGAGAAGGCTCCAAGGAGACCTTCCAGAGGGCAGACTTTGAACTCTTGAGAAGGCTGGTTGGCAAAGTCTCATGGGAGACAGTACTTAAGGGCAAGGGAGCCCATGAGGGCTGGGAGCTCTTCAAAAAGGAAATCCTAGCAGCTCAGGAGAAAGCCATCTCCATGTTCTGGAAAAAAAGCCAGCAGGGGAGAAAACGAGCTTGGTTGAACAGAGAGATCTTGAGTGATATCAAGAAGAGGACAAACGTTTATGGGCTCTGGAAGAGGGGACAGGCCTCTTGGGTGGACTGCAGGAGGGAAGTGAGATTGTGTAGGGAAAAAATCAGAAGGGCTAAGGCTCAGCTAGAAATCAGATTGGCAAAGTTTGTGAAAGATAACAAAAAATCCTTCTATAAATGTATAAATAATAAAAGGAGGACTAGGGAGACCATACAGTCCCTATTGGACGCAGAAGGAACAACAGTGACAGGGGATGAGGAAAAGGCTGAGGTACTTAATGCCTTCTTTGCCTCAGTCTTTAATTGTAAAGAAAGTCGTTCCATCTGTGTACAAACCCAGGAGCTAGAGGAGCAAAATGAGGCTCCCAAGATCCAAGAGGAGGTGGTCAGAGTCTTGCTAGCCCGACTAGACACCCACAAGTCTATGGGGCCGGATGGGATTCATCCAAGAATATTGAAGGAGCTGGCGGATGTGCTGGCCAATCCCCTTTCCATCATCTTCCAACAGTCCTGGAAGACTGGGGAAGTCCCACTGGACTGGAGGGTGGCTGATGTTGTGCCCATCTACAAGAATGGTCGCAGGGAGGATCCAGGGAACTACAGGCCTGTCAGTCTGACCTCAGTGCCAGGGAAAGTCATGGAGCAGGTGATCTTGAGTGCTATCATGAAGCACATGCAAGAGAACCGGGTGATCAGGCCCAGTCAACATGGGTTTACAAAAGGCAGGTCTTGCCAGACTAACCTGATCGCCTTCTATGACAAAGTGACTCGGCTGCTGGATGAGGGAAAGGCTGTGGATGTGGTCTTCCTGGACTTCAGCAAAGCCTTTGACACAGTTTCTCACAGCATTCTGCTTGAGAAACTGTCAGCCTCTGGCCTGGACAGGCGCACACTCTCCTGGGTGGAAAACTGGTTGGATGGCCGGGCCCAGAGAGTGGTGGGAAATGGTGTGAAATCCAGCTGGAGGCCAGTGCCAAGTGGGGTTCCCCAGGGCTCAGTGCTGGGTCCAGCCCTGTTCAATGTCTTTATCAATGACCTGGATGAAGGCATCGAGTGCACCCTTAGCAAGTTTGCGGATGACACTAAGCTGGGTGGAAGCGTCGATCTGCTGGAGGGTAGGGAGGCTCTGCAAAGGGATCTGAACAGGCTGGACCGCTGGGCAGAGTCCAGTGGCATGAGGTTTAACAAGGCCAAATGCCAGGTCCTGCACTTGAGGCGCAACAACCCTGTGCAGTGCTACAGACTAGGAGAAGTCTGTCTAGAAAGCTGCCTGGAGGAGAGGGACCTGGGGGTGTTGGTTGACAGCAACTGAACATGAGCCAGCAGTGTGCCCAGGTGGCCAAGAAGGCCAATGGCATCTTGGCTTGTATCAGAAACGGCGTGACCAGCAGGTCCAGGGAGGTTATCCTCCCTCTGTACTCAGCACTGGTGAGACCGCTCCTCGAATCCTGTGTTCAGTTCTGGGCCCCTCACCACAAGAAGGATGTTGAGGCTCTGGAGCGAGTCCAGAGAAGAGCAACAAAGCTGGTGAAGGGGCTGGAGACCAGGTCTTACGAGGAGCGGCTGAGAGAGCTGGGGTGGTTTAGCCTGGAGAAGAGGAGGCTGAGGGGAGACCTCATTGCTCTCTACAACTACCTGAAAGGACGTTGTAGAGAGGAGGGTGCTGGCCTCTTCTCCCAAGTGACAGGGGACAGGACAAGAGGGAATGGCCTCAAGCTCCGCCAGGGGAGATTTAGGCTGGACATTAGGAAAAAATTTTTCACAGAAAGGGTCATTGGGAACCGGAACAGGCTGCCCAGGGAGGTGGTTGAGTCCCCTTCCCTGGAGGTGTTTAAGGCACGGGTGGACGAGGTGCTGAGGGGCATGGTTTAGTGTTTGATAGGAATGGTTGGACTCGATAATCCGGTGGGTCTCTTCCAACCTGGTTATTCTATGATTCTATGATTCTTTTGATAAGTAAAGGAGATTTATAAGATGGAGAGAGCCTTTTTAGCAGGGTCTGTAGTGACAGGACACGGGGCAGTAGTTTTAAACAGAAAGAGCAGAGGTTTAGGTAGGATGATTGCAGCATCCTCAGATGATTCAGAGGATTGAATATGAATATTTTTAATTCAGCACCTGTCATCTCTGCTTCTGAAAGATTGATCTCAAGATACGTAAGTCAAGCTCTCTGGTTTGGAATGGGAAAGTGTTACTGCATTTCACATATCTATGTGTGTAATCAACCACATAAGTCACACATGATTTCCACAAAGTAGCGTTCTCGTAAGAGAAATGAAACTTGCCTTTTGACATCATTGCACTGAGCTGGAAGAACTGTTTTTAAAGTATGAAGATATGGTCATCAGTGCCTTTACTGATACGAAAGAAATTAAATAACCATTTTTCCATGTAGGCTGTGGGAGGCATATGCACGTGAGAAATTTGAATGCCTTATTTCAGCTCCCCTGTAAAGCTGAGGTATCAAAAGATTGCCCGTGTTTTTAAGGGCACAGGCTGCAAAAATTATTTTGGTGATTTTGTGACAGGGCTTACTGCTTGTTGATGTATGTATTTTATGGAGGAACAAACATTCTTTCAATTTTAGGTCAAGGTGGTCATGCGTATCTTAAGGAGTGGCTGTGGTGGGCTGGACTTCTTTCCAGTAAGTACCGAATATAGAATCTGCTTTCTATAATTTCATTAAATCACAGAATCACAGAATGACTCTGCCCCAGGCAGCAGCAGTGGTCATGAAAAATGAGCAAGATGGGGGATTCTGCAATGTATGGTAGTGCTCTCTGGTGATTTGATGGTGCAGCTCTAATGATTTTATTAAAAGAACTTGTGGTGTGAGAGAAGTTACATCAACTTTATTTTCTTTTTTGGGCACTGGCGCTTGGCAGACTTTGGACTTGCTGTACCTTATCCTTAGCATGTGCATTCTGGTTTTTGTCTTAGCAGAGAAGTGCTTAGATATACAAGATTCTTACAGGGAAGCGCATTTTGGGATGATATCTATTTTCTGAAACTTTTTGGTTTTTTCCACTGCTTAACCTCTGGACTTACTTGCCTTGTATCCTGCTATTTCTCTGTGAAGAAGTTCCTAACTCAAGCTGGCAGGCTACAACATAGGCACCAAAATAATACACCTAAAAATAATAAATAATCTGACTGAATCAATTTTAATACCTGCTGTATTCCACAAGCCTGTTTTTAACTGTTTTTAAAATATAGTAATGAGAGGGTTGCGCTCTGCTAGTACTGATAGCTGAATGCTGTAACTAGAATTCTCCATGGATATGGAATGAGTCTAGAGGAGAGCCATGAACATGATCAAGGGGCTGGAGCACAGCCCTCTGCTAGGAGGACAGGCCGAGAGAGTTGGGCTTATTCAGCCTGGAGAAGAGAAGGCTCTGGGGAGACATTATAGCAATCTTACAGTACCTGACGGGGGCTACAGGAAAGCTGGGGAGGGACTGTTTACAAGGGCATGGAGTGATAGGCTGAGGGGGAATGGCTTTAAATTGGAAGTGGGAACATTTAGACTAGACATTAGGAAGAAACTCTTCACCATGAGAGTGTTGAGGCACTGGCACAGGTTGTTCAAGGAAGCCTGGTCTGGTGGGAGGTGTCACTGCCCACGGCAGAGGGGTTGGAACTGGATGATCTTTAAGGTCCCTTCCAAAGAAAACCATTCTGTGATTCCACTCTATGATTCCATTCTTTCCATACTGCATGTTTGCATCTGCCAGTGCACTTGCACTGATTCACGGGTTTGTTGCGTAAGAAAGCCTAACTCCTTTTTTTTCTTTTATTACTATTATTACTCTGCAGTGGGAGCTGGTGAAGTAGCAAACTTTGCTGCCTATGCTTTTGCACCAGCTACATTAGTGACTCCTTTAGGAGCTCTCAGTGTTCTTGTAAGGTAAGAAACACTTAACATCAGTGTGATTTCGAGAGAGAAGTAAAATATTTTTTTTAAGAAGTGTCACTGAATTATGCTGTAATAAATGTAGTTTCTTCTTAGGGATACATAAAATGTGCTGATAAACATCAGAAGTAACTTAAAAGTTTCTCCAAA
Organism: Phaenicophaeus curvirostris; assembly: GCF_032191515.1. Classification (NCBI taxonomy): domain Eukaryota; kingdom Metazoa; phylum Chordata; class Aves; order Cuculiformes; family Cuculidae; genus Phaenicophaeus; species Phaenicophaeus curvirostris. The sequence continues at coordinate 138,917,381 of NC_091392.1, read as the reverse complement.
TGTGAAGTGACTGTGCTATAAGGGTTTTAGCAATGCATCTACACCTCCCTCTGTGAAAAGCTGTTACCTATGTTCTGCATTTCAAATGTGTTGTATACAAGAATAGTATTTTAATAGATTAAAATAGATTAGAGTTAAGATTTTAGCATTTTAAAAAAATATTTTTACAAGCTCTTAGATACAGAGCTTTAGGAAGCATCATAAAAAAGGGGTTTTGGAGAAAGATGCCAAATATTAACAGGTGCTTCTATCCATAAGACGTATCTTGAGATAGAAAATCAACTATGTATCTATTTCAAGTAAATGCTCAATTAGTTAATTTACTGTAACTGACTTATGGACATTAACAGTGTTCCTGCTCACCAAAGCTTCACACTCCCTGTGCTAGTGACCTGTACAGCCAGAGCAACGTGTAAGCTGACAAGCAAATTAATGAGATATTACTAATTCCATGTTTGCTGGTGCTTTTTTTTTTTTTCTTCTTAGTGCCATTCTATCATCCTTCTTTTTAAATGAAAAACTTAATCTACATGGAAAAATAGGGTGTTTGCTAAGTATACTGGGATCAACTGTGATGGTAATTCACGCTCCACAAGAGGAGGAAGTAGAAACATTAAATGAAATGTCCCACAAATTAGGTGATCCAGGTAAGAAAAACGCTGGCTTTTTATGCATGCAGCTTGTTATTTTTTTATTACAGTCTCCTCACTGCTGCTTTCAGGTTCCAGGAAGATAGCCCATGTCTGCTTCATGTTGTCAAAGTGAAGCAGAGATTTGAATGCCGTGACATAATTCCATAGGAAGCTTTCTTTGCATGATGCTACTGAACTTGTCTGCCCTTGAACCAAGTGTCTTGATGCGAACCACTGAGGTTACAGTGTAAACAAATGCAGCAGCAAAGTTGGATAAAAACGCCTTCCATAAATTTTAATGGAATCTAAGCCCAACTTTGAGCCATCCTTAAAATGAGAAATAGGTTCTGTGGTAAGTGTCTGCTGAGAAGTGTAACCCTGGAGACGAGCTCTGCTTATGTGGAAGATGAGGCAGTCACAAATATACACCTGCAAAATACTATATGTGGAAAGACAAATCCCATTGTAAACACAAGGAAACAGCCAGCACAGAGATTAAAAAGTTGATCTGAAGGACTGACCCGATACTGGAAACCTGCCAATGAATGCAGCAGCCTGACAAAGGGTATCTCCCTAAAAAGCATTCAGATACAAGTCTGTGTCCAGTGGCAACTACACCTCGGTGAATCTGTCTGTAAGGCAATTTAGCAATCAAATCCTGTAGTCACCTTGCTGATGAACTGGTAAAGGTAATACAACATGCCCGTGTTTAATTCTTTGTTTTAGCTAACCCACTCTAAAATCATTTTCACTTTGATGTGGAAGAGTAGTGAGAAACATTCTGAACTCTTCAGTTAAAACTGAGCTGATCGCACTGTTGATGTGTGTTTTTTTGGTACTTCTGAGATGCTTTTGCTAGTGTACATAAATAACAACATTATTTCTTTTTCCCCCACCCGCAGGTTTTGTGGTCTTCGCAACTCTTGTTGTCATTGTGTCTTTAATTTTAATATTTGTGGTGGGACCTCGCCATGGACAGACCAACATTCTTGTGTACATAACAATTTGCTCTGTAATTGGAGCATTATCAGTCTCCTGCGTAAAAGGTTTGGGCATCGCCATAAAGGAACTTTTTGCAGGACAACCAGTGCTGAAACATCCTTTGTTTTACATTCTGCTGCTAAGCCTTATTGTCTGTGTGAGCACGCAGATCAACTATTTAAACAGGGCTCTGGATATATTCAACACCTCGATAGTGACTCCAATCTATTACGTCATCTTTACGACATCCGTTTTAACTTGTTCTGCCATCCTTTTCAAGGAATGGCAGCACATGGCGGCCGATGACATTATTGGCACCTTCAGTGGCTTCCTGACTATTATTGTGGGGATCTTTTTGCTGCATGCCTTCAAAGATGTTAACTTCACCCTCGCCAATCTGCCCCTCTCCTTGCGGAAAGATGAGAGAGTGGCAAATGGGACTTTGCTCAGCACGTACGACTCCTTTAATCACGATGAAGAAAGCTCCCCCTGTCTAGGTGAAATCCAGTCCACGGAGAGTCTCTCAGCCAGGAGAAATGGAAGTCTCTCAGCCTTCTGAAAATATCTACACGTTACTTAAGAAAAGAACAATTCTGTAACTCTGGAATATTTTTTTTCTGCTGTGAAATGTCTGAGCTTGTCTGGAAAACCATGTACTTTTTAACAGTATGTGTAGACAATCGTTAATTTTTAAGTTGGATTAGTTTGGGTAAAGAACACTGAAGGGTTTTTTTAATTTGCCTTATTTTTACTTTAAGAAACACTAAAATGACCTCAGACCACAGTTGGTTTTGTTGCTTAAGTTATGTGTAAATACTTTCATTCTTCTGTTTTAAGATGTATTGCACTAATGACAATTTTATCAAAAATAAATTGCTTTATTTCTGCATTGGTGGTAACAAGATTGTAGTGAACCTGAATCCTTTCTACTTTTGCCCAGGCTGAACACTGAGTGACTGTAAACAGACCCAAACAGGAACTGTAGTAAGTATTATTGTCTCAGTTTGTAAAACAGGAAAGAGAAAGCTACAACAGAGAGACTAATCCTTTGAAAATACTGCCATGTGGACTACAGCCGTATCCTAAACTTGTAGGATTTGCATCAATAAAACTCCACGCTTGCCAAATCAGAGTAACTGGCAACTGCAACAACGCGGGAGTTTCTCTGTTTGTCTAGGTGAGGCAGAGTAGGTTGGGCTGTGCCAGCTTATGAGAATTTGAGTCATTAACAACAGCCAAAAAAAGCTACTTCCTTTTCTGTAAAAGAGGTTCTGCCTGTTTGCTGCACTGGCTCTTTAGAGCTGCTCTGTGGTTTTGGTGTTAGAGCTTGAACTCACGGATTTGCAGTTTTGTTTGCAGTGACAGTTACTGACTGTGACACTGCAGGGTTAAAAAAGCGGGTAAAAATGGAACGTAATGAGGTGGGAAGGTGGGTGGTACTTTTTTTTAAGTTCACAAAGGCAGAAAATAAAAATGAGTGATCTAATTTGCGTAACCACCTTTTTTTTGGTAGGGAGACAGCAAAGTACTGCAGTAACTTCACCGTTGTGCTTACTGTTAAAATAATCTAGTTTATTACCAGGACAAAACCAACCCCAGCAGCTTCCACCTGCAAAATTAACTGTTCCCTTCCACTGGCATGATGTGGGTGCAGGAGGGGCCAAGCTGTCAAGCAAGAAGGTTTCTTTAACTAGAATTTAAGAATGGGGTTTGAACTTCTACCTAATTTTAAGGGACATCACATCAGCGCCACTCAGTAATGGAAACCCAGCCCTCTAGCACTTACACAACAGAGAGCCCAGGAGCTGGGAGGGGCAGGAAAGAAGTCAAACTGCTGAGGAGTCACTGAGCTCCTGCCTGCCACGCTTGGGACCAGCCTCACCAAAGCCCAGGTTAGGGTGTCATACAATGGAGGCTGTTGTGATATTGTGATAGGCACTGTTGTTTTCCACCCTCGCTGTTTTAGAGGTGAGAGGATTCAAAATGAAAAAAGTTCTGCCTTTTTGTGCACCTTGCTGCACTTGTACCAGGTGAAGAGGTCTAATACCCTGTTGAAAATGAAAAAAATAGTTATCTTTTGAAATGCAGAACAAGCATTGCATGGGATTGAGGTCTGAATTCTTTTAAGCCCACGTTCACTAAAGGGGGAAAAATAAAGTCTGTATTAACACTGTTAGTTTTAAAATGTTAGAGGCCAGCTCTTCTACTGTTGCCAGTTAACTGGTAAGAATTAGAATTTACTTCACCCCATGATTAATCAGTTTTAAATATTTCTTAAACGTAAAACCCAGGCTTTACTAATTAACCTTTTCTGCACCACAGCGCCAAGTCAAAGCCACAAGGTATGTTGAGACATACCCCTAATCCAATGATTATCTCAATAAACGAAGAAAGCTTTTAATTTCCTTAATTGAAGCCTGCAGTGTAGGGACATGTTTGCTTGGCTACAAATCTTCTTCACGCAGTGCCATTAAAAACTAAAAATAAATGTTTCTTGAAGAAGACTCGCAGAAGAAATCTTGCAATGAGCCGGTGTAACAAAGCACAAGTGTTTCCTACTCTTCTCTGCCCTATAGTGGGTGACTTGTGTGCGCTCCCACTGTAACAGAGAACAGGGAGACCCTGTGGTAGTTGAATGCTTATGGATCAGCAAATCTCCATGCTTTATTTTACTGAGGAATTTCATCTCCTTTCTCGTTTCCTCAAAATCCAGTTCCCTGCCACGCCAGTACCTACCCTGTCATCACCTCCTGCAAACCTCTGCTGTCAGATGCTCGTTTCTACCCAAGTCCTGAGTTCAAGTCCATTGCTGCGATGAGTCCAAAAAGAGCTGAGCAGGAGAAAAGCCGTGCTGTAACCTAACCTTGAACTAGTAACAGGAAAAGGAAAAAAAATGGATTCTCAGAGGGATGCGTTCTTGGTTTCACACTAGGGGTTAGAAACAGTAACCAAATAACGTATCCAGAAATCTCTGGATTCCAGAATCTCTGTGTCTGAACCAGCCACCATAACTCACGTTTGTTTTGGGCTGATCCTAGCAGACAACTGAAGAGTCCTGTTGGGATCCCGCAGTGAGCAAGCAGGAATGAGGAGCTTTTGGCTGAACAGGCTGCTTTAAAATTAAAGTTTTACAGTTGCAAAGTTTTACAAACAATTTTACTGATGCGGTGTTTACATAATACAGGAACTGTAATTAAACAGAAACTTGCCATAAGTAGATCATGATTAACATCATTAGAGCTTATCTACTGGGATAGACTACACCCGATCACTGTATTCGAGAGTCTTGTAAACAAGAATTGCTTATCACTTGTAAACATGTATTTTGGTACATGGGTATGTATCGCCAGCCAAAATATTAATTGTGTTAGGAGCTCTCATTAGAAAAAGTAAACAGCCTCCATTCTAATCAATTAAAACTACTGATTAAAGATCAAAATACTATCAGTCTCCTCCATGTTAAAATTGACAGGTACGGTTGGACTCGATGATCTCAAAGGTTTTTTCCATAGGATTCTATGATTCTGTGAAACAATCACCTTAATTAGCCTTCATTTCCATAATTACTAATCCCAGATAATAGTTTTGCAAAAAGGAAAAATAAACAACTGACTAGGAAAATTATTCACAAAGCACCAGCAGACTTGGTTGGTTTTTTTTTTTTAATAAAGGCTAATTAAGCAATTAATGCTCTAATACAAACAATTAGGAATTGATTTCTAAACATTTTTTTTTTCTATAGACCCCAGTTTCTTATCCTCCACAGCTCTTACTTTCATAGCTTCAGGAGGAAACCATGTCAGTCCAGTCTAAAACGGCCACCGCAGTACAGGAATGCAAAGAGATCTCAAAAATCTTCTACAGTCACAGGGTTTTAATCAAAGCGTATAAAATTTTAGTCTAGAAAAATATGTACGGATTGTATACAGTTACTGTGCTTGGAGAGTGAAGAGGAGAGGGCACCATTCAAACGGCACAGGCAGATGGAAAAATGTAGAGACTTTCCTTAAAACTCTTGGTATGGGGGGTTTTGTTGGTTTTTTATCTCATACTTTTAACCTAAAGAGGTGCAAAAAGTATCATTAGGCGGGAAGCCTAGTTGCTGGCAAGGGACTGATGAATAGGTGGCTGGAAGCAGCGCACGTGTTCCACGGGTGTGCTCTCTCCATCCCCGGACTTCAAATACTTGTCCAAAATAGCAATGATTTCATCATTCAGAATCTGGAACTTGCGAATTCTCTCAACCATTTTCTTCAAAGGCTGCAAACATCAAAAAAAAACCCCAAACGCGCAGGAATTAGCATTGGAGATAAAAAGCCTTGGTCACAAAAGCAGCAAAAGCTGCTACCTCACCTCTCCCAGCAATGTTCTGAATGTTTCCCTTACACTGCTAATCCTGGGAAAATCCAAGGTGCATTTTGGTTTTTGAAAACGCTGCTTTTTACACAACGAAGGGCAATTTGCAGCAGCCTTGTCATAATCTGAATGCACGTACGTGAGACAGAAAGCACTAAGGAAATCCCACATAGTCAGGAAATCAGAATTCTCACTGACCAGTTCAAACTCCATTACTAATGCCTTAATTTTTTGTTCCTAAAAATCCCCGTGCCCTCATTTGCAACATTCTGTTCCGAAAAGCAGTTGCTACCATCAACGCTGCATTCGAGTACAAACAGCTCTAATTTATTGTTTTTACTATAGTGAATACAGAAAAGATGTTTTCAACTCACCACATTCTTTATAACCTCATCTTTGCCATCGTGCTTCTGGACTTTCAAGAGGTGGTAGCAGAAATCCAGCACATCAAAGCGACGCTGCTGTCCCAAAAGCACAATGATCATACAGCCAGCCCAGTGCAAGCCATCTCCAAAGCACTGCCTGAAACAGGGAACACACCACATAAAGCACGTTACACCTATATCCTCAGAAACACAATAAACACTCGGGTCCAGACGAGGCTACAAGGATGACCAGAGGGCTGGAGCATCTCCCATACGAGGACAGGCTGAGAGAGTTGGGGTTGTTCAGCCTGGAGAAGAGAAGGCTCCAAGGAGACCTTATAGCGACCTTCCAGTACCTGAAGGGGCTACAGGAAAGCTGGGGAGGGACTGTTTGCAAGGGCTTGTAGTGACAGGACAAGGCGGAACGGCTATAAACTGGAGAGGGGCAGATTTAGACTAGACATAAGGAGGAATTTCTTCACCATGAGAGTGGTGAGACAGCGGCACAGGTTCCCCAGAGAAGCTGTGGCTGCCCCATCCCTGGAGGTGTTCAAGGCCAGGTTGGATGGGGCCTTGGGCAGCCTGGGCTGGTGGGAGGTGTCCCTGCGCATAGCAGGGGGGCTGGAACTAGATGATCTTTAAGGTCCCTTCCAACCCAAACTATTCTATGATAATCAGCCATTATATTAAACTACATCTATATCCCTAGAATATATTAGACATTAATCTAGAAAATGCTGCAAAATCTCCTTTGGGTTGCAGGCATGAAAGGAAGCAAACGCCCTATGTTGCTGCCTCCATAATTGCCCAGTGAAGAGCACTGTGTTACCACTCCAACAGTTTTTCAAAATAAGGGTATTACCAAAATTAACAAAACCAAGAACTACAGTTCCTGGTTAACTTGTGTCAGTCATATTAACTTCCAAGTGCTCATTCTTGCTCATAATTCAGAGAAAAAAAATACTTGCTAGGAGTACATGCACCAATGTTCAGCTATTTTATTTAAGTTTAGCGCCTGCAGGGGTCTAGCTACTATAGAAAGACACATGGTAGGGTCTGTTTGCCACGGGATCATTCATTATACATGGCCAATACTTAAAACAGAGGGTTATTTTTGTTCAAGATACAATAATATCTGTGTTCATGGATTATGAGCCCCTCTCGGTGATGGCAGCACTTTCCCTTGTTTTAGCAATAAGCTCTTGGACACAGGCAAACAAACGGCTCCATTCTGGGTCCCCTGGCCAGTGACACAAGGAGGACAAGCAAAGCGCTGTGCCCGCAGGTGCCCTGCTGGCAGCTGGCAGTACATACTCCACAGTGAACTCGTGTGTTCCCACAGGGATGCAGTAGACGAACTGCATGGCGCTCCAGAGGCGATGGAATTCCACACACTCGTCCACGTGCATCACTCCATTGCTAGGCAGGGGCCCGCGCCAGATGGGATCATCCAGGAACGAGCGGATCCTTGTCAGGATAACCTCAAACATGGACAGGCCACAGCAGAGGCGTTCTTTGGTCAGCAAGTCCCCTTCCCTTGCGATTGCTATTTGCTGAGGTGGAGAGAAAGAAAGTGCACAATCCTTGTAAAAAACACTTAACCCTAAGACTATATGAAAAATCACCACCACCACGTTTTTCAGTTTCACTTGGTTTATTCTAGGATATATTTCTCCTGACTTAAAGTGAAGTCAGAGGCCTGGGCTTCAGTTCAGTGGAAAAAACAGTCCAAGAAAATTGTAATACCCCTTTAAATCCAAAAAGTTTGCAAGTAAGTAACACTAACTGAAGTAATGCTAATCCTGGACCAGTCTCAGGGAAGTTTAAAGATTTTTTTTTTTTGCCAGAAAGGAGGCAAAAAGCAAAAACTGAAGAGTTCAGGGCTCTGCTGCTGGTACGGGCAGTAGCTCGCGCCTGTGCTTTTCTGCGTATCTCCCTAGCTGCTGCTGTTAGAGGTGGGAAAGCTCCAAAGAGAGCACAAACAGGTTCAGACAAAACCCATAAATGGCAATGCCAGTTAGGGCTTGTCCCAGCTTGTGCCATCACATTGAGAGCTCTCTCCTACTGGGCACCAGCCTGTTTTGAGCTGCAGCACATACGATGATAAAAGCAGTCTGAAGTCTGCTTCAGAGCACTCTGCGCCTAGATTCTAGTATTCTACTCAATCCCTCGTAAAGTGCTAAAGTCAGCAGGGAATTAATGTGCCCCTCACTGACAGAAAATAATGCTGAAGCTGCAAGGACAGATCAAGAACATTCTCTGTGGTCATTGTGCTTCCAGGAAAGCTCAACTCAGCTCAGTTTCCAAGAGTTTCTAATCATCCGGCTGAGAGAGAATAAATTGTGTGTGCGTGTGCTTACATGTCTGCGCGTATCAGAAAACTGATTGCTCTTGGTGGCGTTTGCACTAGGAGCACCCAGGCTGGCCCTTACGCTGAGAGGGTGTCACACAGCAATGTACATACGTTAGCATTTTCCCCCAAACATGTCAATGACACCTGAGACTCAAGTATCTTGAACTTCTGATCTTTAACAGCTTTACCAACTCTATAGATCTGAAAAATAAACCCCAAAATCCTATTGTGCAAACAAAGTGGATGTGCAGGTTGAAGTTCTGACATAGCTGTCAGCATGTGTGAAAGGAGAAGCTTTCTAGCACTCAAGAATTTTTTTAATTGCTTCTGACACAAATAAGCAAGATTACCTGGGGTGTTCCTAGTCTTTCAATGAGAGGAACCAAATGTAGTGGAGCATATTTTGATTCTAGTCTCTTCATTTTAGCATCAAGTCTTTCACCCTCTGCAAGAAAAAAGAGAGCACTGACTCATTTAATTGGTAGCCAACTTAATTTTGTAAAGAATATTTTTTATAATTTTATAAATTGAAAGTAATTAAGAAAATTCTTATTTTTACACAACCTTTATTCAGTGCAGTAGAAAACTGGATAAAGTATTTTGATAGGTATAAATAGCCGGTTAATCTTTAATTTGCTTTTAGAAAAATAGGTATTATATTTTAAAATGTAGCACTGTTTGTGCAACAAAAAGAAACCAAGGATTTGCAGTAGAATACATTTAATTAACTAAATTGAAGACCAAGTATAAGACTTGATTATGCTGCTGCTAACATATTTGACTCCCACTTGCACTAAGCCAACTAAATTGCGCTTATCATACATAAAATGCTTGACTTTAGAAGGTGGGGTATAATGAGGGTGGAATTCTGTGTATAACAAGGTTTAAAAAAACAGTTGGCGCCCCCTCAACACTGGCGAACAAGAGATGTTCTCTGGCAAATGGGAAAATAGAATTTACAAGTAGGTACGGTGAGTCTGGAAATACTCTCCAAGATTTTTGGCTGACGGAATTTCTCTGAGCAGAACAAATCAGCTGCTCTGCCAGCGAGAAATGGAAAGAAAAGGAGTCTAAGGAGCAACAAAGAAATAAAAGAAGCATGAGGGGGATAAATAGCTCACTTTCTGACAATGAAGGATGAGGACAGCAGATACCAGAGGAAGCAATCCTGCAAACATTCACCACCGCATGACCAGTTCCATAAAAAGGCATATATGAAAAGTCCACTGGGACCGGAGACCACTCGTATTTACTTTGCTGGCGGATTCCCTATACCCTGTACGACTGACCCTGTATGATTGAGTCTACCCTATTTAACTGGCTATCATATAAGCTAAACAGCACCTTTGGAAAAGCCCTCTCACCACATCCACATCGAGGAGTAATACTGCCCTGAGCATCCATCCCACTCTTCCTTTCTACAGCATTCCTCCTGCAATTTGCTCTGAGCCTTGCTAAGAAGCATCTATTTTTAAGTCAAATAGGTCTGAACCTATTATCTCTATCCCATAATTAACACAGTGTTGTGAAGGATGACCGAGGATGGTCACTGAAACCGCAGCAGCAAGCGAGGGAAGTGGAAAGCATCACAGAAGGAAGGTGTTTTCACTTAGCCCATACCTTTGACGTGAACTCTGGGCAGAATATTTTGGAATGGTGCCGCATGCAACAGGTCACACACCTCTTCTAGGGACTGGAATGAAAAGGAAACGAGGTATTTATTTAGTTCCAAAGCACACACAAACCACACCAGATCCCTACAGCAGGCTTCCAAAAGCATGCCAGTGCCACCACAGAAACACCAGAGGGCAGCCAGCCTCTGCTGCAACCACGTATTGCTGCTCTGAGCCCTCAGTCTCCAAAGGCGATTTGATTCCATCAGGTTACCTTGGATTCCTGAATAAACTCCAGCAGGTCTCCTCCTACCCTCAGCTGGTAGTTTGTAAGGGGCAGGTTATTTATTAAGAAGACTAATGCAGAATGAGTGATTTTGGTGTGAAAGCGGCAGACGGCTCCAGTGCAGACAGAGCGGTGAAGGAGGTGACTCACTACTTGGTTATTTTTACCAGTGCTATTCCCACAACCTGTTATCTATCGTGGCAGGCATATGTCCCTGCCAGGCTGGCTGAGACATGTGACAGCAGCAGTTAACCACCTCTCAGGAAGTATTTCACATCTTCAGGGACAGGCGGAAGGAAGGCTGGTGCCTCCTGGTTCTTGGCTGCCACATGTGCAGAGAAAATGCAGAGATGACCAGAAGCAAGATACATGACTTTGCTATGTCCCTCTCCTCATTTTTGGAGAAGAGGCTTTCCTCATTTATAATCCCTCAGTGCTAGAAGAGATATTCATCAGCCATACCCTGGGCAAGGCCAGTTTATTAGACTTAATAAGCCTTCCCCACATCTAGCTGCTTATGGTTGGACTTGATGCTCTTAAAGGTCATTTCCAACCTAAATGATTCTATCATTCTATGTTAACATCATTGAAAATGTATGTGCTACACAATTAAGACCAACAAGACCCACCCACTATCAGAAATGCATTACAGGCCTGCATTTTACACTGGGGTAAAGTCATAGAATCATAGAATCACTAGGTTGGAAAGGACCCACTGGATCATTGAGTCCAACCATTCCCATCAATCACTAAACCATGCCCCTCAGCACCTCACCCACCCATCTTTTAAACACCTCCAGGGAAGGTGACTCAGCCACCTCCCTGGGCAGCCTGTTCCAGTGCCCAACGGCCCTTTCTGTGAAAGTTTTCTTCCTGATGTCAAGCCTGAACCTCCCCTGGCAGAGCTTGAGGCCATTCCCTCTTGTTTTGTCAAAGTCAAGTTAAGTTATGATAGATGACCACCATGGAAAAACATAGGTTCATCAGGGCACCACCGAGGACAAAACCAAGAGGAGGGATAGCTGTAGCGGTGTATTACTAGAAAGTGTCACCACGGTGGTGTTGCAAAAAAACGTGCACCCAGCACTGGTGTCACTTCAGTACACCCTCAAGCAGTGAGGGCCCTGGCTTGCATGGCCTTTCACCATGCACCCTGTTAACCTGAATCGAAAGTAATCCAATTTCTCATTTTGTTTCAGCTATCCCATTACTGACTATGGGTTCGCTGCTTGTCACTTGTCCCTCTAATTGTTCTCCACTACAAGGGAGGGATCCTCTAACAACATGAACAGGACTCTGAGGAACACCAGTGTCTTCATCACCTTATCTTACATCAACAGCTTTAATACACCCTAAAGAATGAGTCTTATGTGAGGCTTTATTTTTGTGCAGCAGCAGGCCCCCAGCCAACTTGTTGAGGAAATGACGTAGCTGGTTCACAGTCAGTAAACATCTCCACATGACGGCAGCCCAGACTCGGCGGCAGCGTGTGCCTGCACAGCGTGGGCAGAGCATCCTGTACCAACAGGCAGGGGAGAGACTCCCTACCCAAGTGTCAAAAACATGACACAGGTAAAGAAAGGGAAGACAGCCCCTGGCTGCTTTTGCAGTCCATAAGCCACCTTTCCCTCTGTAAGCACCCAAAAGCCTAAAGATCAAGAAATTACAGATCTGGTCATTTCGTTTGAACAGCAAATTGTGTAATGTAATCGTGTAATGTAAAAGAAGAATGGGAAAAGAAAATCATAGAACAGTTAGGGTTGTAAGGGACCTTAAAGATCATCCAATCCTACCACCCTGCCATGGGCAGGGACACCTCCCACCAGCCCAGGCTGCCCAAGGCCCCATCCAACCTGCCCTTGAACACCTCCAGGGATGGGGCATTCACAGCTTCCCTGGGCAACCTGTGCCAGTGCCTCACCACTCTCATGGTGAAGAAATTCTTCCTTATGTCTAGTCTAAATCTGCCCCTCTCCAGTTTATACCCATTGCCCCTCATCCTATCACTACATGCCCTTGTAAACAGTCCCTCCTCAGCTTTCCTGTAGCCCCTTCAGGTACTGGAAAGTCACTATAAGGTCTCCTTGGAGCCTTCTCTTCTCCAGGCTAAACAACCCCAACTCTCTCAGCCTGTCCTCATATGAGAGGTGCTCCAGCCCTCTGTTCATCTTCGTAGCCCTCCTCTGGGCCCACTCCACCAGCTCCATATCCATCTTATGTTGAGAATTCCAGAACTGGACACAATACTCCAGGTGAGGGCTCACAAGAGAGGAATAGAGGGGCAGAATCACCTCCCTCGCCCTGCTGGCCGTGCTCCTTTTGATGCAGCCCAGGATGCAGTTGGCCTTCTGGGTTGTGAGCGCACATTGCCGGCTCATATCAAGCTTCTCATCAACCAGCACCCCAAGTACTTCTCCACAGGGCAGCTCTCAATCACATCATCCCCCATCCTGCAATGAAACTGCGGATTGCCCCAACCTAGGTGTGGGACCTTGCACTTGGCCTTGTTGAACCTGATGAGGTTCGTTTAAAATGAGAGATAGAGATAAAAAGCAATTGTAACACCGTGCTCTAAGGAGCAGACAACTTTGCAATCTGTATGGTAGAGACTGGGCATATAGGAAGCAGCTGAAAGACTGAATGTTTCACAGTTTCATTCAAGCTAAGACAGCCGAGTGTCTGGCAAAGCAGGCTCTATTGTCAGCCATCCAAGCAGCATGAAGAATATCCAAGAAGTCCACGTTAACTTTGCGATGTTTCAGATGACAACAGGAATGACAAGCAGGGAAAGAAAATAACAGTACCAGATGTACAACTCATCGACATAAAAGAGTGGCCACCCTGTGACTGACTGCAGGAATGCCATATTTGATCATAATTTATGATGATGGTCATAATATTTGATCCTAAGGCACTGTACATGAGACAATGTCTCTCATCCAGCAAAGTCAGGAACCCCTGCTACCTCATAGACATAAAAGCCCCTGCAAGACTGTAAGAGATCAGAGTAGGGAACTGTTTCTACCCATCTGCCCATCAGCAATTGCAAATTTGCAGATTTCAACCTTGTTATTTATGACGTTAGTAACAAAAATTGGAGAGCACATTTTGAGAGACAGATGGGTTTTAAACTAGCACAGCAGGCACCTACCAGACTCTGTTCAATGAGGAGGCAAAACAGGACAGCATTTCCCACTTCCCGCAAATTCTGGAAGCAGACAGTCTTCAGTTCTGCATACTCAACGATGTCCTTCAACTGATGGTGAAAAAACTCCAAGATACCTGAAATCAAAAGAGAAGCAAAAAAAATTGAATCTCAAGAGCCAGACCAAAATCTAGTGATGATCACACAGGCTCACCTGTCACCTTGGGAAAGTAGGCAAAAGATTCTGGTCACGTGGATAAGAGTCACGTGGATCAGGACTAATTTTATTTTCTGCCTCAAAAGCACTCCAATTTTTTAACCAATTTGCCTATTGAAATGTTGCAGTAAACGTGCATTAAATACGCTGTATCAGAGCACAACTAACTGAGGGTGCAGGCTTAAGAGTTCTCTCTCCATGTACCAGCACATGTTTTTATCTCCAGCTGTGCAGCCCAGAGGAAACTGAAAGGAGCAGTATTCAAATATGTTTAAAATCAGAGGTTATAAGGGACTAAGTCAGTGGTGCACCGATCTTTTTAACTGGATAAATCATGCAAAATGGAGTGCCTAGCTTATCGCTCCTGGAAAAGGGAGCCAGTATAACTTATAGAGGTAAGAAAACAATTTCCAGGAGCAGGAATAAAAACTAGGGCTCTTGTCTGCTATTAGAATCATAGAATAATCAGGTTGGAAGAGACCCACCGGATCATCAAGTCCAACCATTCCTATCAAACACTAAACCATGCCCCTTAGCAAATTATTAATCCTGTTTCAGCCTCTGTCTCCCAACCTGCTGCACCACCTGACATGTTCAATTCACAGCTGTTATTTTTGAGGATGACAGAGCCAGCAAGGAGCAGAGCACTAAAGATACAGGGAACAGGACTGGCGTCGGGCTATGACTCTGACAGTGACACACTCAGCCAGAGGTGATCTGCAACCTCACAAAACAATTAAATACAGAAAACCGCAAGTGAAGATCTGCTGTCAAGAGTACATCAGATCTTGCTGGCAAGCACAGCCAGAACATGGTTTTCTTAGAGTTTTCCTAAAAGCTGTTATAAACCAGCTAAATTATTATTTTAAAAACACCTTACTTACACAAACATGTCTCTTCCATCAAACCTCTCCCCAAAAATGGTGATGCTTAACACACTAGTGGATCTCCAGCTCCTTCCTCCCAGCCCCAGAAAGGCTGCACAGTCCCTTGGCTACAGACAAGCCCAGGAGACACCAGGCTTGGCAGCTTTTGCAGGGACCTGATCTGGTCAACACCACAGAGGTTAAAGCTACAGGCGAGGAAGAGCAGAGAGTTGCAGTAGGTCAGACAGCTCTCTGGCTTTTTACAAGTTAATTTTTATCAGCATTTTTCCATTTGTCTGCACAAGCCTGACCCTTTTAAAAAGCCACCAAAAACCTTGAGAAAGAAGAAAATACACGCGCAAAGCTTTCAAATTGCACACTGTGTACAGCAGTTCATTTCCATTACACTGAATTCAGTCAGACAGTTAAATCTCTACCCAACCACATCTAAAGCAATTGAAAGGACATGAGGAATGACAGCACAGATGCCCCCCACCATCTCCCCATGTGTTTCTTGGATGCAGCTGATGAGCACTTCCCATGCAGAAGGTTAGACTCCTGTATTTACTCAGTAAGGTAATGGCTGAGAAGGGAAAGCACAAACATAAAATACTATGATAAACTGGACCATATCCATGCCAACAAAATCCCTTGAAAATATACAGCAAAGGAAGGAACTGTACTGCTAGCCCACACACTTCTACAGAAAGCCTCACATCATTAAAGTTAGTAACACGAAACATCAATAAAGTACATGGTGAGGAGATGCAGGGTTGGCTCTTTTGCATCTCAAAGAGCTGTTTGTCAATAGAAAATTTGTAGTAAATGAGTGTTCCCCCACACATTCACTGGAGATAAATTTCAGACCTAACTTTGGTATTTTAGCAACACCATAGAAAAACAGAACTGAAAAACTAATGGAGAAAGAAAAGTCAGGTGTAACGAGTGCTTGCTAAGCTTGATTTATTCAAAGGAATCACATTTAAATCTAGCTAAAAAGCAAATAAGTCATGCCAGCACATCAGAGACTTCCCCCTTCCCATAACATGGGAGCCATCTAATAAAAAAGCTCTGGAAAAGACTGTCAGTGTCCATTCAAAGTTGCGACACAAAGGTCAGTTGCAACTCCCACATATCTGACCAGCAGTGAGCACTTATATTTTCTTTTTAAACACACCAGCCCACCGTGGCAATGAGATGCTCCAGGGCTGAATACAGCGATTCCCATTTTAAAGATGAGGTTGAAAAGGCAGATTGATACAGCAGAAAATTTTACACAAATTTTTGATGCTAGGAAAAAAAATGCAGAGTGAGGGAACTGAAGAAAGCTTTACTACAAATCTACAAATTCCTTTACTACAAATTCCTTTGTGTTTTTCTCTGTCAATAATAGGGCTTCCGTGCCTTGCAAGATAGGTCGTCTAAGGATGCACTGCTAGAAGTCAAGTCAAATACTTTCCTCATGCCAACACTGGATGCCTTTCTGGAAGCAAAAGTCGATTGCATTGTCCTAGAAGTAGATCTGTGTCATAGAGGAAATCAAACTGGAATATCTACCAACACTTCTGGCCTTAGTATCCGTGGCATGTGCACAGACATTGACGGTGAACTGTCAGAAGGGCTGGAAGATTCCCCAAAACATGGTGCATAACTGTAGAATTCACATAGTTACCATGGCAAGAAAGCAGAAGCCAAGCAAGTAGGATATTTGCTATACGGATGGACATAGGAACATTTTTCCCTTTACCTTGTATGGCAAACAGGGAACAATTTGGTAAGAACAGAAGTTGAGCAGAGCAACAAGGATGATTCTGCTACTGCAACATGGAAACAACTAGCAGTCATGAAGGGGTTGGAAAATGATGGGGTGGGGGTCAAACTCTCCTCAGCTCCTCACTCAGCCTGTGGATTTTGTGGGGAGTTTCAGAAGAGAGATTGATGCTCAGAACAATGTTGAAAATATTTTATTAATGTTATATGGGCAGCTCTGAAGGGAAATCCTGGGAACCACCCATGTTGCCTAAAGCAAATAAAAAGCAGGACGGCACAGAGAGAAACCAGGAGCAATACAGAGGACTGGCAACAAGGAATGCTACTACCTAAACCCCAACAGAAGGTGTGACTGAAACCAAAGTCTTAAGTTCACCCAAAAGCAGAAGAGTAGCATAAGTCAAAGAGGCTTGAGGTTCATACCAGAAAAATTATGTATTGCCTTTTATAGTCACTCCAGGTGACAGTTCCTCTCACAGGGGACAGGACAAGAGGAAATGGCCTCAAGCTCCGCCAGGGGAGGTTCAGGCTGGACATTAGGAAAAAATTTTTCACAGAAAGGGTCATTGGGCAGTAGAACAGGCTACCCAGGGAGGTGGTTGAGTCACCTTCCCTGGAGGTGTTTAAGGCACGGGTGGACGAGGTGCTAAGGGGCATGGTTTAATGTTTGATAGGAATGGTTGGACTCGATGATCCGGTGGGTCTCTTCCAACCTGGTTATTCTATGATTCTATGAAAGATCCTTATTTCTTCACCAAAGCCCAGTCTCCACATACAGACATAGAAGTACAGACACCCGCAGTGTCTGCCACAGAAGTCCTGTGGCAGAAATACATCACCACATTTTCAATAATGTTCGAGCAATGGCATTCCCAGTCACACCTCCTTGTGTGGAATACAGAACTGTATTTTTCTGACAAACTACACATGCATACTGAAGCTCTGCAAAAAAGAAAAGGGTCTCAGGAAATTAAATTTCACTTAACTGCATGGAACTTTCCTCTTCCCCTAATGTTCTGTATTGTGATAGGTAAGTTACTGAATTAGATACATATACATAGAATTTTGCAAGGCAAATGATTCAAGGGTTTTTGCTCCTTCTCTCCAAGAAAGCACTTTTAATTAAACTCCTCTATTCCTGCAGATGGGATGACATTAGGTGTCATAATAATTGATTTTATAATCCCAGTTTCTGGTTTACACAGATTTCAACAGAAGCAAAGGCTGCTGATATAAAACAGATCTAGTAAAGTATAGAAGATTGCTAAAGGATTATGTTCCATCTCTGCTTCTAAAATCCTATCTCAATAGCACTCAAACAGCAGATGCCAGGTTTCAGCTGTGCAGTCTGTACACTAATTAATTTAGGAAGTCAGACCAAGTCCACACATGCAATGGAAAGCTAGTTGAATTTCTTCCCTTCAGTTACCTTTCATTTGCTGTAAAACAATTTCAATTCACACCTGCAGACTCAAATCAAACACATTCCAGAGCTTGTAACTATTCTAGTACCTAAAAGACTAGGATGAAAAGTGGCTATTAATTCTAGAACTGAACTGCTGACTAACAACAAACCTGATCTTGAACATAATTGTTGGTCTAGTTGTGTCAAGGGTTATTTTCTGCAGAGGACTGACTTGACTCTTGCCAAATAAAACCCGTCAATCTACAACAAAAAATCTGCTCCTAAGAAACTGGGTGCTATGATGACCTTTAGCTTATGTTCGCTTTCACAGACCTTCAAATGCTAGCTACAAATACTTCCTTAGCTCACAAGAGACAGAACGAACTCTGCATATCAGCAGTCACGCCATTCCTTTCAACAGAAATGCCTGTAAGGCTTAAGTATACACATGTATCTGGGAATTATGATCAATGAGCCTGAGCACTGTGTTTATTTTGCTAGAAAGAAAAATCCTTTGGTTCTGTGGATCTAATAAGTCCTTACAGCCCTTTCACAATTATCTAGGTGATTTGCGTTGCCCTCAAACTCTTCTGAGTAGTCTGTGATTCCCTCAAAAATCTTTCTCCTATGTGCAAGAAAAAAAACTATGAATAAACACCCTTCATACTCTTCCCCATGAGGATTCTCCTCTTTGTCCAAGTATGATCAAAAGCCTGAGAAAATGGGAAGCATTACAAGCCCTTCTGCTGTGCCCCAAGTGATGCTTCCCCAGCAGCCTCCAGCCACTACTGCCCTGCACCATGCTTCCCAGCCCAGGCTGGCTCCAGTTCCTATTAGACCCTGAACCAAAATATTCCAGAAAAAGGAGGGGTGGAAGACAGTTTTTTGCCCACCCGCTTGTGCTGAGACAGCTCGAAAAGTGTTGCCAGCAGCACAATCAGACCCAGGAGAGGTGGGAACACAGCATCCAGCAGCACAGGGCACTGGAGGCTTCCCCAAACTGCCATGTGAACGTGTGGGATCATGACCTGGTGTAATGAGGTGCAGCAGCTTTGGGTGGTTTGTTGCATTGATTTTTAAGGAAGAAACATAGAAATGCTAAACTTGGGGAAAAAATACATGATTAGACTACGTTCTCATCAAGCTTATAATATCTTGATACCTTTATCAATTTTTTTAAACAACTTTCTTTTGGAGAAGGGATATACCAATGACAAAACTCTAAGATTCATCTCACAACAGAGCTGACAAATTGCTTTCATCATTGTGTCCAATGACACTTCAGAGAGGCAGGACATAAAATACTCATTTTTGAAAGCCAGAATGCCATATCCAAATACTAGAAAAACAGCACAAGAAAATGATACCTCCAAAATTAAATTTCAAGTTTAAACTCTTATATGCCAACATTCCCTTAAAAGATTTAGTGACTTTGAAAGGTCCCTTTAAAAATCCTCATGCTTAATGTATTTTTAGACAAATATTTTTATGACTACCAGATGAGCAAGTTCCCCGCTGCTTTAGACTGTTCCTATGGAAACAAACCCATTGGCGAACAGGAGTCCTGAACAAGTCTGTACCCTGCTCCTTTTAGCAGGAATAAATCACTGTTTAGAAATCCACAGGTCTCAAGGGCTGATTATGCAGGGCTCAAGTAATTGCAATCAGCAGAGTCTGAATGAAATGAAAATCTGAAGTGTACGAAATAGCTAGAGGCTTACTTACCAAGCACACTTAAATCGCTTTGCATATGGAGAACGGACTCAGGAAATTAATTCTGATTTACAACAAGACAGATGAGGGTCTACATATTTAATCTGTAGATCAGAATCACAGATTTGGTCTGTATGTGTAGGTAGTGCCAATTATAAAGAAGTGATTAAATGATTTGTTAGGAAAGAATAGAAGCAGCACACATACACGTTCCATTGCGCTTAAACTTACTACTACAACTACTAGCCTCTGCAGGAAGATTTCAGAGGCAGAGGAGGGAAAAGACAACAGTTGGTATGAATTAGCTTACATTTTCTGTGGTGATCCAAGTAAACAAGCTGTGGCAAAGACCACTGCAGAGGAGAATTCAGCGCAGAAAGGAGAGGACAGTGATTCAAGCACAGTTTAAGCCTGCCCTTCTACAAACTAGCAGTTCCTCTCAAGATGCCAGATGAGGGGTAAAATCTACAGCACATCCCCATTGCATCGAACATTTTCTTTTATCAGTCAGAGCTGCTCCAAGGGCAGCTCAAGGGCTCCATGATGGAGAGATGCCAGGGGAGTGCAATGCAGTTCTCCAACGCCATGAGAGAAACATGATGATACACTGAGCTTCCACAAGCATTTTCTGTCTAGCATGTTTGAAAAGAAAAGGAGAAGCAGCATGACAGTGTGATGAAGACTGTCTCTGCCATTTCTTGGAAGAGACTTTCTGTGAAGTTATTAAGTGTTCACTGCTAGAAATAGTTCGGAACAGGAAAAACAGATGTGTTAAGACAAAAAACTGTTAGAAACAGGAGCAGTGAAGGAGCACAGAATCAGACTGATTTTTGAGATCCACTCTAAATCTAGTTGCCATGATCTTCCTTCACAACAGCAAGGGTTATTCTGATCACTCAGTACAGCAGGCATCTAAACCTGTGGGATTTCTTTTGCAAGAGTAAATATGAAGTCAGTTTTGTGATCTCTACAGAAGAGGCAAGTGATGGAGGATTTAAAAATGTTTTAATCAATCCTGTGAAAGCTACCATTGCACAAGTAAAGTGCAATGAACCTCAAGAGAAAGTTTCTGCTTAAGTTCTTGGGCATCTCCTGCCAAATACTTAATCCTTACAGGTAAGGATTTCTGGCAAGAGACTATAAGCTTCCTCATGTCACCAGCAGCACCGCACACCCTGGTGATGCATAACCTATATTTGGGAATACCTACTGCTTGTGTGGTCAGACCTTAATGAGTGGCCAAAACCCTCAGACAGATTTTTTTTTATACTGCTAACTACCGTGATTCATCTATTTCTACACTACAGGCAGAAAAACAGGAAGGAAACACTTAGTAAGTCCTCGATTTCGTTCAACATTGGTAATGAGCGTCAAGCAAGCTGTGGGAAGCAGAAAGAAACCAACCTCATTCCACTTGGAGTGGCATTTAATAAACCTAAGCCACTCTGGAAAAACAGAGATATACTCAGGAAGTGGGTGGCACATGGAAGGACTAATTTGTGTTAATTAGAAGTTGTGGAGGAGGAATATTTTGAAGGGGGGGAAGCAGTTTCAGATTTTCAGTGAACAATGTGATAAATACTAATTAGCCAATTATTTCTCTATAGTGGCAAGCAGCTTTCAAAGTAATTTCTTCTGCAACTGTCACACCTCCTGTTAAGTGGCTAAGACGCACCCCACAAAAGCCTCAGACATAACTATTCTGGCAGGACCGGTTTGCCTCTCAGCAGTGGCACTCCTTTCATCTTACATTTGATAAGGGCAAAGGAAGAAGGAGCAAAGGCTTTTCCAAAGAATTTGGGTTATCTAAATGAGACATTTAAACAAAACAAGTGTGAAAGGGTAACATACTTAGGAGAAAGACTAGAAATAGAAAGTATTGCGAACATCCCACCTCAAGATCAATTATATCACTAGGCTGCCTAATCACCCTTTTATTTGCCCTAAGCATAGAATTCTTAAAACTTTATTAAGTACTTTCAGGAAGACCAGCATTCAATGTTATGAGAAGAAGAAAAGACTAAGTGCAGATTATTGGGAGAGAAAAGAGAGGCAGGGAAAAGGAGAGGTAAACACGATCCAGAAGACGGTAGTTAATATCATCTTATTAATTCTACTATGGTAACACCAAACATGAACTAACCTGGAGAGCCATACTCATGTCTTGGTAACCTACAGATCTTCGGCATCACTTCCATTAGGGTCTTCACATACTGAAGAATCGTCCCTTGTAACTAAGAGAAAACAGATGTGTGTAAACACGGCAGTGTTACTGAACTAAGAAATTTTACCAAAAAATTGCATTCAAACTACACATAAATTGAACAAGCTCAAACAATACTGCACTTAATTCTGTCAGTCGTCATCTTCAAAAAGACAACTTTTTCACATCGAAGTCACACTTTCCTTCATATTTCCTGTAGCAAAAGGTGGCTAATGTAGAGTGGTAAAACCGCTAACACCAGAAGGGTAAAACTAGGGAAATCATGTTCTTCTCTTGCAGACTGTCTCTGACTGACTAACTATTTTCCAGATTTTTGTTAAAAAAAGTTGCATTTGAATGTTTTCAAAAGCCACAACAGAAAAATCTTTAGCATTAGGTATGTCTGTAACAGCTTATACTGGCTACTTCAGACATACCAGTTAAGACAGAGTCCCAGCCTACAGTCTTCCTTCCTCCCACTAGACACTTACACCTGTCTCCCCACATCTAAGCATCTGCATCAGTCATCAGCAGGATGCCTCCATCCAGGTCTTTTAACCTCCTTTTCAAATACCCAAGCATTCAATGCTACCTCTAATGAGTTAAGAACATTTACCATTTAAATAATTTTTTTAAAATCCCCCCCAAAAACAACAAAACAACTCTGAACCCCAAATCACAAAAAAAAAATCTGTATTTTCCCCTTTTCTTGGAGATTAGACCATTGTACCCGTTCAGGCAGTCACCAGTCTTTCTAGAATGTCCAAAACATACTTAAAACATTGTGGGAATTACTGTAAAACTGCCGAATGCGTCAAGCGTCTGAAGCGAGATTATGAAAACTACAGCTATCCCCTGATACAGCTGGATTGTTTTAGCAGCCTGCTCCTAACAGGCAACATAGGGAGTAAAAGGCCATTTCTTCAGCCTAAACATAACCACAAGGCATTACAACTCTACACATAGATATTAATATCACAGCAAACAGCCAGCCCCTCAACCTCCTCCTAGTTACAGAAAAGACCCTTTCCAGGCTGTTTGGATAACTTCCTCAACATCTTCAACTCTTTCAAATACGCCTGAAGCTATCCATTGCTAGATCAAGCACAGAGATTAAATATTCCTTGTTATTAAGGTGTCATCTGTCAAAGATGTTATTAATGAAAGCCCTGAAGTTAGGCAAAGCAGAAAGCACACTCCACCTGTTCTCAAAAAATATCAAGAAAGTGAATTTACAGTACAATCTTTAGATTGAAATCAACTAATTTAGAACATTCATACTTTTTCAGAGTTTACCTAGAATCTAACAGTTCTCCACAAATTAAATTCATCTCCAATGTAAAATCCAAGGCTTTCAGAACAGCTTAGGCTACCAAGGCACATCATCTATTGCTTTCACAAGACACCAAGTACTCTCAAACACAGCTTATACTGAATTTCAATGGTAGTAACATTTCAATTAGTTTTATCAGAGATCTTACTTTCACTTTGTTTTTCTTGAGACATTTCCCATCAGAAGGCATTTGGAATAGCAAAAAAAGAAAGACAATTGTCATACCAGGCTCTTGACAACTTTCAGCAATTCCTCCATCACCACAGCAATACCCTGATACCCAAGAAGTCTACAGATGACTTTAAAGTGAGGGGGTCCAACAAAATTCCTGTAGTTGCTGTAGATGCTGGAATATGCCAGATTCAATGCCTAAAATATGAAAACCGATATGATTAATGACAATTTCATCTTACTGCATTTTTACAATAATCTCATTTAAACAGCATTTTAAAGCATATTAAACATAAAACAATAACTTCATACCTCACTCTCTCTCCAAAAAGTTAAAATACAAAGCTTCCCATTTGTAAAGCAGGAAACTCCAACCAAAATCTCTGTATTAGCAAGAAAAACTTGTGAACACTTTTTTTCACCAGGCATCTTCTTTTTACCATTTATAAAGTCATGAACATGTCCTCTTTTGTATTTTTTTGTTTACACAGATGCAAGAGGATAGAAGTAGTCAATGCCAGTATTCATATCCCTGAATTTAAAGCACAGTTTCTATTCCTGTATCATCTATTTTATGTACAAAACATCTTGAAAGAAGTTACTTCAATTTTCAGTTCATAATAGGTGTTTTAAGTCTCTAAGGACTCAACTACAAAAAACCAGCCTTCTGCAGTTACTGCTCTCTGCAACTAATTAATAAGGATCTCTCTTTTTCAAATCCCTCAGCTGTACACAACATCAAAGCAAATCCAAGTCTACGATGCAACTTCATGGAAATTCTTCCAGAATTGTATAAGCAGGATCAGGTGCTTTTGCCACATTAATGACTATTTCTTCAAAGCAAACACAACTGATGCCACATAGGGATTTAGGAACTGCTTGCTGAAGCTGTGGATCAAAGGAGATTTAGCTACCTTAACATCCTCCACTTCTGTAAGTGGGTTGTTCTCCCAATACCCTGAAATTTAATTTTAAAAGGGAATCTTGTCAACTCTTCTTGCAGAAAGTTCTGTTGTGTTTCCTTTTCTTTTCTGCCATTTTCATTCTCTCTAATACATTCATGGAAGAGAGAATATTGTTAGACTTCCAACTCTACATGCATCAGCTGTAACAGAAAATTTTCCTTCACCAATATCCAGGAAGAACATTGACCTTTCCTCCAATGCAGATCCTCCTCCAATTATCCATGCAAGTCAATTACAGATACTGTAATAGATAGTATTGCACAAAGAAACTACTAGGAATCCAAGTCATGAAACCACCAAGCTCCTGAAGGATTTTAGTCTCATAAAAGAAGAGGACTTACAAATCCTCTTTAGAAGAGATTGGGATATAAGATTTATGTTGGAAATCTCTATATAAACACCAGTTTCCAATATGTTTTGAACTGTGGACTTACAAATTTAAAAGTTGTATTCTAGACTGACACATAGCAAATGCAAATTTGGCAACAGGTTAATGCTTCTTGGCCACCTTCTGTGGATGACTTAGATGTATTTCACAAAGCTTCATGGGGCAAAAATTTTTGCATTACGAGAAGAAATACACAAAAGAACAGGCTCGGAAGAGACCACCTAGGTCTTTAGAGAGAGAACAAGAATCATAGAATCACCAGGTTGGAAGAGACCCACCGAACTAGAGATCAAAATCCAACTTTCTGAATCAGGTACCTCCTTGTCCTAAGTGAAAAACCCTGCATATGTTATTAAAACACACATCCACAGACAATGACATAAATTTTATCATGCTTCTACAATCACAGAAAGCTTTAACCAGCAATTTATTTCTGCATTGCGAATACTCAAGAAGTTGCCAGTACTGAAATTCACTTTTTCACGTGCTATATTTTTTACGTGCCTGAAATTCTGATTCTATCTGTGTGAAGAAACTATACAGTAAGACAGCCTGAGCTGCAGAAGGCTGGGTTTGGGGACGCTTTTTGTTTTTCTTATCTTGAGGGTCCTGGTGAACAAGCAGCTGACCACAAGCCTTGTGACAAAGGTGACCAACAGTCAGCAGGGCTGCATCAGGCTGAGCACCACCACCAGGTCAAGGCAGGTGATTCGTCCCCTCTGCTCAGCACTACTGAGGCACATCTGGACTTTCAGGTCCAGTGGTGGGCTCCCCTGCACAGCAGAGAGATGGAAAGACATATGGGACAGTCCAGCAGTGGGCCTCAAAGATGATTAAAGGACTGGAGCATCTTTCCTATGAGGAAAGGCCGAGAGAGCTGGGACTGTTCAGCCTGGAGAAGAGAAGGCTCTAGGGGAATCTCATCCACACGCAGCAGTAACTGACAGAAGGAGTAAAGGTAAAAGAGCAAAATCTGCTCAGCAGTGTCCAGCGTCAGGACAAGGGGCAACGGGCACAACCAGGAATCCTATTTAAACATCAGAAAAAATTTCACTACTGTGAGGGCGGTCAAACAGAGAGTATCTGTCCTCAGAGATGTTCAGCATTCAACTAGACATGGCCCTGAGCAACTTGCTGCAGGTCACCCTGCTCTGGAGGTACCCCGTCCTCAGCTGTACGTCAGTCTGGGAAGCTCTCTGCTCTAAGGACTGTGGGCTTGTGTTGATTCTGTGGAGGAGGACTGTTTCCAAATAGCCAGCCATCTTTTCTGTGTACTTCAACTAAAATAGATACTTGGCTAGTTATTAGACTCCTAATATATGACGCAGTCCTGCTATTAGACTGGAGCTGGCTAAAAGGCTGTACTCCAAACTTATCCCACTAGGCAGGCAGCCTAAAACTCCATCCCTCTAGTACAACGCCTGCATTTGAGTAGCCCTCCACGTACAGAAAGGGGTCTGGGGCATTGATCGGGGAGAGAACTGATGAAACCTTATAAAAACATGTGCAGACAAATGTCCCAATAACACTAAGCATTTGTACAGTTGTGAGATTTCATTCTTTGCTTTTGATGTTTCCAGTCAGTTAAGTCTCAACAAGTAATGCGTCCAAGCTATCTACTTCAGCTACAGTGCAAGAAATTTACTTCAGTAGGTTAAAGCATTTTACCGCTGTGAGGTTAGAGGGAGGGAACTCCTTTTCACAGAGCAGAAATTTGTCATAGAAAAGCAAGCAAACATGATTTCAGTATTTAAAAAAACAATCCTCTCACCAATGCACAAGAAGAAGAAACCAATCCATCTAAAAATATACCTTTATTTAATGTAACCCTCATGGGGAAGTAGCCAAAATGGTCCACCTGTAAATGCTGGATTAGCAGAGATTTATGAACCGTGACAAGGGATGAAGAAACACCATCACACACCACTGTTACCTCCCCCCCCATGATGCACAAAAGCATAAAATGCTTGGGGAAGAAGCCACTAACAAAGGGGAGGATGAGGGTAGAGAGGGAGGGAAGGAAAGAGCGAGTTCATTATTTTTTAAGCTTTTTGCTCCCTTCCCTGCTTAATATTGAGGGGAAAAAAAAAAAGGAGAAAAAGAGTTGCTAGTTGCTGATGTCATCAAAGTGCTAACATTAATCACTCACAGCATCACTGGTACACACACAAGAGCATATAACAGGGATATTCAGGCAGCACATCGTGCGAGGAGAGGCAAGCAAGAGAGGCAAGAAAAGACATTATTTTTTCTCCTGTATGTTCTTTGAAAAGCAAGGACACAGCACCTTTGAACAAGATGTGCTCTTGCATGAATTTAAGTGGAAGAGACAAAGAAACCATGCCACCAGCAGCATCGGAGAAAAAAACTGAAAGCACCAAGCAATGAGAATTCAGTCCAGGGAATCTGAGGGGAAGAAAAAGCAGAGACCAGGTAGGAAATAATTCATGTGAAAAAGGATGCAGAAAATTTAGCGCTCATGTCATTTTCGCAGCAGCATCACTATCTGAAAATTCTGTTCTGAAATTTCTGTCAGGAAGTGACATTAAGTCCTGACTTTATAATCTATAAAGTATCAAATTGCTTTTCCAAACATTTATGTGTCAGTAATTACGTGTCTCCTAATAACTGCTATTTTCCAACAACAGAAATGTAGTATTGCTATTTAATTAAAACCTGAACATTCTACTTACAAAATGCTGTGAATATGAAACTATTGTTTCTAGACTGTGTTAGGAAGTGCTCTACAAAAAAGAAACTATAATTTTAAGCAGCTAAAGAGAAGACAAGCGAGCAAGTAAAAACTTTGATTTTACTAATGCACCCAATTTTAATATCTGCAGAAGTTAGATGACAAAATGTGTCTGTCTAATAAGGTTATTTGATAGCAAATTCACTTTCTTTATACTGTTGCTTTATCATAAAGGGTGCCCTTAGCACATGAATAGAATGGCAGCATCTATCCACATCGGTCATCTCTAAGGTTTTACATTGTAATGAAAATAAACATACATATTTTTGTTCCCACTTGTCAATAAGTATAATTTAGAAGCCTTGAGCAACAATTTTAATACATAAGCAGTCACAGACGTCTTACTATTAGTGTAACTATCAAAATCCCACTAAAATAATATATATTTTGCCAGCCTCATATCTGGAATAAAACACAACAGAAGTATTACTGAATGATTTCAGAGTATGTTATGAGCAAGTCTGATAAGCTTTCTTCATCAGAAGAATTTTTAATAGTCAGTTGTTGCTTAGCCAAGAGATTTAACATCTTAAACTCGATCATAAAAAAAAGTAATTCATTTTTATAATTAAATAATTACTAATGAAACACAGTGTTACTGTTGTGGGTATTAATGTTCATTTAAAAAGTAAGAAATTTTCACAGTGGAAAAAACTTTCATACTAGTGCCACTAGAAACTGACTATTAACCTAAAAGAGAATCAGTTTAAATTGCTGAGGTAGGCTCTTTTTCAAAAGTTACCTTTCACAACAGCAAAAGCAAAAAAATCCACACCAAACAAACAAAAATATACACTGGCTGTTATTAAGGCTTGCTTTATTATAAAATAACAACTTCAATTAAAAGTCTACCAAAGCCGAAGCCAAATTTTTGCCTTGAAAGGAAGACATTCTTTAAAAGAAGCATTTAGAAATTTACAGAAAATAGATGTTGTCCTTACACTATTTACAAATTTTTTAACACAAATTCAGAATCTCAAAGTATTCGCAGGTTTTCGAATGTTCATTTTATTATGAGGAGGAGTGTTAGTTCAGGGCAGCTACATACAATCATTTGGCACAGAAAATAGCATTAGTTATGTTTTTAAAAACACTATTTATCCAAAAGGTATGCTATAGTGAATACCACATTTCACCAACTTGCTTAGCTTAAGAAAGCCTGAAGACTAGCATGAAGATTAGATATTACAATTCTGATGCCACCAATGTACAATCATCACAGCTGCTGCTCTAGCAGTGGCTATGGATGTGCTAATACACTAGCAAAAAATAAAGAATATCAAGGGATGAAAAACTAATGTAAAATGATAATGGAGAGAAAATAATATCTGGCCATGTTTCCATGTACTGTTTTTTTTTTAATTAACCACTATGTGCAAAAATCAAGACTTGTAGATAGTAGAGGAATTTATTCCTCAAAATCCACTCCTACCACCCCTTACTTGCTACTTAACAGAAGAAAATTCATTGCTCACAAAAATAAGCTTTGAGATTACAGAAAACACCGAATTAGTAAAATAAAATGCAAAATACTCACTTTTTTTCCCATAAAGTTTGATTCATAGTATAAATTATGTTCAATATTAAGCTTTTTTCCCTATTAGAAATATTTGTTCTACTAAAAAGAACTCCAGCATTCCTCTGAAGGAGAGAGGCATTTATTAACACACCTGTGTAAATTTCTGATAATTTCTTTTTCCCTGTGGGAGGAGAATATATTTCAGAAGTACAAAGCATATTAATATCTCCCCTTGATAGTCTTGAAGAGGTTTTATTTCCCTTAATGTTACCTATGCACAAATTCCTTAAGACAAAAATATCCTTATTTTAGGGAAGGTCCCAAATACGTGGGCAGCATGTATACCAAAGCTGATATAGAAGCAAAGTTTGAACAGGATGTCAAGGGCCAGCATCCCCTTGGTTCCTTGTCGCAAGCACAGGCATTTGAAAAAAAAAAACAACTGTGAAAACAAGTGGTTCCTCAATTGCAAATCCTGAAAAACACACCATCTCTCATAGAGACAAGATATAACTGGTCACCTGGACAGGCAGCAGCTCCAGTTGAATTTCTATGAGCACATATCTAGCCTTTCACTTGGGAAAAAACACAGTTTAAAACACTCCAAACTTTATGAACTGCCAGCCCTCACTTTGAGGTAGCAGTACTAACAACAAGAGCACAGTTTCCTAACAAACTCCTTTCCTAAATTACAGAGCACTACGATTAAGATCCACACATCTCCAGTGCTGCACCTTCTCAGTTACCTCCCTAGGAAACAGACACCCTCCCTTCCCACAGCAAGATCAGCATCGGGAGTGAAAGAAACTACCTAAGCAACATCTCAATGGGAATAACCGTCCAAAACATCACAGGAAACACGGCAATGGTAATTTGGCCAAAAATGGCCAGTTGTGCTGACAGTTTTTACAGTGTCATGTACCATCCTAACTGGAACAGTATGTTATCGAGTTACTCGAGAAAGAGCTTTCAGAAGGAAGAGAGAGTCCCTGCCAGTCGCTCCTCCTTTGTCGTTGAAAACCTGACTCCGCTGACAACGTACATTGTGTGTGTGACCTGCCAGTCCGCCAACCCCTCCAGTGACCAGTGCAGAGTTTTCAACACGCTGGAACAAGACCCAGCATCTGTGAGCAACACCAAGAAAGAGCTGGCACTAGGCATCTGGCTCACCAGCAGTGTCCTGCTCCTCATCATTGCTGCAATCCTCCTATACGGCTGCTTGCACCTCTTGTGCCGCAAGAGACGTGAGCATTTGCAAGGGCAAAATGGGACCTCCGAACAAGACCACAGGATGGTGTGGACCAAAAGCACAGCACATGTCTCAGAGGAGTTCAGTGGGCAGGGTCAGCTGACGCAGGACATAGAGGGAAAGCATCCAGGTGGCATCCAGTTGGCCACTATCATTGAGAATCCCTCAGCCTGCAAGGAGCCCGTCATGCCGACTTCCAAAAGCCAGGAACGAGCGGCAACAACAGAACAGTGCTCTGCTATAAATTAGAAACCTTTCATCAAGGAGAAGATTTTTACAACACACAACATCCCAACTGCTTCAAACACATCACATGCGTTGTCAGGGCTCACAGTGGGGAGCTCCAACTGTTCACTTGCAGCACTACCAGCTGTACCTCTGTCGTCACGTCCCTTTCCAAAAGCCCATATGCAGCCAGAGGTACCCAGAGGCAGAGGTTCAGATTCCCAAGAAGTGAGCACTTCAGCCACTTCTGTTATTAAAAAATTAAGCATGTAGCAAATAATCAGTTTATCTTTTGAGGGGATTTCTGGGGTTGCTTTTCTTTAGTATAAAACAGCAAGATAGCAGCTCTGTAAGGACACTGCTAATAAGACTAAAGACCTGGGTTATCATATTTTGCACTCCCCTGTACACACCACAAACCACCTTCTGCTCCGCAGGCGAGTGACTCCCTGTAGAGGATAAGTTCAGAGAAGCAACTCCTGGTCCTTCTTTTTCTCTTTCCCTTTCAGTTTTAATGATAAAACTCATTCACCAGCTGTAAATTTCTATCCAACTTCACGGTGTGTTTTGTGTAATGAAGGGGCAAGGAAGTGAAACCACGTCAAAATACTTTTTATTTTTGTAGCAATCAAATCTGCCGATCCTCCCACTCTGCCTTGAGCTTCAGGGCAAAGTGCAAAGGCGCTTCGGACAGAAATCTCTTCACCCTCACAACATGACGCATCTTGTCTGGCTTACGTGTATAAGTCACCCTGTTTTAAATCTCAAGTGCATCTGTGTTCCTAAAAACATAATAAATCTTAGTATCGCTGTATAGTCTGGTATGTCTGAAAAAAAAGATACACTGTGATTGAAGGCATTTTAAAATTCTGAACATGCGCATAAAGTCAGCTCTTGTTGATGCAGCTCAGTTGTACCAGTAATGGCCAGGGAACTGCTGGCTGGGCAGTTGCCATCCCTTTTCATCATGCCCTGGAAGCCAAGGTGATGTACAATTTTGGCAAGAGAGCACCCGCTCAATATTTCACAGCAGGCAATGGGTCTTTTCTCTTACCATATTTTGACAACATTTCCCACAGCTTGTGAAAGACGTCAGCTCCCATATTGCTAGGAAGACAGGAGCTGGCATAAGTTTCATGTGTCACCTTTAATTTTTCCTTCTAGGATAGGTATGACATGCAGAAACACACGCTGAATAGGGGAGCACGTTACTTTTAAAACACTCCAAAATGTGGTTTTACTGTGTTAAGTTAGCACTAATGTTCTCCATCACCTACATAGCATTTCCTCCAGCTGACACGTTTCTCTTTGTCTTAACACACCAGCCTTAAATAAACTGTGAAGAAGACAACAATTTTCTGCTGTTTCAAATGAAGGTGCTTCACGAAACAAGCACTGAAAAACTGTCTTCAGAGGATGAAGCCCATATTACAAGTTTACTGCCAAAAAGGGGCAGCTAGGTAGCAAGGACAAGAAAAAAATTATTTTAAATGTTCTTGTAATCAATTTAACAGTAACACTTTTCTCACTAGGATTTCATCAAAGAAAGAAAAGATGATTTTAGTTTAGTGGAACCAAGAGACATATTCTCATCTCTGCCAACTTCTTGAGCCCTTGACCTGTTTACTTTTTTGCATCTCTGTTTCTTTATGTGGGTTTTAAGGCAGCTCAATACATATACTTACACACATGTTAAACACACATATATATAAAGTACACTGAGAACAAGGAGCAGTTCAGTCCTCAAGCAGTTTTGAGGCAATTCACCTACTGAATTTTAATATTTATACACAAAAAGACATATGTGTATGTCAGATTGAGAAAGCAGGGAGTTACCACGGAAGCGCTGCCAGGAATAGGATTTCCCTCATCTAAATATAAAACCATTCCACCCAAGGAGTTTACTATGCACTACTTAGATAAACATCTACATTGCCTCATGAGCAATGGACATTTCATACCTGCTGCAAATAAGCAACGCTCAGGGACTGTCATCCGACTTCTGCACTAGTTTTGAAGAACTCGCGTCATCACACACTATCACAGAGCTACAAGACTCTCTGTCTCTTGCATAGAAAGTTTTATTACAGATTTATTTAGGTTCACTGTGGCAGTCCTGTATTTTGGTAGTTCACTGTCCAGTTTTAACAGTGATTTAGTAAGAGCAAAACATTCCAAGTGATTACTAAACTGATAACAAGATGCATCATAGTGCAAAGTGATACTGATTTGTGCACCAACAGCAGGTAAGAAACCATTATATTCACATTGAGAAATATTTTCCAAAGGGGTCCTTTTTCACAGAACAAATAAGTTAGCATCTACAAAATGCAGAAGACATACAAACATGAAAATCTTCGGAAAATGCTGCACGAGCCAGAAAGGAAGCTCTTAAATTCTGGTCTGCACAATCTCTATTAAACCATGTACTTCATTAATGTGCAAAGCTAATTTCAAATCCCCATAAGAGTCTCTTTCTTATATGTACATTATTAAGTATTTTATTCACCCAGCTCATTCGAATCTGCTAATATTCATTTCATTAACGCTACACACAGTTCATCTGAGCAAAAGGATTGCAATGACCATGCCCAATGAGCTTTTAAAACATTCCAGCTCACTTAAAAGGCTAATGAACTTTTGCAGATTGGCTCCTTCCCACCTGACAGCTCTGCTCCCATATCAGCAGGAGAAGCAAGTTGTATCTGGGGATTTCCGTTTAACTGGATGAAGATACTGCCCAAAAAACTTTAAATACAACAGAGAACATGGACACAACTGTATATCCTAAGCATCAATACACACTATTATAGGCCAAATGCTTTGATTAATTTAGAAATATCTGAGAATATGTGAACACACTGAGATCAAAACTAAAAATTTCCTTTAATTGCTCTTAAGCGAGCATATTGACTGTGCAAAGCTTCTGCACAAAAACTGTTTAGCCATGACAGCACAACACATGCAAGTATGAGTGTACATACTCACAAGAAAACACAATGCCCTTGTCTTGGCCTAAATTAACAACAAAAGAAAACTACACGAAGAAAACTGAATCCAAACAACCTGCCCCAGAAACAATACCCAACCAACAACAAGGTCCAATAAGGAAAATAAAAATGAGGGGCTCTTGATCAGGGCATGTAGTGATGGGATAAGGGGTAATGGCTTTAAGCTGAAAGAGGGAACATTTAGATTAGATATTAGGATGATTTTTTTTATTGTGAGGGTGGTGAGGCTCTGGAACAGGTTGCCCAGCAACCTCATCTAGCTGAAGGTGTTCCTGCCCATGGCAGGGGAGTTGGAACTGGATGACCTTCAAGGTCCCTTCCAACCCAAACCACTCTGTGATTCTATATTCCTTGGCTTTACAATCACTACAAAGTGCTCACCTAAATATCCTGAGTAGTTCAAGAAATAAAAAAAGACAATAAAATAAAAATTACATAGTTACTCCTTACCCTGCAATAACTCAGGCAGGAGACGATTCAACAATATATAACCATTAAAGCATCCAAACAAGGATGTGCTCTGTGACAAGCCTAGCTATACAGTACACAGAATACTATCAGGCAGTTATATCACATGCTAGAATGTGTAGCCTCTATCAGGTGAGAATTACCAGTTGTTACTTGCTATATACAGTAGAAATGTCCTCCTAAAATTCCATACAGATATACTCAATTCCAAAATACATTAGATTCAAGAATGAAAATAGACCCTCGTAAAAATTTAGAACTACAGAGTCAGAAATATTTCCTAATCTAGGCTCATCTTGTTATGCAACTTGCTCCAGAAATGCACCTAAGAACTCCCACAATTGCTCCTGGCTTATACAGAAAAATAATCAGTTTTCTGAAAACATACAGCTCTCACAGTAAAGATCACTAAACTCATTTTAACAATGTAACCTCACTGATAAAAAAAGGACTCACCAGTTAATCCTCTGTCACTCACCTCACCGTATCATTACTTAGCTAAATTAAGTTAGCAATACCTACTAAATTCAGTGGGCTTTTTGTTCCTTACACTGCATCTGGTGAACTCCTAAAATAGTAAGGAACACATTAACTCTAATGGAGGAAAATCCCACTTTCCTAAAACTTACTGTTCCATCTTGTAGAAAATATATTCACGGTACCAGACAATCAGTTGTTACATTCCACATTAAAGGCAGGAATCCTTTTCCACTTCCTTTACATTTTAAAAGCATCAAAGTTTTAAAATGCAGCAGGTATGTTAGGACTAAAATTTGTAACGTAGGAGCTATCTCTTCAGCTCTCAAAAGCTAGTTGGCTGCACAAACGCCTTCACTGAGATTGCACAATATAAATAGGATACGATGTGCAGAAAATAACAGTAAGACAAGGACTAATAATGCTCATGTTTAAGTAGGAGCTAGATAATGAACTTAGCTAGATGTGAAAATGACACAGTGTACTTGTATAAATTACAAGAATAATTGAGTACAACTTTTTTTTAAGTCAACAATCCTCTAATTTGATCCTCATATTTTTGTTTGTCGTTTCCATACTTTCATTTTGCCTCCTTGATACTCAAGAAAACAATGCAAAATTAAGAGTGACATCTTGTTAAATATTCTCAAATGATTTGCTGAAGATACCACTGCTGGTTTTTACTGCCGTTGGATGTAGATGAATATTTCTAACTGAATATTAAAAATGCAGATATATGTTAATGTGCTATGCCTCTAACTGTCATTAAGACTCAGGTAATAACTCATGTGTAAGAAAATAAATCTGCAGAGATCAGGGAGAATAAATTTATCCCTCCAACATACAATACTGCACACATGAGCATGGCATCGGTCCTGTGAATACAAGTTAACTTTCCTCACTTGCATAGCTCCACAAAACCCACCACTGCTCTCTTGTGCCAAGTACTCCCTCAACATAAGCTCATTTCCAACCTCAGTAGGGGGCATCGCCTTAACCCACAGAGTACGTGACTGCATATCACGTACAATTCAATTGAAAACTTGTATAAACCTTCAAGGCACTCCTAACCTGCAAAGCAAGAAAGATGATGCTACTACAGGAAATAAGATGGCCAGAAGGCCAAGTTCATCACAACCACTTTGAGGTCCTTAGGTTGAAGATGCCAAAGAAATGCTATAGTTTTTTTGAAATAATTTAAGTACTTTGGTATCTGATAGTTTAGGATGGTCAGAATCTATATTCCTTTTAGCCATGACAGAGAAGACTAACCACCAATCTAATCACTTGCACTTTTGGCTGAAACATATCATAAGCTTCACAGCAAAGTCTGAAAAAGGTGTATGTTGAATTTAAAATACTCACAAAATATATCTGAATCCATTTTTAGTGACTTACATATTCCATAATTTGTACAACTAAAAAAGACACCTTCAAACCGTAGCAAACCATAAATATAAAGGGAATTAAATCCAACCTTTGATCCATAGAGATACTGCGGCTGTGCATTAGGCTGCTTGTCTCTCTGAAACTCTTGAGAAAACGGTAGCACGGTCCGAACAAATCTATAAAAAAAAATATATATATTCATTAATTACACATGGGTTAATAGGTGTGCACCTAATGTACCTTATGCTGTAACACTGCTTTTGCCTACAAACAAAATCAAAGCCAGACCCGTAGCCTTTCAGCCTAAGCTGAAATCGGGGAAGCATACAGCCTGCCTTGCCCAAAAGCCTGGACCCAAATCATAACGCAATTCTCCATCGCTTACTGGGACCCTGTTCTTCCAGTGGTGTGCAGGGCCCCAAAATATTTCTCACCTCTACTCAAGCCCAGCCCAGCAAAAAAAGAAGCACCTAACAAAGCAGCAATAGCCTCCGAGAGAGAAGGCGGTCCTTGTGCTTCCAAAATTAAGTCATCGAGAATGAATTACACCTTCAAAGAAGAGCATGACATTTCTACTTGAATGTTCTGGAGGTTTCCCCTCCAAAGAAACTCACAGCAGGAGAAATACTTCAGATTAATTCTTTCAAAAAAAAGTCATGAGGAAGGATGTAATCCTTGTAGCAAAATCCACATTTCAAAAGTTTGATCACACTTTAGTGTGAGTATGTACCAATACAAAATATGTTTTTACCTTTGTATATTGTTAAGAGGATGACAAGAGAACTACAAAGCTATGGAGTACTGCAAAGAGAAGATCAAACAGTCCACTCCTAATTAGAGTCTGAGTAAAGGTGCTTAGGTAGAACTCTGAAGGCACGAGTCCTCTTGTGAATCAGCCATACAGACCTACTCCCTTCATGTCATTCATTAACTATGTAATGCGCATTTTGCAGCACTACAGTTGAAGCACAGAAAGAAGTTAATCAACATCTAGTACAATTCTGATTTTGCTTAAATTTACTAAGCCCAGCAAAATTATTGGTGTGTGATTGTGGATTGGATGGTTACTCAATGTGTGGGTTTAAACTTGATAAAAAGGATTTCTTGGGGCAAAGCTGCATGTACACAGGGAAGAGGAAAACCACCCATTTAAGAAGCATGCACCAAATGTTTGTAACAAGTGAGGCCGTTCTGTGTGTTATTTTTATACTACGTAGGTATAAAATTTAAATTTCCTCCTTACATTTACATGTCCTCACCGTACAAGTTTCCTCCCTTCTCTCTCACTTACATAGCAACTTAAAACTTCCTCTTCAGATTACTTGAATCTGTTGTCTGCACAGATGCTTCATTAACGAGTTTACTGGAGATGTTGATGGAATGCAAAATAATCTGCAACATATGACAGTCCCAAAGATTACTCTATTCTTTCTCTACAAATCCTATTCCTTTTTAAACTGACATCAATTTTCAAGCCCTAAGAAAATCTCTAAAATGAAAGAAATCAAAAGAGATATCATGTCATTTGAGATAAGACTGGGTTTCAGTGTGCAGTCGTATCAGACAAGGGCTGATAAGTTATCACTAAATTAAAACCCTCGCAAAGAAAAACGTGTTTCAGAATATAAATGTGGGTGCATGCCATGACTTGGGAAGCTATAACTATTACTCTTTTTCTTTCCAGAACAGTATTATGAATATATTTGAACTACAGTGTCATTAGTGACTGTGAGCTAACCAGTCAGATTGTATTTGGACTGAGAAGAAATCACAGCCTCAGAAATCATATACCAGAAACATTTTGAGACACAGTCTCTATGTTTCATTAGCTCCCTACAAACACAGGTAACTCTTGTGTGTTTCCCAATGCTCCTCTACATTCTTGAGGGTTTGTCCACCTCTAATGATTTAGAATTGTAGCAATTCTAAACAGGGCTGATTGATGAGAAGCTCGACAAGAGACAGCAATGTGTGCTCACAGTCCAGAAGGCCAACCGCATCCTGGCCTGCATCAAAAGAAGCGTGGCCAGCAGGATGAGGGAGGTGATTCTGCCCCTCTGCTCTGCTCTTCTGAGACCCCACCTAGAGTATCGTGTCCAGTTCTGGAATCCCCATCATAAAAAGGGTATGGAACAGATCCAGAGGAGGGACATAAAGGTCATCAGAGGGATGGAGCACCTCTGCTAGGAGGATAGGCTGAGAGAGCTGGGCTTGTACAGCCTGGAGATGTGAAGACTCCATTGAGACCTTATAGTGGCCCCCAAGTACTTGAAGGGGGCTACAGGAAAGCTGGGGAGGGACTTCTTAAAAGGGCATGAAGTGATAGGATGAGGGGGAATGGCTTTAAATTGGAAGGGGGAAGATTTAGTTTAGACATTAGGAAGAAATTCTTCGTGATGAGAGTGATGAGGCACTGGCACAGGTTGCCCAGTGAAGCTGTGGCTGCCCCATCCCTGGAGGTGTTCAAGGCCAGGTTGGATGGAGACTTGAGCAGCCTGATCTAGTGGGAGATGTCCCTGCCCATGGCCGGGGGTTGGAACTGGATGGTCTTAAGGTCCCTTCCAACCCAAATCATTCTATGATTCTATGATTATAAATAATCTTAAAAGTTTCTCAAAGACTTGAAGCAAGTATCCTTTAGGCTTTCTTGAGGAACATGGGGGAAAGATGCCATGAGAGAAAGACAGACACTAATAAAAGGAAATAGGACCAAGAGATAGTCACTTGGTATCTTACAGCAGAGCTATGGCTATGTACTAAGGATATAACAGGGAAAAGGGTGCATCAATCTAGGAGGTACAAGACTAATAAATATTAGAGATAACTTCTCTCAAAACTAAAGGCTATATAGAAACCTTTACAGTTCAGCATCATCTGCTATTCTTCAAGCTTTTTCAATGTGTGTGCTTTCTCTTTTTGGCATACAGCGGGTTGGTTTCCTCCTGCTCCTCCTCCAAGAAATAGAAATACCTCTTTGAAGGACTGAAGTTCTTTGAATATCAGTGCTAAAGCTAGGCAAATTTTTACTTTCCTTCAGATACTGCTAGATACAGGCTTTGGCATAATCCAAGATATCAGTTCTTTTCATTTTTAATCAGTGTTGACGATCTCACAGCAATTTATCCATTTTAATCAACACAGCTTGTAAGCAGTCAAAGTAGATTAAGCAGATGAAAGCCTGCTGGCTTACCAAAGCTGTGCAAGAGTGATTGCTAAAGGACAATATGAACTCCAAAGTAAGTATTTTAGGTATCAAATAATTTTATATCAGTGTTTTTGCGATAGCTACCAGAAAGGAGTTCATAGCGAGCACTTTATAAACTACCCTAAATGATTCTATGATTCCAATTATCATAATTTATTTAAGAAAATAAGGAGAAATCTGAGAGAAACCACTTTGATCAATAAACCTGCCGCCTTGCTACTGCAGGAACCAGATCAGACAATCTCATTCATAAACTTTCTGAGCTTCATCTCAGGAGTAATAAAAGTACCACAATCATCCTCCCCAGCTCATACAGAAAGTATCCCTCTGCACCTCCCTGTCTAATTGGTATAAACACTTCCAATTTCCAGCCTTCTTAAACCTGCTTGTCCTATCTGCCAGATCTAAGGGTAGCCCTACACCTCCTCTCTCAGTGAATGCTAGATCTAACTCACTCTTTTTGAACATTAATGTCAGGACAGAGAGAACAGGGGGCTATAAATTGAAGTGCGAGGAAACAGCAAATGAAATAGAGAACGAAATATTAACAGATATCTACTATCCCATTGCTATCACCTTTCCTTTTGGCAGAAAGACTGGTTTGGGCTGGTTTTCTTTTCCAAGTGGGGGAAGATAAGGTACTTGTTGTCAGAGTTGATGGAGTATTTGACTACAGTCACCCCTACTTTGCATTAGCCTATATTTGGCTTTTTGTAGCAGAAACTAGGTAGTTTTTACTGTCGTACAGCTATTCAGGTTTGCTCCAGCAGTGCCTGAAATGACTGAATTTTTTTCTGAACAGTGACTATCATAGAGTATACACAAGACAAGAAGACACAGCTGCTCTCTTGTGAAAACAAAGCAGTATGAGAGAGACACGGAGTTCAAGAAGGGAAGGGAGAGGAAAGCAGGAAGATTGCAAAATAAAAAGCTGGTCTCTTTGTTCATTCTGTGATAACTCTGTATCTGCACAACAAATATGTCATACTGCATTTGGAAAAGTGCTACACGCATGAATACAGAGAATATAGATTTGGATAATCTGTTGAGAGGAGATGGAGCTACAAACCTGACTACTCAGGAACCTTCTATCATTTGTGTCAAGAAAGCACAGAAAAGCCTCAATCCAAATAAACGTCTAGGCTGTTTCACACTAGCCTCTGTTAGCCCTGAACACAAAACATGCCATCAGCTTAGAATTAGTAAAGAAAATTAGGAACACTACAGATAGTGGAAAATGATGAAGATGATCAGAGGGCTGGAGCAGTTCTGCTAGGAGGACAGGCTGAGAGAGTTAGGCTTGTTCAGCCTGGAGTGAAGACTCCGTTGAGACCTCATAGTGGCCTCCAAGTACCTGAAGGGGCTACAGGAGAGCTGGGGAGGGACTGTTTACAAGGACACGGAGTGATAGGATGAGGAGGAATGGCTTTAAACTGGAAGGGGGAAGATTTAGATTAGACATTAAGAAGAAATTCTTCACAATGAGGGTGGCAAGATACTGGAACAGGTTGCCCAGGGAAGCAGTGGATGCCCCCTCCCTGGAGGTGTTCAAGACCAGGTTGGATGGGGCTTTGAGCAGCCTCGTCTGGTGGGAAGTGTCCCTGCCCATGGCAGGGGGGTTGGAATTAGATGAGCTTTAAGGTCCCTTCCCACCCAAACCATTCTATGATTCTATAATTTGAATCCTCCTAACTCCACAAAGATATGAGGGAATAAAAACGTACTAACACTGGCATAAGCGTGACAAAGATTGCTGGTGTGGAAAGACCTTTGGCTTGGAAAAATATGCAACTAAAGGCCAACACGAGAGCACCGAAAAGACAACAAGTAGGAAATGGCTGTTCACTCAGTGTAAGAACTTGCAGGCAACAGCTTGAGAGCAAAGTAAAGAGATACTATTTCGTGAAACACAGCTTCACTGCACACTCCTCACTACGGCAAACCAGGAATGCCAAACTCGGCTTTAAGAAGAGGACTGGACAAAGCAATAGGGGGAAAATAAAATACACGTAAATGGCCAGAAATGAACTAATATCCCACTGTTTTTACTCTACAAAAACACCTGATCATTGTTAAAGGCTGGAATATTTCCTGGGAAAAAAAATCACCAGAAACCTTCCTTGTTTTCATACTCAGCCTCTGCATGGCTGCTCCCAGTCTCAGGACACTGAACTAGAGAGGGCTCAGACCTCACCTGCAGTTCATATGTTCATGCCATTATCCAAAAGTTTGTTCTCTTTTTTTCTGATCAACAACAAGCAGATTAAAAACACTCCTGGATTTCACTGCTAATGACCATCTGCACAAGTTCTCTAACTGATCTCCCCTTTTGTTCTCCACAAATTGTTGGGCCCGAGTCTGGATATAGCTGAGCAGCTGGCCAGCACTAACGAGACTAAATTTCAGAAAATTGGCAACTGCAATTATTGAATTGCTAAATCTTTTAATAGCAGCCTCACTGTTTAATCTCAGTACATTATCAGACATAACAAAAATTCCCAAGTCCCAAACAATTAAATATGCAACACGTTTCAGTGCTTCTGTGTGAACAGCCTCAGCCTTTGAACCAAACCTGTGGGGTTTCTAAACACTT
Source organism: Phaenicophaeus curvirostris (assembly GCF_032191515.1). NCBI lineage: Eukaryota > Metazoa > Chordata > Aves > Cuculiformes > Cuculidae > Phaenicophaeus > Phaenicophaeus curvirostris. The sequence continues at coordinate 138,875,731 of NC_091392.1, read as the reverse complement.
GACCTCTCTTAACAAATGTTTGAAATCATCACATTCAAGTATTCCTAGAAAAAGAGCTTCAACAAGGTGCTGGATACCAGTGAATCTGACCAAAACACTAACATTAAAGGAAGGATCCTTAAGCCTAGGCTGTGGTCAAATTAATAAAAGGCATATTTCCTGGGAGCTCTGCATCCAAGCAGTACCTCTGCTTTCATCATACTTATTACTCTTTCTTCCAGCCTTTGGTTGTTACTTTTCTCCCCTTGTTTGCATGTAGCTTTCACGCAAGATATTACTTACCAAGAGTAAAGAATTAAACTAGCAGCTCTCACAGAGCTCCTTACTGCATTTGCACACAATAACCTGTACAGATGAATACAGAGAGCTCATCAATTTAAGGTTCATACTAACGGCAAGGCACCAATAGATATCATGAATGTGCTTAAGAACTATAGATGGTCTAGAAACTCCCTGTTCCCTAATGGGCACCGTATAGCATGTGCACCCATTAATTCTCTTCACACTGCTGTTTTTGACTGACACCAAAGGAAGTCTGTGATGAAATCGGACAAATGGTACACACATACCACCTAAGACCTGGCTCCCTTTATCATCTTTTCAATTACCGTGAATTAATGACCCAACAAGCTTGAGGATCAGCCTAACTCAATTTGTAAGTACAGTTTTTAAACAGACAAGCAACAGTCCTACAGGATGCTGCTAGTGTCCTTTGGCATTCTGTGCTTGTTTCCCAAGCACTGGGGTCTGCAGTACGGCAGTCCCTATAGCCAGGATGAACACGGACTGAATTGTCACAAGAACCACTGAATGCCTTTCATTAAAGCTGACAGATGAAGGATTAGCATTTTATCAAGATTTTCTTTTAATACCATGCTTATATCATTATTAATACATCACACTGAAAATTCCAATATTTATCTCCAGATATATGAACTGCACGGGAGCTTCCTCAGAAATACATTAAACTCTCCTCTGCAGACAGATTTATGTAACAGAAGTTTCTTGACTAAAACTTAACCACAAAAAAACACACTCGCGCAGACAGAATCTTGAATCTAAAACATAGCATAACCATCATGGAAGATGTCAGACAGGGAAAGCTTTCCAAGGAGAAAGTGAAAGAAGAGAACAGGCTTCAATTTCTTTCTACAGCTCAATATTCAATATCATTTTACTGTCGCTTCACACAGTTCTAACCAAACCCTGAGTAAAGGCTAAAAGCAACACAAACCCTAAAAAAACCACATAAGCAGGAAGCCCAGAAATGTGAAGTCCCAAGTACTGTGACTTTCACTCATTCAGGCTTTAGATCCCACCTTTGTCTTTCCACTGTTCACTCTCTTTAGAGGCTGCAACTATAGATGCAGTGCACTTGTCCGTTCTCCAGTAAACAATCCTTTTCTTCACATGAACATAGAATCAGGAATATAAATTTATTTCCATTGTCTCACAGCTGAGAATCCAGTTTACCAAAATATCTCCCTGATACGCACTTTGCAGTATTTTTGGACACACTTTATTTTTCAACATATGATAGCTAAGCCATTAAAATGTCAGAATTTGGATGCTGCAGTTACATTTTACTTATTGTGGACAAATAACAGGCTTTCACACATTTGACAGTACTTAGTAAAATGACTCATGCTGCTTCGTTTCAAGTAAAGTATTAGAAATGGAAAACACACTAAATGAATAGAGAAGGAATTGTCAGTATTTGGGAGAAAAGAAATTGCAGGAAGGTTGTAGAAGAATTGCTGCAAACAAAAGGCTGCCATGCTAACCTGTTAGTGGATCCATTGTAGCAGTAGTTTGGAAGGAAATCATAATTGAGTTCCCAAAAGACATGAAGAGTGATTCTTCCATAAGGGGCTGACACGTTGTGATTGGCTTCTCTGAACATGGCATCAAAGCTGTCCAAGGTCATATATCTACTCAGAAGCTTGTGAGTCATTTTGTTTATCTCTATTAAGCCATCCAGCTCCTACAAAACACAAGAGAAAAGAAAGTGAGCAGTGTGTTTAATAAAGTGAAGAAACTCAACAAAGTACATAAATAACCTTGACCAAATAGAAGATTAGGAAGAAGTCAATACGAACAACTGACTCCCCGCTTAATCCCTAATGATAAAAGCTGGAAAGAATCAGTGCTCTTGGCACTGTTTGTAACTATCTCCCATCAAAGCCTTCTGAAACTTTGAAGGTATTCATTAAAATCTGTCCACACTACAGACTGGTCTCAAACACTGATCTGCGCCAACTTTTTTTTTCATTGAGCAAAAGTTAAAATGTCAATGTTTAAATGGGGTCAGACACAGTCCAAGAAGCATCTTCTGGATTTCCTGCTTCACAAGGTATCACAAAGTAATTTCTGCTCTATAGGGCAATTGGTGAACTAACTTTAACAGTAGCACTGGTAGGAATAATATACATTTACCATAAACCCTTCTGATGACTTACTCCATGGAAGAATGTGCTAAGATGCAATTAAAGACCTTCCCAGATATTTTAAAATGTCTTGAAGGTATCCACAAAATCACTGGCTGCAGACTACACAACTATATGTTAGCGCCTTTCATAATGTTTCCCCTCTTGATAAGAAATTCCCAGCATGGTTTCCGGCACTTTCATGAAGTACATTAAATGTAAAAGTAAATGTAAAAATAAATCCATCTCTGACGTCAGACACTAAAAACACCAAACACGAGCACACTCTCTCACTCCAAAAAAACCCAAGCACTGATTTTAAAGATTGTTGTGCAAGTGACCTAGCGAATGAATGTTCAGAAGCTTTGTTTGCCTGTGCATCACATTACTGGTCATCTTCCCATGCAGTGCTGTCAGATTTAATTGCTCCAAGCTTCACAGGATTTTCAAAACTGTGAGTAACAGTCAGTTTAAGGAAAAAGAATGACTATGATTGTCATTACAGTACCGAGTCTAATTTAAGGGGAAAAAAGTAGCTCAGTCTTTTAAAAATTATCTCAATTTAATTTACTTAGCTTGAAACACAGCCGAAATTACTGATTAGTTAAGCTACTACTATCAGTTTCTCACTAAGGAAATCAAGTAGTTTTCAGCAGAAATTATTTCGCATAAAACAAAAGAAGTGAAAAAAAGAGCTCAGTGTAGGGATGACACCTTAGCCCTTCCACTTCCTAACTCAAAAAAGAGTGAGAACCCGTGACCAAAGAAACACATCACTGACCATCTCTGTCCACTTAGCCACTAAGAAAATCCTATGCATAATAAAGAAAACTATGTTCCAATAACTGAAAGGCTAGAACATCCAAGTGCAGAAAAGTCAAGAGGCTCTATGGCCTCGGTATTTGATTTATCATCAGTAAAGAATGACATTAATTCAAGGTAGTTAACACAACTGGTAAAAAACCTATTGTGAAAAGCCCGATGGTAAAATTCCTTGCATAACTTTTAATTTTTTTCTTCACTCCATCAGAATTGAATGTGTCTTATATTTTTCTTGTTGACTGCATATTTACCTGTCAAATTAATGCCATCCGGAAATAGACTTTGGGCTTTTAGCATTTTAATCAGGAAAATAACTCAAAAAGACAACTCAGTATTGCACAGATGCTCTTCTTCCACAGGCACAAGTCAGATCTTGCTCCTCCACAAAACAAATATTTTTGTCATGCTACAAAACCAAGCTGCCTGGGTAAATAAAGTAATTTTGATTTTATTAGGCACAAAGCTGTCTTGTTTTGGTCTGCAATATATCTAGAAGCATGGACAAAAAGTGACCATTTATAAAAACTTAAATCCCAAGAACGGGGTTGCAGCAGGTTTATTTTTTTCTGAGCAAGGGAAGAACAAGATTCTCAGTCTCAACAGAACTGGGACTTGCACAGTCCCACATACAGCAGCATACTGAGAGTACTGCATCAGGTCAGGCCAAAGTACTGTTTGAACAGAGATGCAGGCTAAGGCATAGGAAGAAAAAAATCATAGCACATCAGAATGAATTAAGTCCACAATATATTATAATGGTGACAGAGGACTTGTTAGTATAGTTTATGATGTAGCTGGAGCTGACTAAATGAATGCCTTTTGCAACACTACCTGCCTCTCTAATAAGAGGTTTTGTTAATCTAGACTTAAGAAAACCAGACGAACTTCAACTATAGCATTGTATGACTTCACACTTACAGAAAAAATATAACAAAACACAAGAAAGAAAAGTTTTGTTATTTGTAGAATCATACAATGTCCTCAGTTCAAAGCAACCCAGAAAGATCATCGAGTCCAGCTCCTGCCCCTGCATGTGACAACCCCAAAATTCACCCCACATGTCTGAGGGCATTGTCCAAATCCTTCTGGAATACAGTCAGGCTTGGCACCACAACTGCTTCTCTGGGGAGCCTGTTCCAGCACTCCACCACTCTCTAAGCAAAGAATCTTTTCCTAATATCCAAACTAAAGGTCCCCTGGCACATGTTCCTGCCGTTGCCTCGGGTCCTATCATTGGTTGTCAGAGAGAAGAGATCAGCGCCTGCTCCTTCTGTTAGGCATTCAGCCTTCTCTTTCAGCAGTGACTGTACAACTATTTGCTGAGAGAACACCTAGAGCACTTCTGGTAAAATCTGAGAGAAATTGTTTCTCAATGCAAATAAAAGAAATAAAAATCAAATTAAATTAAACCAAAACAAAAGTAGCATCCAGATCCCAACTGCAGTGCTAGTGCTCTGACAAAACTACAACACAACACTCACCACAATGGAAGTCAAATCCTCACTTTCAAATCGACCAATTGCCAGTTCCATTGACCTGTACATGGCTGCTGATATTCGCTGAGTGATCAGTCGGTTCAGGTCTATTGATCTACCAAGAAGCTAAAGAAAAAAAAAAGGCTATGAAGTTTTAAACTGAAAGTCAAATTACAAAACAAGCTGTACAAGGTCTATGAAACTCCGCAGATTAACAAACTCACACAGTGAACTTGTGTTCCAAACACACAAAAACAAAGCAGATGGACAAAAATTTATAAATTCATGAACAAATGAGGTTAAAATTTACATCCCAATTCTCACAAAAAGAAGTAAAATCACATGTTGCATTTATATTTAAGTATAGATATCAGCATTTTATGCTTCCATGACATTGTGCCGACAACATATTGAAAATGGTGAAAGACATTACTAAGAAGACAACACTACCACATGTGATATTCCTATTTGGCTGGTGTTTGCTTAACTGCAACAGACATTTGCATTAAAACAGACTCTTAAGATTTTTTTCTTAATTTACCCCTTCATATGACAAAAAAGCTGCTCTCCAACGTCAGTTATGCCACTTAGATGACAGGACCCAAAGCACAGAAAGAGTTTTGCACACCTACATAAATCAACAGCACTGGAAAACTGCCAAGCAACTCAAAAAGAACAGAATATGAGTTAACTTACTTGGACATGTCTTTGTTTCAGCAGTGTCTCATAGCGGTTGGACGGTAGCAGCTGAATGGTTGCCCCTTGATTCTTGCATTCTGAACGTAATCGTTTATCCAGAAGCAGGCTATTAAGAAAGGCAGAAAACGGTTGAAGTATATTAAACAGCAAAGCAGAGAAGAAAAGCATGAATAAGACTGCTTGCTACTGGAATAGCTACCTGCCAGCCATCGCCTTGTAGTACACAAATATTTGGTCCGCCAGCTTGTAGACAAATTGGTCAAAACAAAGGTTTACCTTGGGAGCAAAAAAAAAAGTGCTTTTAAGAAGACTTAAGATTAAAAGAGGGGAGCTTATCCAAGACCTCCCACTATTTATCAGGCATAATTAAGAAAGCTACCACATCCAAATTTCCCCATATAAAAGATGATGACATTCAGTCTTCAGCATTAACTTCAGGCATTTTGCAGAGGTCTACAGGTCTTCTCACCACATATTACCCAAACAGTTACCCATCATCTGTTTTTTTTCTTCTCAGTTTCTCATAAGAAAGTTTCCCATAATAGCTCTTAGCATGTAGCATAATTTTCACATTCAGGTACAGACTATTTTTCTCCAGGTTACTTTACCTCTGCCTCAATCTCATCATAGAGGAACTGTTTCTTAAATTTAGTAAGCGCATAATGAGCACTGTCATTATAAAGGTCCAAAGAATACAGAACATACCTGAATGAAAAAGAATAAAGAAAACAGTTACATGTGTTTAGAAATTATGATTCTTTAGGATGGTGCAGTCAAGATGATGTAAGCCACTCAATATTGTAATCTACATGTGGTTCATGCAAACAGGACTTTTGCTTGAGTTAATATATAAAGCCACACTTTCTCTTTTAAGAAAGTCTTTTATTAGTTCAAGAATTTGCATAGGTAAGTTTGCAGTCTGAAACTTGTTTTCTAGAGGTAGTTTTCCATCAGAATGGAACTATGCTTTTACCACTGTACATTATATTTGACATCTTTGAGGATTAAGGAGAACTCACTCAGGAAACAACACATAAGGCTGGTGCAATGACACTTACATGAAAGGTTTCTTATTTCAATTATTCACTTCAAAAAGAAAACTTTGAGAATTTGGAAATTGGCAAATATAAGAAGAAAACTGCATGAAGGTTTAGAATACCTCCTCAGACTGCTTGTTAAAACCAATAAAAGCAGTAACATTATAATACAGAATGACAATCATTAAGAATAACCATTCAACTGAAGAGCAGAAGTAGGTCTTACTCCATCATTGATGCCTCTTTGGTCTCCAAAATATGGTCCGTCAGAATCCAAGGCATGGACATCTCAATAGGAAACTGGATTCTTCTGCCCATTGTCAGCTCTAAGAAGAATTCCCTGAACCACAGCTGTGACAGATCACAGCATTGCTGCAGGGTTTCTTTCAGAATAAATAAGGAAGAATTACACTTCTTATAAAAACACATTATGAACAATACAGCTGTGATTCTGATGATGCAATGTGAAACAAAAAAAGCAGCCATGACTCATTAGAGCTATCCATAGTCCAAATATGTAAACCAAATTCAAAACAGAGCCCATGACTCATTCAAAGAGTTTGGAACTCCATGTTGACCCACAAAGTGGTGTCTTATTACAGAAATAAGTGTGGAAGTGGACCAGACTACCAGTCAAACAGAAAAACTACATACATCAGTAAAGTGGGATTTCTAGTTTAATTTCTCAGTTAGAAGCTGAGAAAGCTTTACACTGAACTTGGGAAGCAGCAGGTGAAGGAGATAAAAGTGTACCAGATCCACCAGTACATCTTCCCCTCTGGAGGACTGCATCACTCCACATGTTCCTCTGGATTAGATGGGCAGGAAATGACAGACACATGAAGGACGGATTAAAACAAAAAGTTTCTAAGGCCACTGCCATGGGCATGGAGGTATGCTTCCCACGTCTCCAGAAAACACTCAGCACAAGCTTTCTTTTGCATAAGGCTTGAGAATCAAAACAGGAATGAACTTTTTATGTTAAGATCTCCTAAAGACCTTTGGAAGTGCTGTTCCCCAGTAGCATTATGACTGACATTAACAGGCTCCCCCTTCTTTGAGGGTAAAGGAGTCCAGCAGCAAAACAAAAATGAAAGACAACACAGCATGGTGATGACAAAGACGAGATACACTCAATGTCAGTAGGTGAATACTTTAGGACAGTATGTTTCCGATTACAGTTAACTGAATAGTAAGAGTAGTGAAATGACATCAAATTTACCACAACAGAGATTTTTTTTCCTCTGTACTTAAGACAAAAACAAAAAATCCCCAAAAACCCAAAACACAAAAACTACTTCCTTTTAAAAATTTTGACGTGTATAGGCTTATCTGTCCCTTGATTATATAAATATGTACATAAAAAAAAATAAAAGGGAGGTAACAATATGAAATTTGACACATTATAAATGAATGTATAACAAGTCAAAATAAAAATCCCACCACAATACTGAATACCAGGTCTCAGAAAAAGTTTGTACAGACCAAGGCTTTTGATAAATAAACCAAAGATAAGTTGGCTTAGGCAATCGGAAACATTTTCCAGGTCGTGTTAGAGGTGTTAGGACATGCTAAGCTGGACACTGATCATCTACATATCTTACCACTGAAATTTATCAAATGAGTGTAGAAGAAAGACTCGCGATGGAATTTTTCTATGTCCAATATGGTGGGCCCCTCAAGGCTACTTCTCAAGGTTTTCTTGGAACCACTTTTGTCAGCAATGAGGGACTCTAACATAGTTCTCACCATGTAAAGCTGTATCATTAAAGGAAACAATTGTGGTGGAAAGGGGGGAGGAAAAAGGAAAATACACACGGTACATTAGTTGAGCAACACTGAGAATTACTATCAGTAAGCGACTGCTCCCCTTGAAATTGAAAACTGACACTGTATGGGTAAAAGCCTTTCAGGCAAGAGGAACAGATGCAACGGTAGCCTACACACCAGCACAAATGCCTACCCATGCCAAAGGGACCTCCACTGACACTTAGCAGCAGACCATTCGCAGTGGAACAGTTCACATCACCACAAAAGAGAAAAAGTAATAAGTAATGTCTTACCACCAAAGTTTAAAAGAGGTGGATAGATGTAGGACTGCCTCAGAAACTTGTGTGTCACATGCAATAGCTTTTCCAGTCCCAGAGCCTTGAGCTGCTTCAACAGCTCAGCAGAGTTTAAGGACTCTGTCATAGTGCGAACCATGTAGAGCTAAAAACCAACAGACAGGGGCAGGCAGGGGAGAGAGAATCCGTTAATAAAAACACATGGGTAAATAAGGAAAGGGAAACAGAAGCAGAGAAAACTTGTTAGTCTGTTAAAAATGAAGAGCAGCACAGTAAGCATGCAGAGAGGACACACAGAAAGGTCTCTTGGAACAGAATAATCACTGCAGTCCAGTGTTCCCTCAAGCAAAGGGAAAAGTTCCCACTCCTTCCAGAGGATGCTTAGAGAGCCACTACCTTCTCAAACGATTTTGCAAAGATTTCCAAATATTACCAATTCACATGTAGCCATTTTAGAACTGCATGAAACTGAGAAAAATCTATCTAAAATCAATATATTTGACCTCCCTTCCTCCTGTCAATTGAGACAGACAGGTGTGCCAGTTGAAGAGAAGAAAAAGCAGACAGAACTGCATACTCAAGACAGCCTGTTGCAGCCAGTGAAACAAAGCCCTTAAACATACCAAGCGGAAGCACAATGGTGATGATAGTTACTTTTTTGCCCCAGAAAACAGAAATCAAATTTTTTTTTCCAATTCCCAAAGTAAAATCTGCATTAAACCCATCTTACCATAACTTAAGCTACTTTTTATTACCCAAGATTATTATCCACATATGCTCTCTTCCCCACAGATTTCAGGTATTAAAAGATTGGTGCTCAGTACCTCATTTTCTCAGATGAGCTATGAATATCAGACCATATACTCTCCAAACAAATCCACAAAGAAAATAAAAAAAAGAATTATATGGAGGTAACAAGAACAAGCATCTAGGTATGGGATTTCTATGACTACCACAAACAACACACCTGAAATACCTCCTGTTTTAGCAGCAGATTAAAGAGACTTTATGGAGTAGTTTTATCATTCATTACTGAACAGTAAGAGGGACCTTGTCAGAAGTCAAATACTGTCCCATATTTTACAGGCAATCATTTATATTTTAAACATATTTTAACATAGACATCTATTGAATAATGGGATTTAGAAACAAAAAAAAACCTACCAGCCATAACAGGAATGGGAGTCAGTCAATAAATGATTCAGATAGTTCAAAAACATTATTTAAAAAACATTAGGAGCTCCATGAGAAAACATTTCTTCCCAGAAAATCAAATTAAAGAGATTGAACACTTGGAAAAATTATGCATCAGTGTAGAAAGTGACAGCAACCCAGACAGAGGATTTTGGTTAAGTACATATAATTTTGTAAATATAAATCTGATCAAGAGTAGATTTTTAGCGTTCAAAAAGAAAACAACCCAAACCCTGCAATTTTTGAACAGCTCAAGCCAGAGAGAAACCATATCATATGAGAACCACCAGACAGGAAAATACCTGAGTGCTGGAGGGTCCAACTGCACGCCTTGGGACTTTGATGTCAAAACCACTTTTGGGGTCCTTTTCTCCCCTTAAAGCTGGGTCATTGAATGGCTCGTGACCCGCTTCCCAGTCACAGACTGTCTTTCTGATGGCCTGCAAAACACTGAACGCATATCACGCTACATCAGACCAGAATGCATCCAAGTGCACTGATGAGAACATTTTATTTTTTAAAGCACTTTTCCACAAGCACAGAAACTTTGCAACAGCATCTGGGAGCTCAAGGTAACTCAGAGCAACTGCAAGCAATTTCTTCAACAGCTTCAAGAATGCTGCATCCATGAAACAATGGCTCCATGCTGTTTATCAAAGAGGATAGTCCAGAGCCCTTCTCGTCTGAGAGAAGAGCTCCAGCCTCTGAAACTGGTTCATCAGAGACAGAAGTCACTTGTCAAGGATTCACCTTTGGGATACTTAGCAAAAGCATAAAGCCATTTTTTTGTTCTAATCCACAAGCAGCAGATTAATTGATCAAACCAAAGCAGATTATTAACCAAACTAAAGAAAGAGAATTCTGGCTTGAAATTAAAGGAAGCAGCAGAATTCCTGTTTCACGGAGAACTCCAGAATTCAGCTGGAATTTATACAAACATCTTCACGCTTCTAACTCCAAATACTGAACTGGACTTCAGACACTTGTCAGAAACACAGCCAGCCACATCCTGTGGCATGCTGAACGATCAAGCAAATGCCTCCTCCAAGATTCAAGGAGGTATGAAAGTAATATCTTCCTAGTTTATTAAACTCCTGGGACAAAAAGACTCATCCTGCAAACTTGGGAATTGAGTAATTTGTTTATTTCTGGTTTATGACGATATTTTTGTGGCAGTCAGAGCGTTTAGCAACAGCCTAATTAGTCAAAGCCGTTCACCTCTAGGAGTTTTGCAATGAAACATGGGAGAAAACAAACAGCAAACAAGTTAAGATTAAAAGCAAACATTTAGGAGCAAAAAAATAAGGTCAGGAAATGCCACCAGTCAGTGTGGGCAGCTGGAGTACTTGAAAGAAAAGTGTAAGGCTAATAAGCCAAGAGCAGCCAAAGCTGAGAAAAAAAGGCAGAATGCTAAGGCGGCAGAGATAAGACTGTGGGGTGGGATGTAAACAAGATACACAAGGAGAGAAAACACTGGAATCATAAGGTAGGTAGATAATAACACCTTTTTTGGTTTTTTTTCCAAATAAAAATACTAGTCTCGCTTTCAATAGTACAGTGCTTATCTTTCCTTAAAATAAAAATCATCTACAGGGAACACAAGACTTCCTGTGGCAGTTTTAAGTGGCTCAAAACAATTTGGACTCTTACTGTTGCTCTACTGGCAGCCATGCATTTTTGACTTAAGAATTCTTCAATTTCTGCTACATACTGAACTGAGCTAACTTTGACTACCAGACAAGCTAGTAGGGGAGTACAGGCTTAAAGAGACAAAATTTGACAGCTGCGCAATTCTGCAATGAATTTAGTAAGACTGGAGGGAAAAGAAGATAAGATGAAAACAAGAATGCTACCTCTGAATGACATTTTTCTTCTTTTTAATCGCTTGTCTTAAAGGCTCTCTAAGTGTGACTTGGGCAAAGTCCTGAAGAGCTGCATAAATGGTATGGCGAATGGCATGATTGAAAACACTTTCCATCCTTCCCATCAGCACCTGAAGACCTTTGATCATGGCAATCACCTGCAAAAAAAAAAAGTGTATTTTAATTGTATAATTGCTAAAAGAAAAATCAAACCTTTTTAAATTAAAAAAAAAAGAGAAAAGGGGAATTAACTAGTTCCAAAAGATAAAGGATAGTTCTCCTGTGGTCCTCCTACGTACTGAACAGAGGAAAACATGCTCTTTCAGAGTCAACACAGGGCATGCTGTCTTTAGCACCAGGTATAGAAAATACTTATAGAGAATGTTCTCCTTTGTATAGAATTAATCTTTGGAAAATCCCTGTAAAAAAGATTTCTTACCTCAACCAAAGCAAACTTCTCCTCACTAGTATAATTGTATCTTGTTGCTCTTTCATACTCTTCTGCATTGTCAGGACAATCTTTATTAGAATATTTATCCGTTGGGTGTACCAGCTTCCATGAATACTGCAGACCACACAGCAGACCAGGGAGAAAAAGGAAGGGGGGAAAAAAAAAAGGAAAAGCCTGAGAAACACAAAGCATAGCTGGACACAAATAAGATGCTTTAAGAAATACTGAAGTGTCTTCAAGAATATCTGACAAATTATATTTGGTACTATTCTCAAAACCTGCACAAATTCTGAAACTACTGTCTAGTGGAGATGTCGAACAATAACTTGCCAAACAAATTTTTTTGAAAGTCAGTGATCCTGTATTAGCTCAAAAAATGCAATTTACATTCTGCAGGTAATACATTTCAGGGTATTTTGTACTGAGCAAACACTAGAATAGACAAAAATTTATTTTTCACTTCAAGCACAAGAAACACAGAGAGACCTCAGCATAACAAAAAAAATCATCACACCTGCAGACAAAAAGAGGACCTTCCAACTGGGCCAAACATCCACATTCAGAATTCAAATGACAACTGGAAAACTAATTTTTTTTGGTGGGTGGAAGGGGTAGGGTATGTTTACTAGACTTGAAGGTGTGGAAACGGCTGTATTATCTGTGACAATATCATCTGCACAGCATGTGTTTCTCTCAAACACTGTCTCTTCAGGCACTGCAAACACAGCTCAAGATGTTCCTAAGCAGTGTCAGGCTGATGTAATTTCCACCAGGGTACAACTAGTGAAAAATCCTAGTCACAAACACAGTTTTCTGACATTTTGAGTTCAGCCAACAGCAAGGCCTGGTTGACATTATCTTTGCATAAGTGTTAGATTACAGACCAATATAAATTTTCCTACTATAATGGATTAATGTTTGCACTGATTTACCTGTGGCAAAGAGCATCACACCCTGCAAACTAAGTGCTACAAACAGGACACCGGGGAAATTACTAAATAAAGATGAAGTATTTGGGGGGCATTAAGTTGACAGGATTAAGTTGGACATCAAATGTATGCTGAAACGTTTTATCTGAACATGATGCATGTAACAAGGTTCATGGATGCTCAGTGAATGCATAAAACAGGTAAATAAGTTGGATGCTCCAGATTAGAATAAATTCTCATTAGGAGGACGGGGAGAAGATGAACACAAACTTACACAAGAAGCACTTACGGGAAGCAATACGAATCAGAAGGACAAAAAAAAAGCAGTGCTAATAGGCAAAAAAACCTGCTGTGGCCATCAGAGAAAGTTTGTTCTGAAACCAGGAGGATAAAAACAGAGCTAACAATGAGACATTTTCTACAGATATATAATAAAACAGAAAGACTGTCACTGTGAAGACAGAAACTGAACACATTAATCTGCAATGACAGAAATAAAGGGACTAAGTCTGAGAGTTGCAGAGGCCAGAAATAGATGACAGCAGCCTCTCTTAAGAAGGAGAAAAGGAGAATAAGACTTTCATCACAAAATACACTGTTGATTTCGACAGGAATAGAATAATAACAGGAAAAAGTATGACTCATCAACTGGCTTTTAAGAGAGGCAGTTGAAAATACGGAAGAGAGAAAACTGGGTCTCTATGCCTGCTGTGACCACACTGGATTCAGGCACTGCAAATGGCTTGATGCTCCCTCAGACATCAGTGGCAGAGGAGGAGCAGCTCCGGCCTCTCTCATACAACACACCATGTGTTTCAACCCTTCCTAGAACATGCTTTGGTACAGGTAAGACATGCAGCTTTTATCTAAGTGTCTGCAGTATAAGAGGAATTCCTGCATCCCCCTCTTCAATTTTTGCCTTAAGCAGTTTCTCATCAGAAAAAAACCATCACTTTTCTAACTGGCATCTGGTGTTAAAATAAATTATTAGAATATAGAGAATCAAAACTGCGGGTTCTTTATTTCACCTCTTCCATCTCTCAAATTTTCCTTTCCTCACATTTACGTTTCTTTTGACCAAAAGCCTAATCTAAACCCAATGGGAGCCTTTCCATACATCTTTGTGTCTTTGATTAAGACGTTACATGCTTCAATTTACTAAGCAATGTTATCTAAACATAGCCAGTTAAAGCTGTTCTGTCACCTTCTCTGTGACTGCAAGTTGGCATGGGCATTTCTAACAGAACACAATTCTAAACAACATTTAGAGAAAAATAATGAAGTCCTAGTCTACAAAATGTATGTATCAAGAGCAACATAAAAACATCTGGTCAAGGCTCACAGGTGATCACCTATCCATTAAATATAACACGTTAATGTACAGTTTGAGATTGTATAAACTACTGCATCTTCAAAGCAGCAACATTACTCTTAGCCTCCAAGAACTTCCTGTACCTTCCTCCAAGAATGTGGTTTGGAGCAGAGGGAGAAAACGAATGAAGGAAGAGAGAAATTAAGGGAACAAAACACAACACGCATTTTTCATTCTGTCACAGCAAAGCCTGTCCAGCTTCACCGAGTCACCTCTTTTTCATCTGATTTTATCTCCCAGATAACATACCACTTCCATGACATGTGCACTCCACTGGGAAAGAAGCTGCAGGCCTTGGAGAGAGAGATCAAAGAGCTTCCGATACTCTGCGTCTGTCTTTTGAGCTTCCTGTCGACCAGATCCAGTCACCACCTGGAACATTATTAAACAAGAACACCAAATCCACATCACAACATGTTGTATTCAGCATCCATAGACAAATTTCTGCATAGATTTCTTTTAAGCCTTAAAACAGCATCATGTACCAGCACCTGCCTTAATATCAGCTTGTTCTTCTAGAGATTTACATAGTCAAACTTCACAGATTTTGGAAAAGAAAAGGAAAACACTGGTGATCCCTAATCACCAAAACAGTGTTACAGACAAATTCAAGACACCAGTTACTTATATTACACATACATATGTTATATGTATATTTTATATAAGTATACATGCATGGGTTTACATATGCTTTTGTTTTTACTGATCTCCTAACTTTTAGTTTCATTTAAACTCTTATGAGCAGCCATTCAGATTAAGGGCTAGAAAAACTACTCCAAGAGAGACATGCCAAAAGTTCTATGATATATATCCTATATATATATGCACAGAGAGAGGAAGAAGAATATTGCAGCTTGTATGATGTGTCATTACTATTTTAAATTTAAATAGAGAAAAAAATATCATGCAAAGAATGGGTACTAGCCCTGCAGCCAGCTTTTCTCCATTCAGGTAATCAAGTTTTGCCATTTACTTAGCCTGAGGTTTACTGTTCTTCAGATACTTAACAGTAACTGTTAATCAGTGATGTGAAATTTGCACATATATCTCTAATCCCACATACCTCACTGTTGCTGTAACGAGCCAGTTCTGATATGAAACGCATATGGTCTTCTCTGATTTGGATCATCTGCTCACATATATTGTACTGGGGACTGCTGCTGGAAGACGTGCATGTCCATCTGTTTCAGAAGACAAAAAACCCCCACCTAAATCAGTTTAGGCAACAAACAATACAACTGATACTGCAATGTAAGATCCACAGTGCATAACCGCTTTAATTCTTCCTTCTTCTCTATTTGAGGCCTTCTCTCTTCCTCTACCTCTGACCTTGCACAATCCGTTAGCAATGGACTGCCCTTCTGAGTTCAAATAGCACTTCTTCTAAGTCTTAAAGAAGAAACAACCTTTTTTCTTTGTGTTCTTTTTTTTTTGTTTAGGTTTTTTGGGTTTTTTAAGGCTGCTGCTATAAAATACAAACTAGCATCTCTCTTAGGGAGCATACACTCAGGCACAGGACCAAAAAGAACTGAAAGGCAGGGCAGAAGTATAGGTACAGACTGTAGGATACATTTAGATACCTTCAGATTAGGTTTTGTTATTCTTGCTTAACTATGAAGAGCCTACTGTATGCTCCCAACTATTAAAAAATGCATTATAAAATACTATTAACATGTTATCAAGAGAGACACAAAAGACATGTTACCAAGAATGTCACATTAAGTAGCCCCATATTTTTAGTAGCTCAGTAGGCCCACTGCTATGGATTTTCTCTTAGCAATTACATGCAGGTTATGTGATTTTTCTGCAGGAATTAAAATGCAAAGCACTACATTCTAAATTCATGTAACTGCATGGAGGGAAGGGTCTTGGAGGAGCACAGAAACATTCACTAAAACAAAGCAATAACCATAGACCATGGAACCATTTATGTAACAACTGGCTGCATTTCCCAGCCGTTTTGCTGTGCTGCATACCTAGCCAAGAAAAAAAAAAAAAAGAGGGGGGAGACAAGCTAAATTGCTGCTCCATATACAATATACACATGCCTATTTACCCATGCACTGCTACTGCTCACCTTGCTTAGTAAAATCCTTCATTTCTTTTAAAGAAAGTTTCATATTTAAAGGAAAAAAATAAAATTAAATTAGTGTAAGATAAAGTTCATTTCCTCCAACCCAGGCGATAAGAAATGTCACAGACACATGAATGAGCTCAACACTATAGAAAGGACTTTAAACAACCTGTTTTTTTGTTGTATCTATTATGTGAATTATATTAATAGTGAAATACCCGTACCAAAAAGCAGACCAAGGTGAAAATCCTATTAAAGTAACTCCCACAGATAGATTATGAAAATACACTCCAAGGGTCTGACTTTCCCCAGCCTAGATGATCCCTTCTTTGTTTTCTTCTCCTTCGTACCTGGATTTATTTTCTTCATAATGGGCACTGGTCTTAATGTATCTTGCAAGTTCAATCTGCATGTCTCCAAACAGTGGGACAACCTGCAACTGCTGTACGCAGGGAATAAGTCAGATTAGATTAATTATTAAACATAAATCTTAGTGAAAGGAAACTATTATTTATCTGTATTATAGTCCAAAGTGATCTTTATTCTATTTCATTATATTTAAAATGTAAGTGGGATTACCTTTAAAATCAGATATTAAGATCACATATTAACCAACCTTGAAGAACTTGTCTATCTTGGCCAAATTTATCCTTTTCTTTGCATCCAGCTTATAGATGTTACTGACACTTCCATCCATCAGATACAATCCAAAGCCCATAACCTAAAAAACAAAAATCAAACCTCTCTGTAAAAAGACCTCAGGTAAAAAAAAACTGCAGTCCTGAAACACCCACTCTCTATCAAACAGAATATATTTTCAAATACATATATTTCTGTAGTATTCTTTTATTAAACATATATTAGTAGTTCCTACATTGACATTAGCCTGATGAGTCATCCTTAAAATACGCTAATTGCTTGTATAAAGGTTTCGCATACAAAAAAAAATCTCACTGAAACTAGAGCCTGGCTATTTTTAAATAGCCTTTTTTTGCTTCCATTTTATTAATATTCTGTACGTGCAAACTGGTTTGTAACATAAGTTTAGATCTAACATCTCTGAGCATTGCTTTTCACGGCTTTCAACACATCTCTGAATTGTATGCAGAAGAGCTCAGAAGCATCAAAAAAAATCTAATTACATTTTATCCATTTTATTCATTAACATAAAGTTATAATTCAGTATTTACAACAGTAGGAGCCAAGCATGAGCCACTGTGTTCTAAGCATGCATTTACTGGAAAAAAAAGGCCTAAATATGAAAGACATGCTGGACATCCCCACAGACAGAATGCAAATGTCCTAGAGTTTGCGTACGGTCTCAGGATTCTTCCATTTTGTCCTAATAAACAGAGCCCTTCAGAAGTTAAACACTGAAATGAGTCACAAATATTTGTCATAAGGCAAATTGTTAATTTTTACTCTATACCTTTTCTTCCACTGCAAGACATGCAGCCGATATCAACAAACTCCATATTGCCCAGCACCCTCTTACTACATGTACATATTCCAGCTAACTAAACTTACCTACTTACCAACCCTAATTTGAAGCTACTTGTTCCCTGAAATATTTGATACATGGCTTCATCTCCAAAAGCTTTTTATACAAACTTGACACATATAGAAATAAAGCGTAGTAGTTCCTTTCTGCTGTCACTATACTTCATAGAAATACAATGGCATAGAATTGGTTTCCTAGCAAGGCTGAAGTTCAATTGTGTCAACTTCAATTTACGAAAAACAAAAATGGATTAGAAAGTTTCCAAATACATTTAGTATGTAAAATAATAAAAAGAAAGGGTGGGGAAATTCGAGTTATCTTGTTAATCATAAATGAAAAAAAAAAAAATCAAGAATTGCAACATCCACGTCTTGCCTTAAGCACTCTTTTTTTAATTTTGTACCCAAAAGATACCTACTTTCAAAAGCATATGTTTCTCACTAGGCGTTAGATACATTTTGTTTTCATAGTAGTCCACACACAAATTCACAATATCTGCAAGCAGCTCTTCATAGCCAACAATCACCTCCAACTGCTGCTGTAAAGACTGGAAAAAAAAGAAGAAAAGGATATTAATTACAGTTACACTCCCTGGGAAACAGTAGTTACTACCAAACTGGAGGACTTTTAGTTTAATGGTTTTGTAAAGCATTAGGTACCTTGCAAAAACACAATTAAAGCTTACTTGTGTTATCTTGTTGTGGTTGGCAAGGAACATGGAGAGGTTCTGTGATTCTTGAATGGACTGAGGATCTGCCATTTTCCTCAAGAACTGAGCAGCTCTTTGAAAACAGAAGGAAAAAAAAATAGTATTTCCCTTCAACAGGACTGCTTGTTAGCAAAACACCCCCATCCACAAATCCGCCAGGGGAACTTAAGTTGTCAGCACATCTTCAAGCATCAATACAACGGCGTGTCATTTCCTGCTTATACAGGATTGTCAACCTCAGTGTATCTCCAAGCTCCTGGATCAAACAGAAAGAGATCTTGGCAGACGTGGCCAGTACTTTTTTGCCACAGCTTTATAAAACTGAGTTACCGAAGCACAAGCAATGGACTTAACAAAAGTGTGTCAAGAACCTGTTTCATAAAAGATAAATGGAAAGCTTTTTAAGAAAGGTTGAAGTCC
The DNA here is from genome assembly GCF_032191515.1 of Phaenicophaeus curvirostris. Lineage (NCBI taxonomy): Eukaryota > Metazoa > Chordata > Aves > Cuculiformes > Cuculidae > Phaenicophaeus > Phaenicophaeus curvirostris. The sequence continues at coordinate 138,856,694 of NC_091392.1, read as the reverse complement.
ACTATAAGAGAGATACGGACTTAATTTATCCCAAATGAACAGGCTTACAATCTCAAATCCCTCACTGCACTCTAGTAAAAAGGCCTGATCCAACACAAACCAAAAACTGTTGCCCCTCAACTGATGAGGGCAGCAGTGACTCTACAGACCCAAGCCACAAAAACCCAAGAAGTCAGCCTTCAACAAAACAGTTTGTGCTTCAGAAGCACACCTCCAAAGAAAGAAGACAGGCCAACCAAGTAAGTTTAAGATGTTTCCAGGCACAACAATAATTACAAAAGGCAGCTACTGGTCGAGGTAGAAGTTTAATCTCATGTATATAGGAGCAGCATAGATAAAATTGGCTAGTTATTCCCTGAATGGTTTCCTTTGTGAAAGATCACAGATGCTACAGCTGGCATAAAGATGGTTTTCCCCTGCTCTGACACTGCATTCGACAAATGATACTTGATACCATTTAGCAGCTTAAGCACAAAATTTGGCCACTGATATCCCAACACCCTCCCCTCCCTGTAGTCACAACAACCTTGAACAGCAAAGCTGAAATGTCTTAAGAACAAATGTAAAAACTGTCAGCTACGAATGTGAAAAGTGGATGTATGGAATGGAACAAAACGGAACAGAACAGAATAGAACAGAATAGAAGTAGCACAAGTGACCAGAAAGCCACTTCCTTTCAAATTTAAAAAGAAAAGCTTTGCTAAGCAAGGCATATTCATCATGTTTAATGTACAGCAAGACAGAAATTTTTGACAGCGGGAGAACCTTTTCCTGCTGGGAGAACTGCATAAAGAAAACAGATTTACTCAACCACCTAATCGCAGTCAATGCGCCCCTTGGTTCAAGGTAAACTGTCCCAGGCATGACAGGACTACTTTTGAAGAGAAAAAGTCAGAAAAAGAGCAACTGCTGCCATCTCGTGGGAGGCCTTACCCTGGCAGCAGAAATCCAGGTCCTGTTGCTCCTCATTACTTACCGCTTGTATGCTGAATGGTCGTTCTTCACGCTGCACTTCATATTTTTCAACTCATCCAGTACAGCAAACATGTTGATGAATTTGCCCAGCGTGATCAGATATGCTTCAGACACAAAGTCCTTCCTCCTCTCTGCATGGCACAAGCGCCTCACCTCCCCACAAAATCGTTCAATTGCATTTCTCTAACAGGCGAAAAAAAAAAGAGAAGAAACAGGGAGTAATGAAATTTCCAAGAAAAAAGTTCCATCATTTAAGTGGAGCTGGTCCAATGAAAAGTGCTGCTGAAACAGAAAAATGTTCAAAGCATGTGAGGCTAACAAGGCACCAGCACAGACTTTCCAGCTCCACCTCTGTGCACTTGATGTGTGCTACGAGTGTCGCAAGCGATTTTTGCCACAGAGCTTGCCTGGCACAGGGAGCAAGGTTATTCTTTGCAGATTAAAGTTACAAAAGTTTAAAATCCCTTTAAAATAAGTGATTTCACCTTCTTCAGAGAGAAAGTGTATATGCATTAAAAGGTATATTATAGGTATATTCTCTCAAAATTAAAACACCCACAGCACACAGATTAACAGCACTGCATGCCAACTGCAAAATCATTCTGCCATGTGTTTATTTGAGGGCTTATTTCCAAGCACACTTCAGGTCATTTAAGACAGCAATTACAAGTATAAAAAGAAGAGCGACTTCGAATGTAAAGAGGAATCTGTTCCGAGTTTAAAGAACTTATTTCATTGACCAGAAGGAGGTTGTTTGTAGTCAGTAATATCCGTCAGTTGAGGAAGACGACAGAAAATATTACATTTCTTTCAGTCTCCTCTTCCTGTGTGCTCCACGGCTCAGGGCTTTAGCTGCTCTGCCTCCCTCCAAATAATGCCTGGAAACATCCTCAGTCCATTGAACCAAATGGCAAGCTGCCAGCACGAGAGAAGAAAGCAAGACAGACGGCTATTCAACAGCATCCATGTAGCTCGGGTGGCTGGCAGGTCACAACAACTGGCTTAGTTTGCCTCAATTATGAATTTCCATAGCAGAGCTGCACCTACTGCTCTGGTGTCCAGATTCGTGGATCCCTCACCCCCTCAACGAATGGCTTCTGTGCTGGGAAGCTTTTATGTATACATGTGAAACATATATATATTTTTTCCTTTCTTCCTAAAGTGCCAGAACTGTTCCCATGTGCTACAGAGGGACCATATAGAATTACCTTCAATTTTGTGCTGGAAGCCTTAATGGAGACTGCCTGAAATTTTTAAGATAGGCAGAAATTCTGCCCTTCTGAGAGACAATATGTTTGGTTTTTTTCCAAAGTATAATGACTAGGTTCAGTATCTGAGCACACAATATCAAGCATACAAAATAGTAATGGAAAACACAAGCCTACTGACAAACTTTGTCCCCATTCCTCTTACCTGAAAATACATAAAATTCATCAGTTTTGTGACTTCTGGCTCCAGAACTTCCACAGTTTTCTCATAAATTTCTACTCTGTTAGGCTGCTCATTGCACTTAACCTGAGGACAGATAAAGAGATCATTATAATTGGAACTTTTCCTGATAAAGCCTCAGAAACTAAGACCCCAGTAACAACTTGAGAAAAAGTATTATCATCCTAAAGAAACAAACTTAAGGCATAAATTGCCAGTTTTGGTAATTTTATGCTGGCCTTCTAAGACTAATTTTGTAGATTAAAAAAAATATATAAAAACTAAGGCTTTTTTCTCTATTATATCACAGCAAATAGTTCGGTTTTCAAACACCTCTGTATGGTTCGGGCAATACCCTTTCCACCTTATTAAACCACTTGTTGAAAGTCATGCACTAAGACAGGGATAAAACCAGAAATTAAAACAGATTACCTCTTTTCCACTCTAAGTATTTAAATCATCGAATAAGCTTTCCTTGCATTCCAGCAAAAAAATAATTGCATTGCAAACATCTTATAAGTAGGCAGGTGGTTATAGTTTTGTCTGGTTTCCTGATGCATTTTAGTATTCTTCCCACCCCACCCCTGCGGAACCCAAACACCTCAGGATGCTTATGGACTTCTCACATGTTCACAGAGTTTTAATTTGCGTACAGCTCAATAAAACACTGCATAGCTCTGACATTCAGAAAATTACTACCTAATATGTGTAGAAGCTTAAATCTTTAACCTGAATTATAATTAACACATGCTATGCCACCTGTTATATCTGTTTTGAACTTAAGTATTAAGTTGGGGGGCACTCTCTTGAATAAAATTTATTAAATAATATCATAGAATGGTTTGGGTTGGAAGGAACCTTAAAGATTATCTATTTCCAACCCCCAAATTTACCTCAAACTATCTGACAATCACAGATTTTCCTTCTAGAGTGCTTACCCCTGTACTACTCTTGAACCAATCCATAAGGTTAACACAATACCTTTGAGGCATTGCTATTGTTCCCTTGTCAAAAAAAAGAGAGACCAACTGGTCCCCAAGTTCTAAGAGACACTATGACATGCTTAGCTTGCTTATTTGGGAGTCAAATTAGACTACATTTCATAGCCCCTTGATAAAGCTACATCCATGCAACTCCACACCAAAACAAGACAAAATCTCACATGATGCGTGACAGCTTAATTTTCATCCTTTACCTGAGGAATGGCTCTTGAGCAGCTTCTCCATGTGTATAACATGACTGCATATTCCTGCCCCTCTTCTAGCATTTCATTCTGTAAGGAAGAGACTCAGCATAATTAGGAATTGGAATATACAAGAGAGAAATCCACTCGTGTTCCATCATTCCAAAACCTTGTCCAAACAAACCTATTTCTCTTATCAGAATGTAAGTGTACAAAATCAAATATATTGCAAGCTGAATGATACATCATATTTTATGTATGTAAAATAACATTACCATAATCCATAGGCCCACCTGGCGTATTATATGTGTTAGAGTTGACCAGCTACGGATGTACAGCTTGGCTACAATCCAACAGCCAAAAAAAAAATCATTTCTTCTCAGTCATATACTTTAGAACCCAACTTAATTCTGAGAGAATTCACATCACAGTCTTCATACCACATAAGCCAAAACACACGTACCAGATCATTAATCAGCAACTGCAACAATTACACCTACCTAATGACAACTATTATTATTCCCCAGATCTGACTGGTTTTGTATGGTTCTTTCTTCCCAAAACTAGACACTGTCATCTATAAATAAAAATACTAATCGATGGGGGAGAGGTTCTGTTTGTTTTAATTTTTAAACTCCGGTACTGCAAGTGGAATGGTCAAGGATGAAACAGTCAGCATGTGCAGAGCAATATCCTTTACCGACATGTCAAAGGAGAGGGTCTACAACATCCAAACAACGAAAACAGGCTAAGGAGCAGCCAGGTAACTTTTAGAGTAAATTGGTGGAAAGTGACATAATTTTCAGTATCATGTAATTAGGTGCTTAACTTGCCCATCCCACTGTTTGTGAATTGGCTTTTAGTCACATTACTCCTCATTTTCCAAGAGTGCTATGAAATGATGACAAGTTCAGTACAGAGCAGTGTTTGCAACCTACAAGTTTTTTTGTATTCCAAACCAGCAACACCATCAGCAAAGAGGAATGGAGTTACTAGTAGGAAGGCTATCCTATATTGTGGAACTGTTAAAAGCCACACATCTTACACAAAAGCATGTAAATAAATCGCTAACGTACATGCTCCACATTGAGGAAGCCAACAAAACCCCTTCAATATCAATGAGCTGACAGAGAAGTAGTTGAAATTTGGGAGGACGGAAGGTAATTTTTCACTCACATTACAGCAACTACTTATCAATATAACCAACTCACCTCAGAATACTGGAAAAATTCACAATGAAATAAAGAAACATTTAAGCAACACTGGTTGATCAAGGAAAAAGACCACTTCAAAATTATCAAGAAGTACACATATGAAAAAAGAAAATCCACATCCTTTTTCATCTCACTGCCTCCTGCAAGCGTTGTAGGTAACCTGGTTAGTGGTTTTCTGTGACCACTCTTCTTATAAAGAAATGAGAGAAGACATGTCCCTCTCTTTTCATTCCAAGTTAACACAAAAGTATATGTCTGAACATCTACTTACCATGCTAGAGTGGACTGTAGCTTGCTCAATGTATCTCGCAATGCCAGTGACAAATGCATTTCTGTCTTCAAAATTAGTGTTGAAGTTTGGCTGCAGAGGAAACAAAATGCAGAATTTAATCCTTGGTAGGGGAAAGAATTTTTATATATATTGCAAGTATAAACACACTTTGGTTTTGTTTATTTTTGAAAAGCACATATTCTTTTTCTTAATAGCAATGAGAAACGGAAAACCTCTTTTTCCTACAATGACAACACACCTGGTAAAGCAGAGATGATGGTGGGGGCTCAATACATGGTTGCTGATCTGGCAATGGTAATTCTTCCAAGAGATCCACATTGGACAAGGCATCCTCCAGTGTTACCTGAGCAGTCATTTTGCACCTGGTTAAGAAAAATATACATTCATACATATAGATATGGATAAACACATACATATAACTTTTAATCTTATTATTTATACAGAAAACAAGTGAGTAATATGAAAAGCAGGAAAATTTATGTTTTGAGAAATGTGCAGTTTCTCTTCAACCATATCAGAAGCAAAACAGTCAAACTGAAACCCAGCTGGTTTTAGCATACAAGTCTGAAAAAGCCTTTTAGGACTAACATCCTCCCCCTTACTTTTATGAGTTGAGGAATGTTTCTTTTCCCCCACTGTTGCACACCAGAAATACACAAAAAATAGTGGAAAGAATAACCTCTAAGGCACAGTAAAGAAACAAAGACAACTACGTAATCTGTTGAATTAGAAGATAAGGTATTCCATGGTCTGCTTCAATTACAATAAACATTGAAACAATCCTGTAAGAAGCCCAGGTACAAAACTTTCCTGTAAAGTTTAAATTTTGAGCTGACAAGTCTTCAAACTCTTATCCACAGATACAGCTGGCCAGCCCATCTTCAGGATACCTGGCTGTCAAGAAGTGCCAGCAGCCTCCAGTGTTTCATGTCTTATGACAGCCAGGCTGGCTCTGAGTAGTTGGTGATAGGCACCTTTGCTGCCACTGCATGGGGATTTGACCCAAGAACAGTAATAAGATTTATGAAGAAAGTGTGGGGTGAAGAACAACCCAATCTGCCACATCTGTAGAACAACCTACTCGTCCTCTTCGGTGGAGTGAAAAAATGGTCACTTCTATGGGAATACATCTAATCAAGCTTCCTCTTTTGTTTATAGAGCTTTGCAACTTCCCCTGCTTACCAGAGCAAACCCACACACTTACTGTGAAAGTAGTGTCTGAGCACTACCCCTGGCTCTAACCAGGAGGGCAGGAACAATCCCTGAAGCACAAAAACCCACATACCTGAGAAGCGGGGCCCCTCCTGGAACATCATCCCTGTAGAGCTATACCATCCTTGCATTCAGGAGGAGAATGAGCAGATCTTGTCACAGCTTTGCTGAAAGCTCACCATGAAAGTGAGCCAGGACAGTCTGGTGATCCCCCCAACTAGCTGCATTTCTAGTGCATTGACAGAAAAATCTCACTTTTTTTTATGTAATTATGGTTTCCTGGGGAAAGCCCAACAAAACTAAAAAATTACCTCCAAGGAAAGGCTCAGCTGACAAAAAACATCAGAACCCAAAGCAAAGGGAAGGAAGCAGCCAGATATTATGATCTATCTATGTTCAGAGATCAGCCTTGCGTCCCAAGCCATCAACACAAAACTAATGCATCATATATAGAGAGAGTATGCCAACAACTTCATTCAACAGCCAATGGAAAGGTCTATGGGGCTTCTGCTTCTTGTCTCCCCAGCCCAAACCTTGCTCCAAGCTTAAGCATGTGAGTTTTTGTTAAAGCAAATAAACAAACACCTGTATTGTGCAATTTGTGATCCCTGCCAAAAAACAAAGAAGGACTAGAGTAACAGGAGCGCAGGCTGTCAGACCTGCACTGGGACGTTTGCCCAACACCTGCCCACACCCAGCTCAAGCTCCTTCACAAGAACCACAGTTTTTCCTCAAATTAGAAACCAGTAAAAACCACAGCGTCCTTCTTTTGATAAATAAACAAATGCCAAAAAAATTCTATGTTTGGGCAGAAGTCCTATGAGGAGTTCACACTCACAACAACTTTACCCTTTCCTCTAGAAATGGAAGAGAGTTGCTAAAGAGACAGAGCATTTCAAATAAACAGTGTTTTAACTTTGGGTCTCAATATCTATAGATCAAGCTTTAGCTAAAAAAGAAAAATACCACAACACATTACTTGGGTTAGTTCAGCTGAGATGCTCCTTCCAACTTGAAACCTTTCCTCCTCCTAGCCTCTCTAGCAAAGCAGAAACACCTGGCTGTGTGGCTGCTCTGGGACTTGGTGGTGGCAGTGGGACCAATAAGCCCATAGCCCTCTTACCTGCCGCACCACCGGATAAGGCCACACCGGCTCCAAGCAAGCATAACAGGGGCATACTACAAAAAAATGCTCCAGAGACCATAGTGAAAAATGTCTGCCTTCTCTGTGCTAAAAATTACTGCACCTATCCACATAAAGGGGAGCTGTCACCAAGTGCAAGAAAAGCATCAACGGCCTCTCCACAATCCACACATCTTCCTTCTCCTCTTAAAACGGTGACTCAGATCCCTGCTGCAGGAGAAAGCCTGTCATCCCCAGAAGTCAGACTCCTGAGCTGTGTTTCCTCAACACTATAAACAAATATTTTGAAAGCGTGGCCTTTAATCCCTGCGTGTGCTGTTTCAGCAAGCACACCTGGAATGGTTTGGGCCTCAATATTTACAATTCCACAGGAGTGACCTCCCAGTATCAGCTTTCTATTCTGTAACCAGCCTTTGTCTTGTTGCACATGATTGATGAAGATCATTCCTGCATGTGACCCAGGCCAAATAAAGGATGCTTGCTTTCTAAAACTCCAAAATGAATTTTAGAGAGCTTTTATTTGCCGACATTTTCAGTATCAAAACTATCAGACATTAGACTGTGGATTTTTGGGGGGTTTAATACTGAGAAGTAATTGAAAAATAGAAACCAGAGCATATGCAAACCCGACATCCCATTTTGCTTGTGCTCCAACCTATTTACTAGCGTATGGATGGGAAACCCCCATCAGCAGGCCAGAAGCACAAGCTAAGAAACTAAAGCTTCCTGCTGCCCTCTGGTTGTGAAAAGAAATATGGGAAGACACATTTTTACAAGCCCTTTGGCACGATTTCCCAAAGACAGATCAGCATTGTTTTGAACCAGGAAAACGCTAGTAATTGGGCGCAGACTGTTAGAAAAGCCTTCTTGATTTAAGGTTACTTGCTGATAGCTCCACTCTGTAATTTTGCCCAAAGTTATCCACGTGCCTGGCATTTCACTGACCAATGCTCCTGTCCTACAGCTTTTTACTCCTGTACCTAGCAAGACATGAAAGAGGAAGCAGCCCCTTCCTGCCCAGCTTTGACACTTCGCAAATGTTAGGAGGGTATGAATCACCCTTCCCTTCCCCTCTGCTCCCAGCAAGAGGCCAACAGCAGAGGTTTGAGAACTGAGGAGGCAGGGGGAACAGCCAAGAGCTCAGCCACACTCGTGCTGTGTTAGCTTGGAGACAACGTCCCACAGCCAGGTGCCACCACCACGTGGTTTTTGCCATCTCCTCACCTGATGTGGAAGCCCTGGGACCAGGAGTGAAAAGATTCCCTGAAGTTCAGGGGGCGTTCTCCTTTCTTTTCTGCTGCTGTTGTTAGTAAAACCAGGTACAAAAGACAATGGCTGTTTCTAATGTATAGCAATAGAGGGCAAAATCAGATTTTTCCCCCCACCTAATTCTCAGAAAAATTAAATTTCAGAAAACCAAAATTCCCAAGATACAAAATTGGATAGTTTTGCATCCTTAACAGTCATTCACTATAAGCTCTTACAGGTAAAATTACTGGGGAGAGGACCCAATACTTTAATGGACTCGTTATTGGCAGAGACAATAAGAAACTTCAAAGATCTAGTTAAAAAATTCAGAAGCTGCCATCTGATTAGGTGTTTACCTAAATGAGAACGTATTAAAACACAGTAGTCGTACTGACAATTATAGTTATACTAGTAAATTTACCCAAGCTGTGAGAATTACTGATTCAGTATATTCAGCACTCAAGCTCCAAGTTAAAAAATTCCCCCAAATTCTAGGGAATTTAAAGTCCTTAGACTGCCCTGGTATGAAGGGCTGCAGCAAGCCAGTATAAAAAACTGATGGATGAAATAACTTCCCTCCAGAGTTGAGCCACACTGAATCTCAGGGTGAGAAGAGTCAGACAAGTAACAGAACTGACTAACCTTCCTCTGTAATTAAGGAAAAGCAACAGCCTACATGGGGAAAAGCAAGAGTCCAACTTCACACAGATGATGCAAGTACTTTCCCTGGAACACGGCATAAAATGAAGCCATAATTCAGATGCAAAAGAAAGGGTTGAGCATTGGAATTATCATAAACTCTTAATTTTTACAAACCATATAATTCAAACCACAGGGACTTATTCTTTTCACCATTCTTGGACACCAATATCTTAAATACACATCTCAAAATAATATTTTCACTCATTTCACCAGGAGGTCAAAAAAACCTTCATGTTTCAATCCATGAATCCATTCAAAATGGATTCAAACAGTCTGAAACTGTTCAGGAAAAACATGTCCTATGGCTACCGTAACAGCAGGGCAAGTTCCCACCACTCAGGAGAAAAGGTTGGGGCCCCTGGTGTCAAAAGGCTGGCTCAGCAGTTCAGGGCTGCAGCTGGCAGCCACCACGCTCTGAGCTAAGATCAGCAAAGCCTGACCCACTCAATCACAGCTCTGCTCTCCTTCTCCGCGGTGGGACAAGCTACCACACAGTCTGTTCTGCAACATGCTAGTGCAACCGGATAACTGGGGCAAGAAGAGATGCTGCAGCACACCCCACCTCCAGCTGCACAGAACGTGACACAGTTGCATCCAGTACAGCGTAAGCTCTTAAAATTAGCATACATCCAACACCAATAAAACGTGTAAATATTAGAATAAGAATACAGCCCAAAAAAGCAGAGGTGTTTGGCGACATTCAGGACATAGTTTTTGGTAAGACCACGCGCTACACAACCCAAAAAGATCTCAAATGCTGAAATTTGTGAGTGGAAAAAAATATTTCATATCCAAAAAAATGGAGAAGCATCATGCCAAAGAGTGACATAATTAAGGTGGAGTTTAAATGATGAATAAAAAATTGTTGGATTACAGAAACTTTAGAGTATTCTATGACTTTGCAGATGAGAACATTGTTTCATTTGACTGAAAACAGGTGTTGGGAAGCGATGCCTCATGCCTTTTTGCAGTCCACTGGACACGTTTCTTTGATTTGCTTTTAAACAGATGCATTTCATCTCCAAATGCTCGTACATGTTCCCAGGCTCAAAATATAACACAGGGGAAGTCTGTCTGCTCTTTAAACAGCACTTCCCTTGACACTGCCCATCGTCTTTCCTAAGTCCGCAAAAGCATCTTTGACTCTTAAATTAAAACAGAATTTCAAGCCTGGTGTGGATACTGAAGACCAGAATTGCTGTGCAATCCATGAATTGAAATATGCATCCACAGGTGCTGTTCTGTCTTTTAAAACAGGCATAAATAAATAATTAAATAAATAAATGAAGTAACAATTAAAGAGGGAGAAGCATAGCCTTCAAAAAGGAGGAACAAAGGCATTCCACAGTCCTGCACTGAAGGAGAGAAATTAAAACATAGATAAACTTTAAAAGATGATTGAATGAGCTGCTGAACAGGGGTCTGTGGGACCAAACTCTGTGAATTCCATGGGAACTACTGACAACATTCCTACAGGACCAGGCTTAGTCTGCACAGGAGCAGAAGTTACATTTTATCCCTAGAGCAACACAACACTTTCAAGTTTCTTCTGTTCCATTGTGTCATTCTCCTTTGCTACTAGCTTGCAGAAAATCAATTAAATCATTTTTCTATGAAGAAAAATTGATTCAATATTCTGTTTCATGTTCCGACTCAAGTTAAACCATGAGACACTGATCACAAAAGGCCCTTGTGAAGGGAAGAGCTAACAAAAGGAACTGATTTTCTCTTCTAAGGAAAGCAAAGCAGCTACTCTAATATTCACTTTTCTTTAAAACCTCCCAAATCTCTCTCAAAAATTCCATTTTAGTTCTATTTTAATTAAACTTCAAAAGCCTCAGCAGTTAGACTGCATACCTATGAATTCAGACCAAGCAGAAAACATTTAAAGAGCCTGATAACTAAAGTGCTTCAAAGGACAGCAATGTGCTGTATCTTCTACGTTTGCATGCTCTTTTTCTGTGCTCTGGACAGCATAATCCACATTTTTGCCAAAGGGATCAGCATAAGATGTTCCTTTTGGGACTACAGCTCCTCTCCGTTCCTAAGCAACAGATTTGCATAAACAGAAGGAGCAAAGGAAAATGCTTTTCACATCATTTACTGGCCTGCCTGATTAAAGTAAAAGACAGAATAAAGCAAACAGCAGCTGACAGTCCTTTGTGGAACAGATCTGACATACTGTTAAGCTTTCAAAAATACATCTGCAATTGGAATTAAAAAAAGGCTCAATAGGTGCAAAAGAGAAAATACGGATTCTGGCACGGAATTATCCCAGCCTAGACCACAGCAAGTCCCAGAAGAATGGCCACATAATAGAAACTATTAACTTAGTATTAGACTCCTATGGGGCAGCATGGCTCACATTAACTTACATCAGAGGCACAGGGCAGGAAGCAGGCTTCCAAGAGCAGACACGGAGTTGGGGGGGAAATGTAGGGCTAAAGAGCAGAAAACTAAATCTTTTATTTATTTATTTTTAAAACTTCAGCTTCCCAAACTAAAAGCTCTCTGTATTCAGTCATGTGTGAATTTTTCATGCAACCTTCTTCATTAAGGTGGCCAATACTGCTGTTTGGCTTCTGTCCCCTGCAGGGAAACATCACGACAAGACAATTCCTATCTCTTCACAGATGCAATACCTACACTATGGCTGGGCAACCAAGGCTGAAGCACTCAGTGATACACCAGCCTTATCACCTCAAAAACCGAATTCTGTGCAGTATCAGATACTATGGCAGCACCACTAACGCAACCTAAAAGCCACACTTCCACGAGTCAGTACCGTTACTCCCACAAGATAATCAAGATCAGGAGGACACTGCTGTTAACAATGCTGTCACAGAGCTGACATGGCTTGCTGACACACTGACCACCAGCACTCATATGACTATTGGTCACGCTTGTCAAATAACTGTAGGCGTTCCCTTCCAATGTCCTGGATGAATTCAAGTGCATTTCAAATGGCAGGGAGGCCTAACTATCATCACAACATGTTATGAATGGGAACCCTCAGGGTGTTTGGACAAAGCCTGCATCAAGACTGGTGAACCACAGTAGGACAGAAGTGCCTTTCTTGATGCCTGCACCAGGTGCAGGTCTGCTAGCTACTCCCTTGTAAGGTATCAGTAAGAAAACCTGCCCACTATTAGAGAACATCGTGTCACACTAGCACTCCCATAGCATAGGCTGGAGTCACCATACTCTTACTAGCAAGAGCTAGCAAGAGTGTGTTTATCTTTTTCTGCTGTGTTAACAGACAACAGCAGCACATGGATGAACACGTACTAATTCCAGAGCAGAAGCAGCTGCAGTGAACAATGCAGCAAGTAATTGCCCTGTATTTCAACAGGCAGCCTGGCTAGTACTATGCGCCTCTAGAATCATTCTAAGCCTTGGAGCTTCAGAGGGAAGACGCAACATCTTCATAATAAACCGTAGGTCAAATGCTGTCCCCATGCAGGAATATCAAGTGCAGCGTGATGCACACACTTCAAAAACTGGAAACTGATTCTGCTCATTGCCACTTATTTTATTCAAGAATCCATTAAAATTATATGGGAGAAGACTAACCCTGTAAAATTTGCTCCAAAGGCATCCCATGCATGTGAAGAAGGGAGGACGAGCTGCCACTGTAGTCTGGTCTGCAGCATGCAACTCCCTCTGCGACAGCACTTGTGCTACAAGAATTCAGGGAGGGTTTTTGCTTGGTTTGTTTTATCTGTGTACCTAAGCCTGAAGACCAAGAGATAAGTCAATAAATAAAATGAAAAAATAAAATAAATTTTAAAATTTAAAATAAAGAAAATCAGATACCTGCTATTGGTGGGGCTAGATGGCTGCGAGAGCCCATATTGGTTTACTAATTAATTCTCGCAGAACTGAGTTAGTATTCTGAGTGAACATGAGAAAGAAGTATTAATGCTAAAAGTATGTACTTACTAAAACTCCTTTTGCAATATCTGGCCTCCCTTCAGGTTGGAATGAAGTTAAAAATTTAATTAATTGTCTCATTCTAGGTTAGCCATGCTGAGGTCTGTTTCACTACACTTATTTGTCTCATCCTTTAGTACTCCCCACTACTCTACCTTTGAGTTGCATCAACTGCAACTTACATTTTGTTTGTTCTTCAAATTCCAGTTCTTTCTTTTTTTATCATTTCTTGACTAGCTCTCTCCTCTTCTCTTTTTCATGTTCTTTTCCTGCCACCCAGTTCACTCCCTTCCTCCTCTGTTTAATCTTCTCTTCTGGTTTTGCTGCTTTGGCCATTTTGCTGTGCTGGCCTCCTGCAGCTGTCCCCAGTGCACATTTCTTCCATACTTCTGTTTATGATTCTTCCTGCTGCTGCATGGGCATGTTAGGAAGCAATGCTGCACAACATTGCTCTGGGAAATGTTAATGCTTAGCACCAAAGCACAGCGCTTACAGCGTGTTCTGCAGTTGTGGAAAGCGCTCTGGTTTCTTAGCAAGGATAAGATTGCCAGTGTAAGGATTCTGTGAAAACCAGGGAGGGACACAGCAAGAACAAGAACTACCCCAAAAAGAAGGGCAGAAACCACATGTGTAGGGAGTAACCCGGCACTGCTCAGACACAGCACCTTTCATCCTGCAGAAAGGCCACCATCGCTGACTGCTTATGCTCATGCCTGTTCCATAGGCTTTTGGTTGGTTGTCCTTTGTATTTGGGGAGGGGAGAGGAGAGCTGCTGTTACTTTAATCCAAAAGAGCACACCTGCATGCATATGCTGAAAGAGGCAATGGATGGCAGACTGAGCACCAGTCACATCACAGGTGAGGGAGATGAGTCACAGAGATCAAGAGAAAGCCTTTGGTCTGGAGTCTTGCATTTCAATCCAAGCAATAAGGCAAGCCCTGAGCCTTAGAGAAACTGTTTACTTAAGCATGCAAGCTCCTGAACTGTACTTTCATTTCACAAGATTGTGCAGAAACAAGGAAGAAAACATTGTTTCCCCAGGGGAGGGGAGAATAGCACACTCTTCCTGATCCCACTTCAGGCATGGTTGCTCCAGGGTCAGCCTTCCCCGCTTCTTGGTGGAGCCCACCCGGCTGCAGCCCCTGCCTGTGGGGAGACTGCCAGGCACACCCCTGGGGCAGCTGCCCACATCAGGGCAGCCCCCTAAGTCTTCCTTTCCCCGCACCTCCGCATTATGCATCCTACTCCATCTTAGAGCACATGCCGCCAGTGACTTGACAGACTAATTATATCAAGCCAGTTTCTTCAATACAAAGCTGCAGGTGAAACTCTGGCTTCAGCAACGATGACTTATAAATTGAAAAACTGAACAAAGGCTTCAATAACAATGCCTTCTTCAAACAGGGCTGTGTGCTCTCATTCCCACTCCTGCCCTGTCCCTGAAAGCATTTACTAAAATCAGCAGCACAACTCCCTCAGCCTTCTTTGAGTGGGGGTAATTGAGGAGGAGGGGTAGTAAATGTATGCTTCTTTATGGACATGGATCTGTTACAGCGAGTCCAGAGAAGGGCCACAAAAACTATTAGAAGGCTGGAGCGTCTCCCATACCAGGACAGGCTGAGAGAGCTGGGCTTGTTCTGCCTAGAGAAGAGAAGGCTCCAGGAAGACCTCATAGCAGCCTTCCAGTACTTAAAGGGGGCTACAGGAAAGATGGGAAGGGGCTCTTTATCAGGGAGTGCAATGACAGAACAAGTCAGGACGATTTTAAGGTGAAAGACAGGAGATTTAGAGTAGATATTAGGAAAAATTTTTTTTTTACTCTGAGGGTGCTGAGGCACAGGAACAGGTTGCCCAGAGAAATTGTGGATGCCCCAGCCTTGGAGATGTGCACGGCCAGGTTGGATGAGGCTTTGAGAAGCCTGATCCAGTGGGAGGTGTCCCTGCCCATGGCAGGGAGGTTGGAACTGGATGATCTTCAAGGTCTCTTCCAACCCAAACCATTCTATGATTTATCTGAAAAATAAGTTGGAAGATATTTTGGGCAAATTGCTACTATTCATGCTTAAAAGCAGCTCATTTGTTTGTTTGTTTAATATCTAGCAGTACAAAAATAATGTACAATTTTGCAAAATCACAGTATTTTTAAAAAACAAAATACAGAAGCTGTTAAAAAAAATGTATGACCACATGCATTTCATGAAGGAGGGTGAGAACTTATAATTTAAAGCTCTCAACAAAAATTAAGGAAATACAACAGTGGAAGGTGGAAGAGAAAATGGAAATAAGCAAATAGGCTTTAGTGTCTCAAGCTTTCTTTTACCTCTAAATGAGCTCATCATCTGTAACATTTTATACTTTCATTTTGATACAATACATGAAAATATGCAGTTTTAGGGAAAATTCATCAAAAAGTTACTTCTGTTATCACCTGATAAGCATCCATATCGACCTTAAGCAATGTTTATCCAAGCTTTACATTCAGACTGCATGATTCAGCACACTCTCCTTATCAAAGAAGACTATAAATCAAGTTCAGGTCTATAACATTTTTATTTCCTTTCAGTGAAGTGTTCATGTCCCTATCAGAATAAAAGTCTTTTTAAGTAACATACAGCAACACCGTATTTTTTATCTCAAGCCTAGAAACAAATATCTTGCATACCTGTACTGCATAAAACTAAGCATTGCTGAAAGCTCCTTGTAGCATTCACAAAGCTGGAATCACTACTTAGCATGTCAACTCTTGAGACTCATGTCCCAATATAAAACCACAGAACTGGTTTTGAATGCCAAAACCAAAAGTATCATTTTTTTTCTTTTATTTAATATTCTATTCATTCCTAAGAAAACTATTTAGACTCAACCCTGCTAATCATTTGTAGAGTGTCATCTAAGCACAAGTCTACACATTGTCAGAACGCTTAAAATGCTTTCTGGTGGAAGAAGGCGAGAAAGAATGGTATTTTTTGCTCCAAATGAGTAATTGTTGGCTTTAAAAAGACACTTGGTCAATCCACTACTTCCTGACCAACAAACCTGAAAAGCAGACCTGCAGAAACCAGCCCTGCAAGAGTCTTGCTGAGAGACACTCTGTTAAACTGAGAAAAACTCTCAACATCTGGTCTCCAAGCATGGAGAAATCGTGCAATTTCAATCCACGAGTAACTGCTCTGTAAGCCTGCTGCTCCATCATTTCTCTCTAACGAAAGCAAAAGCAGAAGCATCAGCTCCTCGTGTGACAGTATTACTCAACTGTTTAAAATAGGAAAAGCTTTATTAGAGTTCATAGGTAGAACCTCCCTTCCTGGGATGTTCATTCACTTTAAGCTGTGCCTATGATGCCAGAGCACCTGTCCCAGGTGCAACATACATGCAGATCCACAGAGAAACCACCCAACGGAAGGACCACCCCATTCACTTTTACTTCTCTCAGAAAACTGAGAAGTATTTAATGGGGACCTTGCAGCATGACTTGGTGGGTTGCAAATCTGCACCTGGCAGACCACAGCCAGCTAAGTTCCATACAGGGGGTGCCCAGCAAGCAGCTGCATTTGGCTATAAAGGGATTTCCACCCTGAGAACCCTCTCTGAGTTCACACCATGAGATGGATAATCCATTGGGGTCCCTGACAGCAGGAGCAGAGGTCTGTCAGAATGAAACAGCTACAGAAGATGTGGGGAAGCACTGAACAGCACAGGCGCTGCTCCTAGCCATCCCCAGGACTGCCACCTCCCAAGCTGGGGAGGCTCAGAGAGCCGGGCTCCCTCCCCAGCCAGATCTGCTCTCAACTCTGCAGACCACAACCTTACATCACCTCCCCCACAATTGTGTTTCTTTAGAAAGGCCACACACCTATAAATTCACTTACTGTCCCTGCTGACGACCAGTCTGAGGGGAGGGGGACTTCTACTGAGGTGACAAATGCCTGACAATTATTTGTGCCATACCCACTTTCACCACCACCCTAATATTCCCTGTTAGGAGACAGAGACTGAAGTATTTCCCTAAAAAAAACCACTCAACTGTCTGCAGACAGGGTTTTCTCCACAACACACATATTTATGAATGCACATATATTTACACACATAACAGAGGTAGAGAGCAAACAATACATACTGTCGGGGAAAATCTTTTAAGACCTATAAAGAAAACAAGCTTCAGGATTTTTTTTGGCCACTGTGTTTATGAGAGATAAGAAACAGTCACCGAAAAGATTAGTTACAACATCTTTGGTGCCAAGAGATAGAATCTGTTATGTTAAACCCTCTGCCTTCCTGTAGCAAGTCTCATGAATGCATCATACATTAATTTTACCACTAGAAAGGCAGGTGATGTGGATTAATGCAATTAAACTTAAAACAAGCAAGTCAATATGCTCTCTCAATTAAAAGCATTATGCAGAAAAGTGTACCTGAGTCCTACAAATGTCAGCATCTGAGGGCAGATGTAAAGAAGAATCCTAAACTACTGTTCGGAGATTAAAATATAAAGTACATTACTAAATTCACAGCAGTATACAGTAGGTATACAGTTATATTTCGTAATTCTGAAATGTTCTTCTTTCATGTTACTGTGTCAGAGCCGCACACACAGTACAAAAAGGAGAAAAAAAAAAAGCACAATTGTTAGGTATTTAAATAACAATGTAAACAAAAAGTAACAAAATGCCCTGCAAGTAAAGGTCTGCCAGAGGCCACGGGTAACAAGGTATATGTTCTAAATATCAATAGTTTCCAGATCTGTTATATTTACTACTCCCTCTCTGTGCAGTCTAACAAAGAGCACGTCCAAATGGAAGCACTGGACTCTTATTAAATGAGTCACCTTCCCAAGCGCATGGGTGGATCCACCCCAACCACTTCACTGGCCATTCACGCTTGGGTCCCATCAAGCTCCTGCAGCATCCCTAGGTAAACAAGCACTTAATTTGGTTCAAGAATAATTGCTTGTTAAGTTGGGGGTTGCCACAGTAGCTACAGCTATTTAATATATATATAAACAATAAAAATTCAGAAACTTGCTCTGTCGCTGTTTCAAGAGGAACTGGCTCAATCATAGGGCTGACTTCTGATTCACTATGGTATAACACGCCGCCTGACATTAAAGTTCACTTCACTTGCTGGAGCAGTAAAGGAACCACAAGATCTTTTCCCTGAGAAGGCAGTACAATGACTATAAAATAAGACTGTCTTGATGCACACCTAAAATATAGAAATTATGTGTGGCAATTCTGCTAAAATTAACTGTTGCTTGTACAGCACTGCAAGCAATTCCAGCAGCTTGCAGGCCAAAGGCTGAATAAAACTGAATCCAAGAAAAGGACCTTTGTGGAGACTTTTTGTTCCATCCTTTTATTCCAACCTTACAGACCAAATCCAACCACCGTGAAGCTTCCACTTCAGTCTGAATACATTGGAAATCTTCGAGAAACAAAATGAAAACTAAAAAAATAAATCAGTTGTGACAAGATAGTGAAACCTACCCTCAGGAATGAGCTGACTTTCAAGGCACCTCTCTCTTGCAGAATGAGTAAACAAAGCACTAACCAAAACTTAAAGAGTATACCAGACATGCTTCTAAGATAAAACGCATAGCTGGAACAGACATCTGTTAAATAACTAATAATGCTTTAAAGTCTGCAACAGGTCAAGAGAATTTCTGGGTTCAAGCCCAGGAGCCAACTTCCACCTAAGACAAACCGAAGAAACAAGACTCCTGTTAATGAACGCTTTAGATATTGTATGCACATCACTAATAGACCTTTTGTAAGTCACACATTCAGGAGTTGAGAACTTAAAAGCCTAGATATTTTGTGGAACATCTCCGTTCTCACAATGTTTTTGGTTTTTTTTTAAACAACTTCTATAATTCAGCTCCATCCAATATTGTGAGATCTATTAAGAAGTTTTAAGTGCTGAACACGTTTTAACCATCACACTACTCTCCTCATCATGACCCTTAACAGGAACTGATCAAATCCAAGGTCTGCACACAAAACGCAGTCTTATTCATCTTCAGCAAGACAGCTGGGGAAGGGGGGATGTCTTGTTTATTTTTCTAAAATTTAGAGGTTTGCTCTCCAAATACACAAATAAACTAGGGGTGGCAACCTGAAAGCCACCAAGTAGAACTGAGATATTCCATCAATCACATCATCCTTAGAAAAAAAAAATTAAACTAAGCTGTTGCAGAGAAAGACTACTGTACATTTCTTAGAAGACAAGTCAAGCAAGCTTTGACCGTACTTGGACTAAGCCTTCCTGCTGTATCCTAGTGCCATACAGGCTGCTTCCGAATTCCTCCTCCTCCTTTCTGGCAGCTACAGAGACACTGGCTGCCCACACCAGCCAGACTTCACAGACCAGTTGTCTGGGAATGCTTAAAGAGCCTTTTACATTAAATTAGGAGAGGCTCCATGTTTAAAAAGCCAAAAAGAGTTTTCAAAAGGTAGAAGTAGAACTTAGATAAAGCCAAGAACCAGAACACCAAAGGCCTAACAATGCATTTTCAAGCATAGCTCAGAGATACTCTGTCTGAGCACAAAACAGTTTGCGTAAGTGCAATTAATATAAACTGTAATGCAATTCTGTGATTATTAGAAGTTCCCCTTTGAAAGACAAGTAAACAAGCAACACTGCATGTGTACGTGTTCAGTAAGTTTACCATAATAAAGTTATGGCAAATAAGTAACTGGAATGCAATAAGGAGTGAAGTTGCTCGTTAGCCTCAGCTTTCTATCTCCCACAGTTTACAGCAAAATGTGGTGTGACCTTCTAATTAAGGAGAAATTCTTACCCCTCTAATTCAGCTCTCCAGCCACCACTCCAGGCAGACTGGCTACATCCCACAATGTCAACTCCCTCCTAATAGCCTCCCTGGCACAAACATCCATTTGCATGTCTAAATGCTACTCAAACCTGTTATCAAACGGCACAGGAATAAAAAACTAAGGCAACGAGAGCCTATTGAAAGGCAAAGATGATTAGTGGAGTTGCTGATGAACTAGAGGAACGCTCCCACAGATAAGGTGTGTATCTGTCCTCACTCCCTGCTCACCAGAGACAAGTACAAGAGGGATGGGATACAGGTTCATCCACTCAGGGAGTTTTGTACTTATGTTGTTGCCCTCACCACAGCATTCTTATTTTAACTGGATAAAATTTAACTTCCTCAAGAGGGAAGTTCCTCTATGCCCTTAGACAGACACTAGACCCTCTTTTTCATATGAAAAGCAGGACAAACTTGCACCAGGTCTTTTCACTTTTCTTTTTCCTCGTCTAACCCGCTCCCCAGCAGCCTAGGGAGCAGAACTCTGATCACATCTGTGTAACAGTCGCAGGGTCTACACACGAAATAACAATTTCAGACCCCACACCCGGGAAAAGAAAAAAAAAAAAGAGACTGAAAATTATGTTTTAAGTAAAAAACCCTGCGGCTTCACCCACTGCTGGGGCCTGCCTGCTGCTGACAGATGCCAAATCCTTCCCTTTCCTTTCCCTTCTCCTTCCTTTCATTTCCCTAGCCCTTCCCCTTCTCTTCCTCTCTCTCCTTTTCCTTTTCTTTCTCCTTCCCTTCTTCTCTCCCTCCTCCCTTCCCTCTCCTTCCTTTTCCCTCCCCTCTCCCCTTCCTTTCCTCTTCTCTTTCTCTCTCCCCTCCCCTTCCTTTCCCCATTCTCTTCTCTCTCTCCTTCCATTCCTTTCTCTCTTTCTCGTTCCCTTCTCCTCCTCTCTCTTTCTCTAACCCTTTCCTTTCTCCTCTCCTCTCTCCCCTTCCTTTCCCTTCAGTCCCTCTTTCTCCTTCCCTCCCCCTCCTTTCTCCTCTCCTCCCTTCCCTCCCCTTCCTTTCCCCTTCTCCTCCTTTCCCCATTCCCTCATTTCTCCCTCCCCTCCGCCCCGCCCGCGGTTCAGAGGCCGCTCGGGGCCCCGGGACGCGCCTCTCACCCTCTCGCCTCCCGCTCCCGGGAGCGGGGAGGATCCCGTCTGTCCGTCCGTCCGTCTGTCCTCCCCGGGGTCCCGCCGAGCCCGCGGCTCCGCTCCTCGGGCCGCGCCGGGGCGGCGAGTTTCCTGCCTGAGTCACTTCGCCCGGGAGCCGCGCAGGGAAACACCCTTCCTGCCGCTCCGGCTCCTCCTCCTCCTCCCGCCTCATCCCGAACCCGACGCCCCCTTCCTCCTCCCGGGCCGGGAAAGGCGCCCCAGGCCGCCGAGTCTAGCCCTGGGCGTGCCCGCTGAGCCGCGTCCCGAAGCTCCACGTCCACGGACGGGTGTTTTTGAGAGTGCTTAGGAATTACAGAACCACAGAATCCTTACGGATGGGAAAGACCTCGGACATAATCTAAACCTCCCCCGGCACAACCTGAGCTCGCTCCCTCTCGTCCCATCACTTGTTGCTCGGGAGAAGAGGCTCCAGGCTCCTTTCAGAGAGCTGCAGGGCACCCCAAGTTCCCCCCTGTAAAGTCAGAATATGTTTCTCTCTTTCGGATCGTGACACCCTCTCAGCCTCCTCTTCTCCAGGCTAAACAACTCCAGTTCCCTCAACTGCTCCTCATAACCCTTGTGCTTCAGACCCTCCACCAGCCCTGTCACCCTCCTCCTTTCCTTTTAACGAAAGCCACATTTGCTGTGCCCTGTGTGCAGGGAAATCTATACGCAAGACAATAAATCTACAGGGGAGACACCACCAGAATCATAGAACCACTAGGTTGGAAAGGACACACTGGATTATTGAGTCCAACTATTCCCATCAATCACTAAACCATGTCCCTCAGCACCCCATCCACCCGTCTTTTAAACACCTCCAGGGAAGGTGACTCAACCACCTCCCTGGGCAGCCTCTGCCAGTGCCCAATGACCTTTTCTGTGAAAAAAAATTTCCTGATATGTTTGAACCTCCCCTGGCACAGCTTGAGGCCATTTCCTCTTGTCCTGTCCCCTGTCACTTGGGAAAGTACTACTTTCAGGTAGTTGTAGAGAGCAATGAGGTCTCTCCTCAGCCTCTTCTTCTCCAGGCTAAACAACCCCAGCTCTCTCAGCCGCTCCTCATAAGGCCTGTTCTCCAGCCCCCTCACCAGCTTTGTTGCTCTTCTCTGGACTCGCTCCAGAGCCTCAACATCCTTCTTGTGGTGAGGGGCCCAGAACTGAACACAGGATTCGAGGAGCGGTCTCACCAATGCCGAGTACAGAGGGAGAATAACCTCCCTGGACCTGCTGGTCACACCGTTTCTGATACAAGCCAAGATGCCATTGGCCTTCTTGGCTTCCTAGGCACACTGCTGGCTCACGTTCAGTCAGCTGACCCCCAGGTCTTTCTCCTCCAGGCAGCTTTCTAGCCAGACTTCTCCCAGTCTGTAGCACTGCACAGGGTTGTTGTGCCCCAAGTGCAGGACCCGGCCTTTGGCCTTGTTAAACCTCATCCCGTTGGTCTCAGCCCAGCGCTCCAGCCTGTTCAGATCCCCCGCAGGGAAACGCAGCGCCCGGCGCTGGCAGCAACAGGGCACTTGCGCGTTTCCACTTGGCAATCTTGGCAGGACGGCGTGGGAAAGAGCCCAGCAGGCAGGGTGGGGACCTAACCTTAA
The DNA here is from genome assembly GCF_032191515.1 of Phaenicophaeus curvirostris. Lineage (NCBI taxonomy): Eukaryota > Metazoa > Chordata > Aves > Cuculiformes > Cuculidae > Phaenicophaeus > Phaenicophaeus curvirostris. The sequence goes on along the minus strand of NC_091392.1, from coordinate 138,833,790 downwards.
TGAAGCCAAGGGTGTCCTGTGGGGAACCCTTCGAAATGACCCCTAGAGGGCGCTCGTGGATGCCTGTTTCGTATGCGAAATGCAACCGCGTAGAAAAAGAACTAGGACGGCTCTTTTCCAGCGCCTGTTTACAACACCCCACGGTTTTTTTCTGTAAAACACAACATGTATATACTTGCTCATTTTGAACATTGCTTACCTTTTCCATGTAACCTTCTCCCATTTCAATTGGTTTTTCTTCTATTTTTTTTTTTTTTTAAGATTCATCTAATGAACATGATGCTGCACCACAAAATTAAACTGTCAGCTCTTTCTCGCTAAAGTTTGTCAAGATTGTTCTTTCCACCCACTATTTTCTGGCAGATGGAATTCATAAAGCCACTACAGGTGGCTACAGTCAGCTGAAAGTATGGGAGCTTCCAAACAATTTTGATTGGCTTGTATTTCACCATTTTAAATTGCATCTAACATTTTCTTCACTCATGAAAACCCTCTCTACTCGTTAGCAAACTCCACAGCATTGCTGCAGCAAGCAATTTTAGGTCTCTGTTTTCAATAGCTGTTAGGGGGACACTAAGCTATTAATGCTTTTTGTGCTGAGAACAGAATAATTAATCCTTTACTTCAGCTATTGTTTTTGTCAAACAAGTTCCCACAGTATTAAGTTGCCTTTTTGTAATGCTATTTATAAGAAAGCCTTTGCAAAGTGGGGATAAATTGCTAAACCCCCTAATTCTCATTATTTCAAGTACTCTCTAATCCAATTATTCCACTCATTCCATATCATTAAAAGTTCCCACAGCTGGGAAGAAGTTATGCATCATTTTAAAACACTGTTACCTTTTCATCTCATCACAGACACATCTTCACAGTCGTGTTTTTCCCAGTGCTGCAATATCGACTTCTCAATGAAAATTTATTTTTTGAGGATGTGGCTGATTATTCTTCTCTGTTCGTATATATTTATAGATATTTCAAGTACTTCAAGTACATATAGTAAATGAATTAATTTCACCCATCATAGCCCCTTTCAGCCCAGCTTTTAAACCCAGCTCAGTCAAAACTGTAAAACACAGAGGTGTATGCTTCACTTTCTAAAACAACAGCTGATAACTGTTCAGATGCAATCCATCCCATGCCTTCTGCCACAAACCCTGCTTGGGGCAATGAGGTTGCTGAAGTAAAGAGTAACTCGCCTTTGTAATGCAGGATTGGTTTTTGTCTCCTTGTCCTGGGTGAGTGCAAATTCACAACAGCCTCGGCTTAACGCAGCCACTTGGTCTACATCAGCAGAGACACCTCTGTTGAAAGGTTCCAGCAAAGCAGCAAGGACACAGAACATGCTCGGAGCCAAACCAAAAGCTGCTAAGGAGACCTGATCAACAGCATCTTTGCCCTAGATGGGTGAGGCTTCCTGGTGCTCCCATGTGAGGCTGCCACTGCAGCTCCCATACTTGCCAAAAGCCACCTGGTGCCAGGAGCAGCTGCTTTGCACGAGAGCAATGCCAACCAGCACCATCCTGTCCTAGCAACAGCAGCTTAGCCTCAGGATTGGCTGATGCCTCCTTCTAAAGTAGGCTCTGAGTGGGCAAAGGAGCTAATTCCCTGCTGCTGGAGCAATCTGCTTTTTATCAACATTCCCATACTCAGGTTTATAGCTACCCATAAGGTCAGAGAAAAAATATTGATGATAATAGGTAGCTAGTCACAATTTGTGTTGTTTTTCTATTATTGGAATTAGAAGGCAATCACATTTTACGATCTGGTTGTCTGTGTTCTCGTGTAACAAGCGTGAGGCATGCTTATCAGAACCGTTTCAAGAGCCCACATCACACCATTCCAGCTGCCTGATTTAATTCTGTAAATGCCCCTATTGAGACCAAGCCATTTCCACTTCCATGTGATTTAAGTACTCACTGCAGTGACAGTACTTGATTAAAGGAATTCAGCAAGTCTCCATGACCTGCCTCTTCCTCTACAGTATCCACCCTCAATCCACACTGAATGTGGGCCTCTTGGGCCTAGCTAAAGGTAGATGTTATCTACATATTCCTGATCAAGCCACTAACTGATCTCCTAGACACTGGAAGTTATAAGTGTTTTTTATGAGTCCAACGGCTGGACTTTAAGATCTTAAGCGGTGCATTCTTAAGTGGTACCTGATACTTAACCCATAACTATCAACAATACTTAGTGACAGATTGAGGAAGGTGATTCTACCCTCTACTCTGCTCTGGTGAGACCTCCTGTGGGGTCTCATTCTGGTGAGCTCTACATAGGAAGCACATGGATCTGTCAGAGCAAGTCCAGAGGGCCACGAATACCAGGACAGACTGAGAGAACTGGGCTTGTTTAGCCTACAGTAGAGGAGGCTCCAGGGAGATCTTACAGCAGACTTCCAATATTAAATAAAGTCTACAGGAAAGATGGGGATGAGCTCTTTATCAGAGACTGCAGTGATAGGATGAGGAGTAATGATTTTAAGGTGAAAGAGGGGAGATTTAGATGTTTTTTTTTACTATGAGGGTGGTGAGGCACTGGAACAGGTTGTCCAGAGAAGTTGTGGATGTCCCATCCCTGGAGATGTTCAAGGCAAGGCTGGATAAGGCTTTGAGCAGCCTGGTCAAGTGGAAAGTGTCCCTGCCTGCGGTAGGGGTGTTGGAACTGGTTGATCTTTAAAGGTCCCTTCCAACCCAAACCACTCTATGGCATCTGTAACACTAACATATCACATCCCTGGCAATTTATGTGCCCTATATCTAAACCAGGTGAAAATGAGATAATAAGGTAGTAACAAGCTTAATGCAACTGCCTGGAAAATAGAGAAAGCCTTCGTTCAAAGCACTGTTAGTCCCAGGCATCCACAAGTCTACTTCCTGAATTTCAGCTATTGACATTTTATTTTTAATTTCTCCATAGTATTTACCCAAAGTCAATGAAAGAGTCTTGCATAGGAGCCCACAAAAGAATTTAATTCCACACCAGTCTAAGGGCTTCAACAGGAACCTTGTGGCCCTGCCAGGAGGTGTCTGCTGTGCCTAAAACGCTGATGGTTTTGCACCTTTCCAACTATTTTAGCAATTAAGCTTAATAGCATATCTAGCTATTAATTTCATTTCTTTTACCTGCTCAGACCACAGAGATATTTTCACTCTCAGAAAGGAGGAAAGGCAACAGCATGCAACCCTGGAGACCTCTGCACGGGAAGGACATGGATCTGTTAGCGCAAGCCCAGAGGGCCACTAAGACCATCAGAGGGCTAATCAAGATCAGAGGCTAACAGGAAACTGTTGCAACTTGACACAAAGTATTCATGAAGCCACAATGGGCAATGGTTGCAATGATACCAAGAATATGACGTCATGCAAAACTAAAAAGACAGAAAATAGGTAATTGTTTATAAATTAGTTTAAAAAATTACATCCAACCTATGCCAACATATCGGCCACCTTTCCATACTCTAAAGAACAAGGCAAGATTTTTCACACAAGAAGTAATCACAGACTTCATTTTGTGTCAGAGGTGGCAAAGGTTTAGAGCGTAGCAAGGCTACACAAACACCTACTTGCATCCTCAGCACATGTAGCAAACCCACTGTCTCAGTTCTCTGGAGGGGGCAGGCACCTGTGTAAAGCACACAGCACTGGGAGAGTTTAAGCAGAAGAGACAGAGCAGAAAGCAGCACCTAGCTCAGAGGTCTCAGTGAGCAGCCAGCTCATAAAGCGAGAACCTGCTCATGGCCGGAAGCCGGGCCTGCTTATGGTAAGAGTTTTAACTCCTACCATCCCTACAGCCTGGTGTTCCGTACTTCACAAGGCCTTAGGCAAATGGAAAGTGATCTGGTCACCCGCACCTACCTTTATCTCCAGGAAAAGCCAGATTCCTATCCCTAAGAGCACGTCACGTGTGCCCAGAAGCAGAGCTGCCAGCAGCAATCATGCTGCACATTCATAAATACCCACTAGCACATGACGACATGTGGAACTCCCTGGTTCCAACTTCCCTCCTAGTGCTGAATGCCACTACCTCAAACAGATTTGAGTCAGCAGGGTTTTGGTTTCTTAGTTCTGCTTCCCAGCTCCCTGAAATACTAGACAAAATTTCTGTTGCTAACTTAGAGGGATTTAACTTTTCATCTGTAAAATGGGCCCACGTCTCCCTTACTCCGCTTTCCAAGAACCCTGCATGCTGTGCTGCCAACCATGCCGGAGTCCACACAACTCCCAGACAGGCGTGAACAGTCCTTAAATACCCTCTTGATCCTGTTATCAACTAAACTCATTTTGCTCATGCAAGATGTCAGTACAGAAACCAGGGCACGTACGTTAGGCAATTCACAGAATCACTAGGTTGGAAAAGCCCTTACAAGAGAACACACTCAGAAGCTCATGAGAACAACTAAAGGTGGAAATGAAGTGTAAATGAAACTGTGACAGCATCCAAAAATGCAGCACATTATTTTCCAACATTTTTGGACATCAGACATATCTTACAGTGAATTATTATAATCTTCTCTAATACCATGTAACCAAATCCTTACTTTTAAGCACCCAAATCCATGCTTGCTGTGCCACCCATATAAATGCTGCTTTTTAAAGTCCTTCTCCCTTGTACATCATTTAAGAACTTATCCTCATGTTTCAAAAATCCAAGCAAGCCCATTTGTGCCTTAGCATAGAATAGAAGAATACGGCTGAGACTACGATCTAAACAGTTTTATCTCTTTCTAGTTTAAAGTTCTCTAGGATCAGAATAACCTGCCTATCACTATAAACCAGACTGTTTCTTCTCCTTGAATAATTAATTAAAGCCTCTTCTCCCTAATTCTCTTCTCAGAATTAATTTTTTTAAAACTATATAATAATTATTTCATATTTTATGCTTTTTAGATCAGACACATATAGGGAAAAACATATGCCTCTTCTCATTTATACACAGACCAGCCTTTTGATCTTATGAAAGCAACAGCCATGAGCTCAGGAAGAGATCAACTAATAAAAAAAACTTCCCTTGACATTAAAATCTGCTGCCTAGTGGGCTTTGTTAAAAATATGGTTTTAAATTAAAAGATACATCCTTAGAAGCTTAAAAAGTTCAGGTTTTGTTTGTTATTTTTTTGCTTTCCTTTGGCTAGACTTGAAAATTTACAAAACAAATGACTATGACAGAATCTCCACACATACAATAAATCACGCCTCATACTTCTAACAACTCTACAATTGCTTACTTGATATTCTAGAAACGTAAATAAAGCATAATCAGATGATAAGTCTCCTCCAACAAAGAGGAAAATTGTCCAAAAGGAAAGATTCAAATTAATTCAGAGATAACTGATGGTAATTTGGAAACAAGGTCAATTCCAAAAATGTTAAGAAAATTTGAGCAAATAAATAGCTAAAATATCCCAGACCTCACTAGAAGCCTTCTTTTTTCCCCCAACAGGTAAAAAGTCATTATAACTACACTGCCAGGGGACTGATGAAAAGGTCCTGAAAGAAATGACTTGTTTTTCTGTGTCTAAATAAAGAGGCAGAGATGCCATATAATGAACACATTCAAAGGAATACATTAGCTGAGTATTACTGGCACACAAAAAGCTAAGCATAGAGGATATCCCTGTCTAGAATCAGCCAACATTGCCAGTTAGATTTTCCACTGTGCTCTTGTGACGACAGAAAAGCAAACAAATATTGGAAGCTGGCTGAAAAACAGCACGCAGACATCACCCACCTCCTTGTTGCATGCAAGGTTAATTCCCAAGCAGGAGATAAGGTGAAACAGCAAATTCTTTCACCTCCACAGGGTCTTTCAAATATAAGTAGTAAAATCTGTGAAGAGATTTACTAGGAATTATTGTTTCAACGACATGAAGGATTGAAGGATTTTTTTTTCCTCATATCTAGCTAATATTATCCAAGGTAAGTCGATAAAAAGCAGTACTTCCAGTGAAGGTAACTACCATACAGAAAGAAGAAATAAAGCAATTGCTTGTTTGATTTTTAAAAACACAGTATAAAACATACATATACTCAAAAGTAATGAGCCAATGTATACAAGTGATGAACTTCCTAGTACAGGTCTGCCTTCTAAATTATCAATATGCTATACATTTTTACTCTGAATGAGCAAGAAACATTTAATAAAAACCAACACTGTCTCTGCTTGCAATAAATAATGGCAACTCAAATGAGAACCAGTCACAGTAAACTGGAAGTACAAATTACTTCTGTTAATAGGCATCCACCTATCAAAAAAACATCCACTTGGAAAACTGCCATGTAGCCACAGAGAATAATACGATGTTCTCTAAAACCAAACTTCCACTCAAACAAAAAAGAACATGCTACCTGGCAGCAGAAAATTTCCTTGTGTTATACTTTAAAAAAAATCAAACATTTTATGTTTGTAACTTGGAAAAACTTCTTGAGATCTCCTTTTCAGATAAGAACCCCAATATTCATTTTCATGTAAAGTAACTGCTAGTTCATAGCTGAATAGTTTCATGTAAGCCACAGTCTCCCCCTTGGTTACTCTATTTCATTTACCTTGCAGAAACAGCCCTCAAACTTTAAGTTAATCAACATTATTTCAGCAGAAACACACACAGCGGTGAAATGCCAATTATTAAATCTTTTATTTATTCAAATAAATAAAGAGGTAAATGACTACGATCGATTTTCTCTTTTTAAATGGAGGCGTACCAATACCAGAATAACAGAGCAGCTTCCACAGGGAGAAGACAGGGCAAGTCATCTTGCACAGAACACCTTCCACATTTACTTCTCTAGAAATGTATCCTTCTGTATTACAACCTATGACTTTATAAGAGATTAGCTATTAGATGTAAGGTTTGTTTGCAAAAGGTCTATAAGTAGAACAGGCAAGTCATATCTGACCATGTTTGTAACATCAACAATTCAACAGTTAAAATTAATATATTACACACAGTGTTCTCGATCCTACTTAAATGGACAAGAGTTATCGCTGAAATTAGTAAGCATTTTACCATTTAACATAAAAAATATTGGTACTTTATGGTCTACAATAAGCCATTTCGGTAAGTTAATCCTGTATTATTTTCAGCAGCTTATTGTAACAGTCATAACTGTTCCCAAAAAGTTCTTAAGAACCATTAGAGGAATGCTTCACCCTTTTTTTACAAAGGAAAAAAAGGTAAAAAATTATTGCAACCAACCTTCTGAATACTAAGAATTGAGACACACCACTCCACACTACCCTATGCAAAATTAATGAACAAAGTAAATCAGCATTCATCATTTTTAAAAATTCCTTTTTACAGCATGAAGTACATTTTATGTATTTTAAAGTAAGATTGTGTACACAGGATGAATTTTACACTGTACATTTTTTGATGTTGAAGTATATAAATACAGAGAAAAATATTGCCACAATCAATACACTTAAATACCTGTACAATATTTACATTGTAAAATATTTTACACGGCTTTAAACCATCAGCATTATTTAAGCTATACACATTTCAAAAACCAGAGAGTAAAATGCTTACAGTTTTTTAAACACAATTTCAATATAAATGCTGCTTTCAGTTCTTTAGTACTTCAACGGATTGAGGTATTAACTTTGTTCCATGCCAGCCATCAGTGACAAAGCTAAAGATTCCACTGCAAATCAAACCATAAAAAAGTAGTTAATATTTGCACTTGCACCAGACTGCAAGCAGTTATTGCAACATACAGTTCTGTAGCTTAAAAGGAAGTTATCGGTTTATCTTTTTAATTACAAGGCTTCTGGATTTAAGATGGTTAAGGTGTTTTATGAATCTCTGACAGCCTAGTATTTCACCACTTTCATCATCAGTTATCCCTTAGTTATGTCAGGTGGGAAGAACTGTTAAGAAATTGGCTCCTTTGTTTAAAATGCTAACTGCTGTATACACAAAAAACACTCCAAACATTTGGGGTGCGTCTGTGAGAACAGTAAGCCATTCTCACAGACAATTCTTGCAGGTAAGCTTTTGTAGACTGAGAAACAGTGACGTCAGATATCACCTCTTTTAGCAAACCATTAGAATATGCATCTCCATCCCTGCTAACCCCATCCAGCAGGTGCCCCTCCAACTCCAGCTGGCACTGATTAGCAATTTAAGCTAATATCGAGCTGCAAGTAGAAGCACAGAAATGTCATCTGCCATTTCTGATACTGAGGAAGTAACTTATAAGAGATGGCAGAGCCAAGAACTCCATATAGTTGCAGCTGAGGCACAGTTGCATCTGTTCAAGTATATCACAGCTGTCACCCAACAACAACAAAAATGCTTTTCTATGCCCTCCAGAACTTAGTTTCAGTCATTTCGAAAACTGCTTGTCACTTGCTTAGGTACAACAGCATCGCCTCATCAAGGAAAAAAACTGTCTGGATGGGCAGGCCCAAAGAGTGGTGGTAAATGGGAGTTGAATCCAGCTGGAGGCTGGTCACAAGTGGTGTTCACCAGGGCTCGGTGCTGGGTCCAGTCCTGTTCAATGTCTTTACCAACGAGCTGGATGAGGGGATTGAATGCAGCCTTAGCGAGTTTGTGGATGACACTAAACTGGGAGGAAGTTTCAATCTGCTGGAGGGTAGAGAGACTCTACAGAGGGATCTGAATACGCTGGACCAATGGGCTGAGGCTTGCACTTGGGACACAACAACTCTGTGCAGTGCCACAGACTTGGGGAAGAGAAGCTGGAAAGCTGCCTGGCAGAGAAAGACCTGAGGGTGTTGGTCGACAGCCGACTGAATATGAGCCAACAGTGTATTCAGGTGGCCAAGAAAGCCAATAGCACCTTGGCTCATATCAGGAACGGTATGGCCAGCAGAAACAGGAAAGTGATTGTGCCCCTGTACTCAACACTGGTGAGGCTGCACCTTGAATACCATTTTCAGTTTTGGGCCCTTCACTCCAAGAAACATTGAGGTCCTAGAGTGTGTCCAGAGAAGAACAATGAAGCTGGTGAAGGGGCTGGAGAACAAGTCTTATGAGGAGAGGCCGAGGGAACTGGGGTTGTTTAGCCTGGAGAAGAGAAGGCTGAGGGGAGACCTTATTGCTCTCCACAACTACCTGAAAGGAGGTTGCAGAGAGAGGAGAAGAGACCAACACCCACAAGTGACAGGTGATAGGACAAGAAGAAATGGCCTCAAGCTGTGTCAGGGAAGTTCAGATTGGATATTAGGAAAAGTTTTTTCACAGAAAGGCTTATCAAGCACTGGAACAGGCTGCCCAGGGAGGTGGTTGAGTCACCATTCCTGCAGGTGTTTAAAAGACAGGTAGATGAGGTGCTTAGAGATATGACTTAGTAGTAGACAGGTACAGTTGGAGTTGATGATCTCTAAGGTCTTTTCCAACCTAATGATTATATCATGCTATGATTCAGTAAAGTAAAGACAGCTTTCACGAAAGAGAGGATGGCATAAATACCCTAAAATAAAAAGTAAGGCTTAATGGCCCCCTGTAAATATCTCACAAAATGAGATTCTTTAAGACATACTGACAAACAAAGACAGATTAAAACGTAACTACGTTTCGAGCAAAGCTCACATCCCAATAGGTGCAGGTATGTGAGAACCCTCATGTACTTACAGTGGGGAAAAGAGCCTCGACAGACAGCTTTGTTGAGAACTGTTACAAGAAACATGTGGCAGTTCTTAAAATCAGATTCCATCTTCTCTATGGATTCCATCCTACAAAACAGTTTAACAGAGAAATGCTTAACAGAGTTCACTGTGTTATCTTCAAAATATGACAAAAACTTCACAGTAAATGACAAAAGTACTCTTTGCATGGCATTCCTGCTTGAACTTAAAATATTTCAGTTATGCCTGCATATACCACTTCTAGAAAACAAGAGGCAATTTTGACAGGAGCACCTGAGCACTATCACAATGGCATTAAATAAGTTCATCATCATCTCAGAAATCTCTGCAGTAACTCAGAGGAACTGTGTGGTTCTGACAACTATTACTCCTACGTAGCTTTGTACTTCAAGACATCCATTCCTGGTCCCTATTGCTGCAAAGTTCCTTGGGGTAAACTTACACTGCCAAATAAAACAGGGACACCCACACTCCTTTACTATCAGCCAGCCCTCAAATTTCACTTTAGGCTGTACCAGATAGTGCTCACCAGAGCAGAGAGAAGATGCGGTTCACAATAGTCGTGCTTTTCTTTTTTCCCCTCTCCCAAGAGGATATGGGTGATGTCACATCTGCTATGACTTTTTCCTGCCACATCCAAGAGCACACAACCACATGCCCTGAGTTTCAGTCTTTATCAACAGCCTTCACAACGTATTTCTCACACTTCAAATTGGAAAAGCATTCCAAAAATAGCAACTTCCTAATGCTGCAGGAGAGCGGGATCCACATTCTAGGTAGCATGTGTGCCAAAGAGAATCAGTTCTGAAAAATATGGATTTGAGCCGGTCCAGACCTGCTGGCCTCAAGGCCACAGATCAAGCCTTGAGTGTTACACACAGCTCTGGAGACTTGCCCTCTATCATCCCTCCTTCAAGCAGCAGCTTACATAGGTAAAAAGTATAAAGGATAAAACAGGAGAGGAGTGGCAGGCGAGCAGCCCTGCAAAAAGGGATCTGAGGGTGCTGGTTGACAGCAGGCTCAACAGGCGTCAGCAGTGATCAAACCTTGGATCAGGCTTCCTAGAGAGGTGGTCCATGCCCCAACTGAACATACATTGACACAAGTGCATGAAACTTGTCAAGTTCATTCTAAAAGAAATCTCACTTCACTAAGAAACAGGAATTAGCCTCTAGCATCTGCTGTTATGAACAGAGTAAAGTCCTGTTATTTCACACAAAATATACCTCAAAATTATGTTCTGAGCTGTGAAATTATGACCACGTAGAGTTTTAGCTATGTATACTTACTTCCAAGCACCCAAACCAGCCTGCCAGCGGTCTGCAAACATCAGTACTAAATTTAACACTTTCATTATAGCTTCTTTCACAAAGCTCACCTAAAACAACAATTAAAACATAAGGAATAACATTCAGAAATGCATTGTTAAGCATAATAACTTTCATTATTAAGTTGCAATACAAGGTATCCCATGCCATTTAATCTGATCTGTAGAAACAATCTCCTAAGTACAATGTGATTCTTCCATATTTAATATGTTTTGTATTTACTCTCTAATTCATTCCATGGCTGAATCTCAATGAGAACTAAGGACAGACAGTATGTGGGATAAAAGGCTATGTTATTCACGTACCTCCATTTCCTGCTATACCAGTATGTATAATCCCTATTTACATTACCAAGCCTCACTTTGTTCAAGTCTCCCATCTCTTAGAAACAAGTGAGTCATGTAAAATCCAATGTCAAGAATTTAATTTTATTCTCTCTTCTTGAAAGGACTGAGATGAGACTTGCAAGGGAAACTGGATCTCAATGCTAAGTCTGGAAAAGCTACCTTTTCCTCAAGAGTACCTTTATATTACTTAGTATGTATGAACTGCCAAAGAGACAGCATAGTTAGTACTGAACCACTTACTTGTCCTGCTAAACTCAATGTATCAAATAAGCCAATTTTTTTACCCACCTTTTCTCTCAGTAGGCAGCGATCATGGATTGTAGACAGATATCTGTAATGAATCTTTATCAACTGATCTAAATCTTTGGCTTCTTCTACCTGATGTTGAAACTCCAAGCCTGTACTGTGAAGAATCTGAAAAAGATGACCAGAGTTATTAGATTCTATGTTGCACAAAATTTTTTATGACTCTTTTCCAATATTTATATATATTTAAAGAGCCTAAAATTGCCTGAATCATTCACTCTTCACTCTCAAATTTTAGGCTCACCCTCCAAGTTACCACCAAATACAGCAACAAAATCAAGCTTTTCTCTTAACTGCATGACATTCCTCATGTAAGTACAGATACTGCCATTGCACAATGGCAGGCAGACTATCCCTGAAGGAGCTCATTTGGAGTATATTAGTTGTACTAAAGGCAAAAACCAGCAATATTAGAGCAGATATGAATCACCAAGCGTTGCCTTTATATTTGAAGAGCCAGATATACACTTTTGGACCCGTGTACTATAGATTTTTAGGAAGAGTCCATTTCACTAACAAGCCTGTAGTAACACTTCTATTAGCTTAATAGCTCTTAAGAGTAACAGCTTACAGAAACCTATTTTTACATGGCTGTGCTTCAGTCATCTAGTACTGGGAGGAATTAATAATAGCCAAAGATCAATCATATGCCTGAAGAACTTCTAAAGCATTTTTAGAATTACTGATTTAAAAAATCCAAGTTAAAACTGAAACGTATTTATCTCAAAATTAGTTCAATGTCCTTTCTGCAATACAGTATTTATTTTGTTAATGTTTTAAATGAAAATTAGTACTGCATCTCCAGCTATAAGTTCTTAATCCAAATTAAACCGTGATATAAGACAAACCCTAGTCATGATGTAGTTGTGCAGGCTGTTAACAAAATGCATAAGTTTCACTCTTAAGAGGAACATGCGATGTATTTGTTGTTTTATGTTTTCCGTTTGGGGTCCAAATGGAGGAAGTATTCCTTGTTCTAATAAAGTTCCTTCCTTCACCTGCGGATTTTCTGCAGCACAGACTAATTCTAAAAAGAAAAGGCAAGAGTATTATATTGAAATGCTTATGAACACAAATTGAAGCTAAGATTTTACTTAAAACTGAAATGTGTTATTTTTATTCTGCATGCAATACTGATGTAAGATTTTTATTGCAACATAGATTGTTATTGAAGTGTAGCAACAATACACTGAATAGTTTGACAGTATATGTACGATGCAATTTGACAAACACTACGATAGGAAATGTTATTTAAAAGCTAAAGATTATCTAAAAGGATTTAAAAAAATCTACATTAAAAAAAAAGCGTAAGCTATCTCCACACAGGGAAAAAGACTTAAGCATAAAGCCATACCCATAGAATTTAAACCACAGAAAAGTACAAATCTAATTAACTGATGTACAGAGATGAACTCATCAACCTTCTAGTTTATTTTTCTGGGACATGAAATGCATATCCACTTTACATGGGACAGGAAGAGTATAAACATTAACCCAGTGAAGGAGACACTTAGGAGATCTCTTTCTACAACCTCTAAATATTTACATTGCAGCTTAAAGCATGTATTACAAACTATCCAGCTTGCTGTTTCAATCTCAATTACAATTACAATTTTTTCCATCTTGTTTTCATAACTCCTTTCAGCATATTATTCATAAAAACTTGGACTACATACAACACAAAACATTAGGGCGTAACACACAGACCTTCTTTCAACAGCAAGGTCTGAAGAATGAAGTAATAAGTTTCCAATATAACTAACTAGACATGAATCAAAGAGACTAAGGAAACGCATGAATAAACAGTGCTGTCCCTGAGGCTGAAAAGAAGTGAGAAGCATGCCCTGCTTAATATATCTGATTTGTGAAGCTAATAGAGATTAGTACTTTATAGAATGAATAAAAATTCTGACAGGTTTATACTGCATACTGCAGCAAACAGCAGACTATTTATATCCTTAGACCATAGAACAAGTTTTTAGAGTATCTCTCATTGAAGAAGTTTCTTACCATCAAATCGTAAAACATCTAGACTATACTTGGCCCACTTGATTTGCAGTAAGAGCAGAAAAACTTGATTGTAAATTTTTTGGCACTCTAAGCTTATAACTATATCCACAGGCCAAGGAACCTAAGAAGAGGATAATCAAGACAAAAAATGTAAGTCACCTCAATACAACACTTCAAATCTGTTCTACAATAAGAACTACAGCAATATTAACTCACTACCTTGTAACTCAATGTCAAACCATCTAAGGTGTGGACTGGGAGTTTCTTCTTTGCTGTATCAACAGTTTCAAATGATATAGACAACCTACGAGAGGAAAAAGGTGATTTAATTGGCGCTAGTCTGTTTTAAAATAGTGGTTAGATTAATTAATTTATTTTATTTCTTATTGCTAAATACCAACTGTCTGATTCAATGTGACGGAAATGTGTAGAAAATATGACAACAGCTTAAAACTTCATCAAAACAGATTCTTGTAATGAGTACACAATAATTTGTATTATGCTATACAAGGTAAGTACATTAGTACAGGCAAGCGTAAAACAAACGTAACCAAACGCTATTTTGCAGGCTTTTGCATTTTACCTTGTACTGTCCTCTGGATAGCGCTGCCCAACTGCCTCTTGAAGTTGAACATTTAAGAAAGCCACATTCTGCCAAGTTTCCTTTTCTCTAATTTTGTCAAAAATAGATGTATAGAAGTCATACATGGTATCTCCAGCTTCAAGTAAGAAAAAATTTCTCATTGCCTGCAAATATTCCACAAGCCTGAACAGGGGAAAAACATATAACAGTTCTTCAGTCTTAATCATACAACTAAAATCAAACACAACTGTTCTAGAAACAAAAAATCTCAAAAACTCTTCACTACAAGAACTCAAACTTAATGAAGTCCACAGTAAAGCCATTGTTTAACCTCCATACATCCTTCACATATGTTCAAATAAAACAAAATAACCAAGTGATCTTTTCCTGTAAGCTTGAACAGCTCCATTAACTTCAGCAGAAGTGCGCACAGCATTCAGCTGTCTTACAGGTCAGGCAATTCTCATAAATAGCTTAGAGTCTGGAAATCCCGTCCCTCTCCCTCAACAGAATTTATGTAAGGAGACGCAATTTCAGGGAGATTTCTGTCTAAGAGAAGACTTTAATATAGAGCTCCTGAAAATTATTATATGGATTTTCTTTTACTGATAAAGTACGAAGTACGGTAAGGCTACGACCCTCCTAAGAACCATGACTATAAATACATTAAGTATTCCAGGGCAATTAAAAGCATGACAATTTATAACCACCTGGAAAGGTTATTTTACTTTAAGCAATATAAAAATATACTTTTTCTACTATACCTCTTATACTATCATAACTGAATTTCATATTAAACTGATATATTCTAGCTTCCTAAAATTTGTCTTCTGGTTTCAAATTACAACACTATTAAAAGTACAGCTTGAAACATGCTGTTGAACATCTGCTGAAGTCAAAAGATAGCTTCACTGCTGGTTTAAACTAGACCAAGTCTTCACCCAGGATTCTGTCATGTTAGGTCCTCCCTTTATTCCTTAATAATTGTATTGTTATTACCAAACCGGAGTAGAAACACAACACAAAATTCCTGCTTTTAAGCATGTGGTATAACACTGGTAACTAAAAAAAATGTTAATGAAAAACAAATCTACTTTCTTACCTATAATCCTTCTTTAAAGTTTGCATTAGATTACCACAGCATTCCAAGTATTGCTTGTCTATGTGCGGATAAAGGCAAGACCTCAATGTCAGTTCAAAAGTCTGGCAGGTCACTGATTCTGAGGATCTATCCACACAAACATCTCCACCAGTGAACTTCTCATGAAAATCACTCTGTTCCAAATATAATCTTAAAAGAAAACATGCATCTCAGGGAAGAAGCTTCATAATTCATACAATATATAAAACAAACAAAAAAAAGTCACACTTTCAAAGATTTTCATCAAAATCAGATCCTCTGTTGTAAAACATACAGTGCAAAAGTAACCATAGAATCGCTAGGTTGGAAAAGACCTTTGAGATCATGAAGTCCAACTGTACCTGTCCACTACTAAACCATATCCCCTAAGCACTTCATCTACCCATCTTAACACCTCCAAGGATGGTGACTCCACCGCCTCCCGGGGCAGCCTATGCCAGTGCCCAATAACCCTTTTGGTGAAGAAATTTTTCCTAATGTCTAATCTGAACCTCCTCTGACACAACTTAAGGCCATTCACTCTTGTCCTATCACCTACCACTTGGGAGAAGAGACCAACACCCACCTCACTACAACCTCACTTCAGGCAGTTGTAGACAGTGATAAGGTCTCCCCTTAAACTCCTCTTCCCTAGGCTAAACAACTCCAGTTCCCTCAGCCGCTCCTCATAAAGCTAGTGCTCTAGCCCCTTCACCAGCAATGTTGCTCTTTTCTGGACACACTCCAGGACCTCAATGTCTTTCTTGTGGCGAGGGGCCCAAAACTGAACTGAACGAGGTGTGGCCTCACCAGTGCTGAGTATAAGGGCACAACCACTTTTCTGTTCCTGCTGGCCATGCCGTTTCTGATACAAGCCAAGATGCCATTGGCTTTCTTGGCCACCTGGGCACACTGCTGCATCATATTCAGCAGCTGTCAACCAACACCCCCAGGTCTTTCTCTGCTGGGCAGCTTTTTGGCCGCTCTCCCCCAAGCCTGTGGCCCTGCATAGGGTTATTGTGTCCCAAGTGCCAGACTCTGCACTTGGCCTTGTTAAATCTTGTTGGTCTCAGCCCACTGGTCCAACCTGTTCAGATCCCTTTGCAGAGCCTCCCTACCCTGAAGCTGATCAACATTTCCTCCCAGCTTAGTGTCATCTACAAAGTTGCTAAGGGTACATTCAATCCCTTTATCCACATAAAAGCTCTTTCATAATTACAGCACAGATTATGTCTATTAAGTGATCCTTTCTACTGTTTTTGTGTGACCAGGCATAAGAATATCAGATTCAGAGATTCAGATTTCAGAAGAATATCAGAGAAGAGATTATCTGCAGTCTACACTTGGTAAGTCTAATTATTTTGTCACAAAAATTATCGAATTACTGTAATTTGTAAAAAGCTACTTGCTAGCTGAATCCACGGTAAGAAGCCCAGCTCATAGCAGCCAGTGCCTTGATAAACTGAATGAGTCAGACATTGAATTAATCTATCCATTTTGACAAACAGAATAGTCCCAATTAACAAGCGAAATAATAGTCTTATCTACTATTAACTATGACTTCTTTTAAAAAACTCTCCTCCTAGGACTAAAATGAAAACACGTAAATTGCCACCTAATATTTAAGAAAAACTTAAGGAGCCATTTCTTCTTTGTAATCACAAATTAAGTACAATTTTCAGAGTCTGTCTTTCCCGCTCATTTCCAAGACATTCTTAACCTCTATGACTTCCCTCATTACGAAGAATAATTTCTACTGAATTAATATGAATTTCTGAAGGCTTTTGAAGTTAAATTATTTCAGCACAGTACAAATAAAGCTGTGTTCTTCAAAGAACACACTCGGTGCAAATCAATGACATCGCGTACAAGTTCCGACCAAACATATTTAAAAGTTTAGATTTTACAAGTACTCACTATTAAAGCACTTATTTGCTAAAAGCCTGTTATTCTGAAGACTACTCCCATTTCGTATGCTAACAGATGCGAGTAGCAGATTCTTTACTGCTTTTAATTGTTTTTCTTCAACAAAGCACAAGGGTGGTGTTTACTTAGCTTCCATCACTAATTATTGGTGTTCCTCTTTATTCTGCACTTGCCTGTTTTCAGCAGCAACAACAATAAAAATTTGGTCTAACAAATGTCACCAAGCAGAATGTTGCTCTCAACAACACAGCAGGAAGATCATTCATTTACCTGGCAAAATTAATAGCCAGCAGTGGGTCATGGACATCATCCAGTTCCAAGTGTCTTTCTGCTATAGACTGCATCTTTATCAGGCTCTGCTTTGTGGCTTGCTGTTCTGTAATAATATCTGGAACAGACTCTTCCCCATGCCGCAGGCGAGACTGCACCGATTCCAAGAACAGTGTATATAAACTCTTTCGTTCAGCATCTAAATTGGGCAACGTATTACATAGTAAGATTTTATTCCATGAGAAAGCATAATCTGAACTACAAGAACTCCTTTGCAGTTCGACGTTCACTTGCTAAGTTTTGACATACTAAATTTAGGCCATTATTCAGGAAAATACTTAAATACATATTTAACTAAACATTCCTAAAACATTAAGACTTGTCCGACACTGAAGTTAGGAATACATTCAAATGGGCTGCTGAATGGGTGTCTGAAATATAAAGTATTTCTGAGACTGTAAGAGAACTTCCTCCTTCAGGTGCAAGGGCAGTTGATGCTTAGCACCTGAAACAAGCCTGCAGTATTCAGTAGACGAGACTGTATTCTCACACCAAATGGGAAAGTAAATCTAGAGAATCTCCAAAATAACTTAACTATCTCTATTTCTAAACATCAAGAAACAGAAAAAAAGCATTTGTTTTGTTTCAAAAAGTGTAATATTGGTTACATTGTTGTACTGTTTTACAATCACTCAAGATAAATACACCAGTTACCCAAACATGCCTCATCTAACTATTAGTAAGCTTTTTTAAATAAATAAAAGCTCCACATGCTATATCAGAATTATTTGGCCACTCAGTAAAGAAAAACAACTACTTATTAAAACAGAACAGCTTTATTACTTGGACATACAAGCTGTTTTCATTAGTCTCATAAGAAAAAAAAATGTTTTGCAAGTGCAGGAGAACAAGTTTAATTAGAATTTAAAACAATAAAAAGCAAAGAGAACACTCAGTATTAACACACACTGCCCTTGTCACTTCTTTGCACTGGAAGAGTGTTTTCAATCAGACTTGAAGTTACCAACCACGATACTGACATTCAACACAGAACATTATATTATTCCAAAGCCACAGAAACACTACTACAAAAAAATGTACCCATACTGTTAAGATATCCCAAGGCACAATGGTCCACAAGCTGACATCTCACCTCTTGACGCAGCCTGCTGTGGAGAGCCATCTTTGCACTGAAGATTCTTCAACAGCTGCATGGATTTTCCAGCCATGATGATCTGCTTTAGGACAGGTTTCAGGAAAGAGACCATAGTATGTTGCCGGCTTGAAGGGGCCTGATCACTGCCAGAACTGGCACTGGCATTGTCACTCATCTTCTCTTCATTTTCTGTCTTCTCTGACACACTGTATAATGTGTAGGTAGCATACCAAAAGTCCCTGTGATTAACTGGAACATTTTTGTTTCTGTGAAGAAATAAAAAATTGATGAGTTGTGTCCCTTTTCAAAAGACAAAACTTCATTACTAGACGATGCATACCGTCTTTCCCCCATGCTTTGCCTTTCTCTTAGAACAGTCAAGAAGCACTTTCAAAACTGTATTAAGTAAGTTCATTCCTACCACAAACTATCTAGACTCTTCTAGAAATGACAGCATTACCAGGTTAAAGAATGAACTCACAGGAGATAAAACTATTCTATAACCACCGAAATCCCAAACCAAGGCAAACAGATTAAATTATAATTAAGTTATAATTAGCTATAATTAAAATATAATTTTAATTAAATTTGTCCAGGAAGTTAACTATTCATGGTGGCATACATCCTTAATAACAAAACGATTAGTGACTGACTTGCAGATTTATTTAAAACCCACAATGAAGCAAATATTACTGGGAAAGCTGAAAAATTCTAGAGCAGGTGACACTCAATTCTTAGTTCACTTTGCTTTTTTGTGTTGTTTACATAAGATACGTAGTATGGTCTTTGAAGTCAAAAAATAACCTGAATTAGATAATAAACATGAAGGACATATATAAATAAAAGTTCAAATCACCCCTGCTGGTAGCATTAAAACACAACTACAGAATGACAGAAAGAAAGTCAAATAGGACATAATAAGGATGTTAAAGAGCTCAATTACTAGGGTTGTATTACAATCGTACTAGAACTGTTCTCTTACTTCGTGCCCACACTCACCTACCTTTACAGACAAAGGTTCAATTAAGTTTTGCAGACAGGGGGAAACTGATTGGTAATTATGAGTCAATATCCTAATTTCTATATTCACTTTCCCCTTCAAGCTGTCAAAAAAGGAACCAGCAAAATGAAGCATACCGATGGAAGAAAAATAAACAGCTCAAATAATGCTTAGGATATGTGCATGTAATTCAAGATACCATACTGACTTGTAGTACAAGTCAGAAGAAATGAGTATTTTAATTCTAAACAGCATTTGATTTACAACAATACAGATTAACAGAAGAATTAAAAAGTAACTTTTATAATTTTTGCAAACGTCTTGGTTTTGAAGAACAGTTAGCTGCTTTCAAAAGAGTTAACATACTCGGAGTCTGACTGCCATTTATTTACTATTTGTGGAAAAAAATAAATCTGTTTATTTCTCATCCAGAACAGTATCTGGTACAGCTCCATATCAAATGCAATTTCCCTACTGGGAAGTTTGAGACAAGTTATAAAAGTCTGATTAAGAAATTAATTCTACTTAAGTAAAATAACAAACATGAAAATCTACTGTTATTGTTACCCTTTACTTTCTATGTTCTACAGCAGGTTTTATATATGTACTTGCACAGCATTGTATGTGTCCCGTATCAGCATCCGTACCTCTGAATGATAAATTCCTTTGCAGGATCAAACAAGTTACCATGGACTATCCACTCATCAACCGTCTGCAAATACGGCCTCACGGTTTCAACCCAGAGTGAGAACAGAAGGGATACCTGAATTTAAAGGGTGGAGGGAAAATGTGCCTGAATTTTTTTATGCTAAGCAGTAGAAGCAATGCAGCAAAGCCTAACCTCTTAATTGTGCAATCATAGTTTATAATAACTACATTTAAGGATTTTTAAACATGAAATGTTAAACTAAAAACTACAGCTTCAGTATTTTTAATGGAAGCCTGCATTGTGCATAATTCCCTGTGCTACTTTTGTCATCACAGTCGGACCCAAACAACAGTTTTCATTGTTTTGTCACTCTAACATCTCTGTAATAGCAAGGAATAGTCAAAAAATCCTGTAGTTAAGTAACACAGAAAAGAGGAAAACAAAAGGACATGATGACGTCTACTATATTTTTAGTAGTATAACGAACAAGTTATTGTGAAACACCAAGCCCCTGCATTTCAGCATTAAATGAATCATGCAGCTGTAGAAATAGGAGGCAAATCTATTACAAAGCTCTCTCTTTTATAACAGCTACCCGGTCTGTAATTCCCCCACAGTTCCTCCGCTCAGTCCTAAAACCACACTGCTGCTGATATCCCCATAAATCTGATTTTGTCCAAGTTGAGTGGACTCATGTCAGAAAACAGTAATGCATTATGGATATCAAATCTGTCCTCAATGCCTGGTAGCTGAAGGCTAGTCTATTCCATCACCATAAAGAAATTTAAGTTACTAAATATTTCACTGTGTTGGTCTATTAAGGAAGGAATGATTTCCCCTACCGTTTGCTCAGAGGCTTCTCCAACGCTGTCATATTCAAGAATAGCTTTGTAGAGAGTATTAAGTAAATGAGATGCTCGTACAACATTTCTAGTGTCAGGTGGCACTTCTGCTACCCCAGTGCTGAAAACTTTGTGAAGTACCTTCAGCTGTGCCAGTCGGGGAGACAATTTATCTATTACTATTGAAAGTGTGACTGTTTTATCTGGAAAAAAAACAACCCAAAGATGTATTAAAATAATATCCAACAGAAAATCAAGTTTTGTCAATGTTACTGATGAGGTTTTAGAATGCAGCATGGCATCTTTCAGTTTCAAAATGCATCTGCATAATGTTTTCCATGTTTCCCTCTTAGAAACATTCCCTTGTGTGCCCATGCCTTTGTGTAAAATTTCCCTTGCACTGTACCTTTGTTTATTATGCATTTTTCAATTTCAGTAAGTTCTTCTTTAAAGCTAATGAAATATTTATACAAGGCCCACATAAAAGCTTGGTAGGTTCTGAAAGGGGCTTCAGTAGTTTTCTTTGGAGTGGAAACTGTTCCATGCATTATGCTGTCTGGGCTGTGTCCCATCACTTCATCAATAAACTTCTGTAGTCTAAACACAACTTGACCATATGCTGCTATCTGTTCCAATACAGATCTCAGGCAATTCTAGAAGGAAAAAAAAAACTTTTTAGAATAACCTAATAAAACTTTGTATTTTGTAAAGCCTAAAAATAAAATCACAAGGTATTTATATGAATTAAAAAAAATTAAAGTTCTGCCATCTCTATTGCTTCATCATGTTCTCAGATAATTTACTGTGAGGGTGGTGAGGCACTGGAATAGGGTGACCAGAGAAGCCATAGAAGCCCCATCTCTGGAGGTGCTCAAGGCCAAGTTGGATGAGGCTTTGAGCAACTTGGTCTAATGTATGGGGGAGGCTGGGACTAGCTGATCCTTCCAAACCGCTCTGTGACTCGATGATTGTCAGATACAGGAAGAACCCCTTCAGTTTAATTATGTCAAATGTTATTAGTAAAAACACAACTCTGTAAAGGTGACATTTTCCACAAGCAGCTTAATTTCCCATGTCCCAGAATATCTGTCTTCCAGATAGATATATTCCTGCTGAGATTCAGAAACAACTTACATAGGTTAAATGAGTCACAATAATATCGTTCCGCACAGCCACTTTTCCATCATTCAGCTGAAATATAAAAAGCTTTTTCACTCCCGAAAGTAGCCTTGAAAAGAAACAAAGTGAGTAGTAATTTTTCCTCCTTAACAGACATAATTATAACAAAAAGAACTAGCTCTCGCTTGCCTAAAAGTTCTTTTCTTCAAATAAAAGGGGACTACAGATCATTTACCATGCTACTGGTACTGCAAGTTGTTGCTAGAATACAAACAATAAAACAGGCATCAAATAAATAGCTCTTGAAGTTCCTTTCCAGTTGAGCTTCTTTCCGGCTATAGGATGATTCAGACCTACTTTCTAAAATTCAACACTGAATTAAAAATCCATAAGGGCAGGATATGAACAAGTTGGTTGC